>NW_022437011.1:4573787-4647328 GCF_009761245.1 Sapajus apella | reverse complement strand
GGGGTGTCAGTGAGCCGAGCCCGCGCCATTCCCCTCCAGCCTGGGAAAAAAGGCCAAAACTCCTTTCAAAAAAAAAAAAAAAAAAAAAAAAAATTCTTTTTTTTTTCTTTCTCTGGCTGAAATAAGAGTGACACCTAGTTGTTTGTTCTTTATCTGTTATTTGGATCACTGTTCCCCAGGCGTTACCAACCAGTCACCTCTGCACAGGTATACTGTATCAGGTCAATCCTTCTCTACGTTTTTTATAGTTTTATACCTAACTCTTTCTAGCACCTAATTTTTGTGGATCTAATTCTTCTATATATATGCATGTGTATCCCACATACACATATGTTTTATAAATGCCTATAAAATAAACATTTGAAACATTGTTATATGAAACACAGAGGAAACTCGAACAGATAAAGCACAAGTGAAATGTGTTCAATCTCACCAGTAGTTATAAAAGTGACCATGAATGCTGCAATCAAAAATATTTCACACTTACATAATAGGCAAAAACTTTGAAAACAGAATTTAAAGAAATAAAATATCTTACATGTTGATGATATGAATTGATACAATTCTTTGGGAAACATTTGCCAACATATAAAGTTAATTAAGCTGATACTATTTATAACCTATAACCCTGCAATGCCACTTCTAGGAATATAGAGTTACTTCCATATGTTCATCATCTGATGAGTAGACAAATAATTTGTGACAAATATTTATAAAATGGAATGTTATACTGCATTAAAAATAACCAAAACTGTAGGGATCAATATAGATGAATCTGGAAAAAAGATCACATTGTAAGGGGAAGCAAGTTACAGGCAAACTGCCACATGACAATATTTATATAAAATTTCAAAACCAGTGACGTAATCCTAAAAATACTTAACGTAAATTCGTAGTAAAAGCATATGTGCCTGACAAAAATGATAAACGCCAAAATTAGATTTGTAGTTACTTTTGCAGAGAGTCAACAGGGTTGGTCATGACATTTGTTCTTAAATGGTAGTGGATACCTCATGTATGCTATACAGTTCTCGGTATCTTTCCGTATGTCCAAAGTAAGTGTATTTGTAATAATAATTTTTAAAGAAAAAAAATTTATACTATTATTGAAAGATGTTTAAAATATAAGCATACTTGTATACTTACAAACTCATATACTTACATAAAATATATACTAAAACACACATACACCACCCACTAAAAAACTCAATAATCATGAAAACATGCATGCAAAGTAAAAGAATGGAAAGATATACAACATAATGCTAACAGGAGTTAGCAGCTGGTTTGGAATTATGATTGCTTTTAGTTTTTTATTGGTGTTTTCTGCTCCATTTTATCTAGTGAACATAATTAGCTCTTAATGAATCTGAATTAATAAATATTTTCTAATGTCACAGTTCTAATAGTGACAATCAGTCCATTTGTCCTGATGTGTCTTTAAGAAGCAAATAGAATCAGAAAAATGCTCAGAGCTGCACCTCTGTTACAATATCATTTGACCTAGTTGAGAAAACAATTTTAAAAGAGGACAATATCCCAACCTTCTGTGAGCTTACCAATTAAAAACAGATGACAAAAAAATGAAATAGTCCTATAAATTGAGCATAAAAAATCGCATTTGAATTTCGGTGCTCTTTGACATTTAGACATAAGGCTGGTCTTCACTCTGTCTTTTGATTCTGGTGAAAAGCTAATGCCTTTAACAAGAGTGTGAAATAGCTGTCCAAACATGTCGTTCTTGCCACTGCCTTTATTCACACCAAATGTTCTACTTTCTTTTTCAAATGAGGAAAAGATAGCACTGCAGCCTTCCCCCGACTATGGGAAATGGATATAATTGAAGCATGATTTGTGTTGGGTTTTGTTTTTAACTCACCTCCTTAGTGAAGATGCCTCCTCGCCTGAGAGTAGCCAGCTCTGTGTGGGTGTTCGGTGCTTCCAAAACTTGCTATCCAGCCCACCTTGTGATGTAACAGAAATAACCAAAATGTAGCATATTTTCCTGCAGGATTTCACTTCTACCAAAAAGAAAAAAGGAATAAAGGCTATCCCAGATTACATAAAGGAGATCCAAAGAGTTCTGAAAATACAGGAATGGTTGGTATGGTTGGTAAACTGGTTGGTCGTTTTACAAATACCTTAGGAGGAATTGATCATTGTAGAATCCTCATCACCTGAATTGGGAGCCTTTGTGAGCTCGTGCTTAAAATGTAACACCTGAATTTTATTTGGTGCTCACCTGTGCTCTATACTGAGTTAAATACTATACATTCAATGTCTCAATGAATCCTCCTGGCAACTGTATTAGGAAGGTTTCATCTAATTAGCGCCATGTTATAGGT
The DNA here is from genome assembly GCF_009761245.1 of Sapajus apella. Taxonomy (NCBI): domain Eukaryota; kingdom Metazoa; phylum Chordata; class Mammalia; order Primates; family Cebidae; genus Sapajus; species Sapajus apella. Next base: position 4,644,983 of record NW_022437011.1, on the reverse strand, counting down.
GGGAAAAAGGAAGCTCAGAGAGATGTCAAGTGGCTTGTGAAGGCCATGGAAGTAATAAATGTGATTTGGACCCAGGTAGCCTGTCTGATGGCTGAACCTCTCTGCACCTGTCTTTGGAATCATTCAGTGATCAGTGCTTTTACCTTATCATTTCTCTTACTACTCCTATAGCCGTTAGTGGCGGATATGGTAATCTCTGTTTACTGATGAAGTAACGGAGTCTCTGAGAGATCAAATAACTTGTTCCTCAAAACCAGAGCTATCTAGCTTCAAAATCAATGTATTTAATACTAAGCCAATTCCTTTTCATAGACCCACAGCCAGGACAGAGTGATTCCAAGTCTCTTCCCTCTGTTCCTCCATCTGCAGAAAAAAGAGAATCATATTTTCTGTTGAAAACCACAACAGTTTGTATGAAGAACCAATGAGATTCAATGTCACAGAACTTGGAACAATATAAAGACATAAGGGATTCATATTTGCACCCATGTTTCAGCTAAGTCTCCTTACCTGGAATCAACAATTAGAAAATGCCAAGTCTCTCCCACTCATGCTGATAAGGCTGTGACTAATAATGCATTTTCTATTTTCCTTCATAGTAGGACTCAGATCATTGTTCTCGTATCCAGCCTTTTCCCAGACAGCCCTGTACTGTAAGATTGATATGACTTGCCTGTGTCCCCACCCAAATCTCATCTTGAATTATAGCTCCCATAATCCCCATGTGTTGTGGGAGGAACCCGGTGAGAGGTAATTGAATCGTGGGGGCAGGTTTTCCCAGGCTGTTCTCGTAACAGTAAATAAGTCTCATGAGATCTGCCGGCTTCATAAAGGGAAGCTCCCCTACACATGCGCTCTTGTCTGCTTCCATGGAAAAGGCATCTTGCTTCCCTTTTGCCTTCTGCCATGAGGCCTCCCAGCCATGTGGAACTGTGAGTCCATTAAACCTTTTTTCCTTTATAAATTACCCAGCCTTGGATATATCTTTATTAGCAGCATGAGAACTAATACAAGATGAAGCTGCCTTCATCCCCAGGCTCAAGGGTAGACCCTGACAGGTCTAAGTTAATCAAAGTAATCTCAGTCCCCTGAGCATAGTGATTCTTTCAGTTAACTTTGACTTAAGAAAAACAGCCCATGTGTTCCTCTAACCCGGAGATTTAGCTGAATTTGGACCAATTAGGTGTATATTGATGATGTGCTACGTAGGTGAGAAGGCTGAAACCATGATAGCCGTTGTTCACCGCAAGGGATGGTGGTCATAGGAAAACACTGACAATATCAAACGTCGTAAGAACTTTAAAAAAGTTATCTATATGATTATGCTAAGGTTTTTGACAGTTTTTGTCCAAAATTTGATGGCCCTACCCCTTTCTTACAGGTGATTATTTTTAGGACATCCTCATTTAAATTTGCATATTGAATCTCTGTCTCATCCCTAAATCACAAATATTATTGCATCCAACTACTTTGTACAAAAAGGCAATCTAATCTTCACCTAGTTTCCTCATTTTCTAAAGCACTAAACTTTTATGTCTACTTTTAGGGCATGCGGGAGAGATGTTTCCTAGTACCGCATTTTGTAAATTAAGGTTTGTTAAGCATAATTCCCTGAAATGGGCTTGTGCTGTCTGGGATTCATCTTACTTTGTACATCTGAAGCACCTTTTTCTTCACTGAGAAGTACCACTGACAGTTTAAGCCTCTACTTCTTACATGCAAAGCAAGAAATATTAGCAAAATAAGGTAAACAACTTACTTTTTAGTATTAAAATGCCGTTGTCAAGGAATCATACACCAATACCCCCAAAAACAGACATTTCTTCCATCTCCTTAAAAGAGGAGTTTTGAAATAGAAAGCAGATAAATGGGAATGTTTATTCCACCCCAGAGCTGACCTTTTATGAGGTCTTTGGGTTTCTGCATTTGTGTCTGGCATCCCTAAGTTTTATATTTCTAGTGGCCAGTTTCTTATGATCAGGAGGAAGCTAATTTACATCAACTAGCTCCCAGCAACTGTCTGTCCTTAAAGGCTCTCAAATCCACTCCTTCTTTTGCCCATCACAACAGATACTGCCCAGACTCAAAGCCCTTTCGTTTCCACCTTGCTGACCACAATCGCCTTCTCACCATTGTTCCTCAATGCTGTCTCTCCTCCTCCAGTGTCTGCACCTTGTTGCTGCTGGAGCTTTCTTAAAGCAAATCTGATCATTGCATTGCCCTGCTACCTAAAGCCTCTCACTGGCTATCTTTTATCCTCAATAAAATTCTAACACTACAGCCACAGGTTCAAGGCCCTCTGCGATCTGGCCCTGACCTGTGGACAGACACATGTGCGGTCACTTCTGTCGCCATCTCTGCTCTGCTACACTTGCTCATTGTAACTACAATATTGGATCATACTCTCTGACTTATTGGATAGGGACAATTTTTTTTTTTAATTTTTAAGTTTAAAGAAAAACTTTAGAAAAATGAGGGGTTTTCTTCTATATATTTTACTGAGTCTTGTTCCCCTCACAGATAGAACTTTGAAGTATAGTGTAAAGTAAGAAACTAACTTTATTGTGAATAACTAGTTGATGTAATAGCATTCATACAACAAATATTCTTAAGATGGTCCTCTTGGAACATTAGCTAAAACATCTTGGAAATGTCTTTTCAGGGGAGGCAAAGCTCTTTAAAATTTGATCCCACTCAGTGCAAAAATAACTTCCTAAACACGATACAAAGAACACAATTCAAAAACAAACAAAAAAAAAAGAGAGAAAAAGAGAATCAACATATTAAACTTCATCAACAAGTCCAATTAGCAAAATGAAAAGAGCTATAGACTGGAGGTATATACTTGTCATTCATTTATTTGACAAAGGACTAGTATCTAGGACAAATAAGGGATTTTTTATAAAAAAAAGAATAAACAAAAAACCCAACACAACAGAAACATGAGAAGCAGCTTTTGAGCAGGTCATTCACAGAAGAGAAAACCAGATAAACTTGTTTAAAAATGCTAAATTTTTTAGCAATCAGGATTCACATGTTAAAAACACAATGAAAATGCGGCTGGTATGGTTGGCTCATGCCTGTAATCCCAGCAGGCAGATTATGAGGTCAGGAGTTCATGATCAGCCTGGCCAACGTGGTGAAACCCCATCTCTGCTAAAAATACAAAAATTAGCTGGACATGGTGGCACACACCTGTAATCCCAGTTATACAGGAGGCTGAGGTAGAATTGCTTGAACCAGGACTTGGGAGGTGGAGGTTACAGTGAGCCGAGATTGAGCCACTGCACTCCAGCCTGGACTACAGAGTGAAACTCTGTCTCTCTCTCTCTCTCACACACACACACACACACACACACACACAAATGCAATATGCACATAACAGGGTTAAAATGGTACACATCTCATATCATGTCTTTTATACCATAATGATAAAACACATGCACACTGAAAAACAGTGTCACACTCACCGGAATGGCAAAGACTACAGAAGTCTGTGGGTACCAAATGTTTTCAAGGACAAGAGCAGGTCCTTCATGTGCCCATCACACCCTGCTGATAGGAATGTACGTTAGTATAGCTGCCTTGGTACCGTACACATTTGTTGTATTTAACCGACAATTTTGGGAGCCTTGGGGCTTTGAATATGGCTTATGGTTTTTTAATCCGGAGCAAGATATCAGACTACAGAGTGAGTAAAACATGGGATCCAAATGTCTGTACGCAGAGATAAAGAAGAGGGCCAGAAAAGCGTCATCCCCCAGGACCAAGTGTAGTCTAGGAGGTCTGGATATGCAGAAAAAGGAACAGAGTAGAAAGGGTCACAACAAAGGGGGAGAGAATTGCCAAGGCTCTCTTCAACTTGACCACAGCACTCCATGAAAGTGTCTGCAGCCTCGCCTGGGGGCGGAAGGTAATAAGGATGCTGAGTCAATTTCAAACCATCAGCAAATTCCTTTAAACTAGATCCAGAATTTATATACCTCCATAATGAAGAAGGAAGAGTCAGTATTCTCCAAGGTCTCACAGCCAGAAAGCCGTGGTGCCAGGATTCATAGTTATGCTTCGCGTTCATCTTCAATACTGGTCATTTTGGTTCAAAAACTAACCTGCCCATTTTTTCACTTCTCTTTCAGACTGAAAAAGAAAATTCATCATCCAATAGGCATTGAGTAGCATCTTAGTTATAAGACCGTGGAAAATAAATCTAGTTCAAGACAGTCTGTTTTAGCCTCAAGGTTCTTGTCCTGTGAAGCAGCTGGGCACTATTTATTAAAACATCAATATGTTTTGTTTCGTGGTTTCTCTCCCGCTTCCACGAAGATAGCCAGGTCCTTTGTATTTCCTTTTCCTGGGAATTTTTGCGAAGGTCAAGTAGAGGTCACTGTGAACAGCTCTCATCTATTCCCTCCCTCCCCATTCTCTCTTCTTCTTTCTTTTTTGAGTGACAATTTGAGCTTTTACCATATTAGTCTTGTTCTCATGTTGCTAATAAAGACATACCCAAAACTGGGTTATTTTATTTTACTTTTGAGGCAGAGTGTTTCTTTGTCACCCAGGCTGGAGTGCAGTGGTGGGATCTTGACCCATTATAAATTCTGCCTTCTGACTCAAGTGATTCCCCCACCTCAACCTCTCATGTATCTAGAACTACGGGCATGTGCCACCATGCCCAGCTAATTTTTTTTTTTTTGTAATTTTTGGTAGAGACAGGATTTCGCCATGTTGGCCAGGCTGGTCTAGAACTCCTGGCCTCAAATAATCCACCCACCTTGGCCTTCCAAAGTGCTGGAATTACAGGAGTGAGCCATCACACCTGGCCCTGAGACTGGGTGATTTATAAAGGAAAGAAGCTTAATTGACTCACAGTTCTATAGAGCTAGGAAGGCCTCAGGAAACTTACAGTCATGGCAGACAGGGAAGCAAACATGTCTTTCTTCACATGGAAGCAGGAGAGAGGAGTGCTGAGCAAGGTGGGGTAAAAGCTCCTTATAAAACCATCGGATCTCATGAGAACTAACCCACTGTCATGAGAACGGCATGGAGGTAATTGGCCCCATGATTTAATTGCTTTTTGTTGGGTTTCCCTTCCACGACACATGGGGATTATGGGAACTACAATTCAAGATGAGATTTGGCTGGGGGCACAAAGCCAAACCTTATCAGGGAAGCAATTATGATGGAGGAGAGAATCAAGGAGTATTTTTGTGGGCAGCCAGAGAAAGGCTTTCATCTCTAACACATCTTTGCTGCTGTTAACCAAAGCCTTCCTGACTCTGAGACATACCTGGAGAAACAGGGCCGTAGGCTCCCAAAGCAGGCAAGGGTCCTTCAAGCAAGAAACACAGCCAGGAGGTGCTTGATCTCAGGAGACCAGACAGGCTTGGACAATGAGAATCCCCGGGGACCCAGAGTGAACAGAGGCTCTCACAACAGGTACCTCTGTAATTGGGATGGGGAGAGTTGGGGAGCAGAGCTTCAATAATGGCAGATTACTCTTCTCATTCATCTGGCAGGATGGGGATTTAGTCACAGTCGATTTATGAACAGCAAATGTGATATTTCTTGCACACCCTTGTTTGTACCGTGTTGACTCGTCCTGCCTTCTACACTAGAAGTCGCAGGATGTGAGAATCGAAGTAATCCCTAAAACTTGCCCAACCTCATCATTTCATTGTAAAAATGAATCTGATCCCGAAAGCTGAGCGAGTTCCAAAGGTCGATGAGTCACTAATGCAGGACCACAAAGTAAGCAAATATCCTGGCATTTTATCCAGCAAAGCTCCCACAGCTCACGCTGCTGGTTGAAAAAGAATAGTGTCCTGAAAAGCTGGGGACTCTCTAAGCATTTCAAAATGAAAGCCAAGATAAAACAACAGCGATAGAAATGAAGCTGTGAAGGCCTGGGTGCAGCGCGGCCAAGTAACCCTCAGAACAGTTAATTTCAGAAGCAAACTCTGACTTAGACTGCCCCCTGGTGGGTAGGAATAAAAGTGTCTCTGCTCTGCAAAGGGAGCTCCTCATAGACCAAAGAAATGAGAAAATCCTTCTGTTCAAATTCAGGTCATCTTTTAGAAGATGTAAGCCCTTTAACTGCTATGACTACTATCACAAGGAAATGGTAAAGTGTAGGTGTCAACAACATGGTCTTTTAACAAAACTGCAGGTTAGGTCCCAGCTCTAGAACTTTGAAGTTACCCCCATTTCTCTGACACTTGTTTTCCCCCTGTGTAAAATGGACACAATAAGAAGGCATTCCTTATAGGGTTGTTTTGAGGATTAAAGAAAAAAAGATGTAAGAGTCCTTAGAAAAGTGCTGGGTGTGTAAGAGCTCAATATAGAAACTCTTCTTCTCATTGTTGCATTATTGCCATTGTGGTAACTTTGTGACAAACTCATGTGTACATGAAGTCTTCATAATTGGAAAAATTATCAAGAAGCATAATTATGTGAATTTTTGTATATTCTATTACTTCTGTAGGAAGTTTCTGTATGTTTACCTTAATGGTTTCTGCGTATTTACAGAAAGTTTACAGTCACATGTCACCTAACCGCAGGGATATGTTTTAAGAAATGTGTCTTTAGAAGACTTCAACACCACGTCAATATCGCAGAATGTGCTTACAAAAACCTAGATGGCATAGCTTACTATACGCCAGCTGTCTGATATTGCCTATTGCTCCTGGGCTTCAAACCTATAGCAGGGGTGTCCAATCTTTTGGCTTCCCTGGGCCACACTGAAAAAAGAAGAATTGTCTTGGGCTGCACATAAAATACACTAACGATAGGTAAAGAGCTAAAAAAAAATTGCAAAAAAAAAAAGAAAATCTCATAATGTTTTAAGAAAGTTTATGAATTTGTATTGGGCCGCATTCAAAACTGTTCTGGGTTGTATATTTTTGTCATTGACTAAACTGTCATTATGCATTGCATAGCTGTATACCATTTCTGTAATGTTAACTTGGTTTTTGGTATATTTACCTGAATGTTCATCCTCCACTTACAAAAACACCCTAAAAATTCTCTTACTATTGATTTTCACTGCTGTTCTCTTTTCATTCAGTAAGAGTGGAATAAAAACTGAAACAGAAACGTCAGCTTGTTTTAGGCCTTATTTGTAAGGAGAGAATGCCTAATTTAAAGACTCTCCAGAAAACTACCGTTTGTGCTGCAGGATCTGTTGTGCAGAGGCATTAATAAGACTTTGCTTCCATGTCAGTTAGCTATTATTGTGCAAAAGCCAACTCACAAGTTAGTGGCTTAGAACAATAATGATTTCTTACTTGTACTGATTCCGGGGGTGGCTGATTAATTCCTCTGGTCCCCCAGTCTCAGATGGCCTTGCTTGCAGAGCTGAGCCATCCTTTCACATGCTCACTCATCCTCCAATAGGCTACTTTGGGCTTGTCATGTGGTGGCCAAGAGTTCCCACCAGCAAGAAAGGGCAGCTGGTCCCAGTACCCAAGTACTTGCTTACTACATATTTGCCAATGCCCCATTAGCCAAAGCAAATCACATTGCCAAGCCCAGGTTCACAGCATGAAGAGAAAGGCCCCCATCTTGTTTGGAGTAGTAGCAAAATCATATTGGCAAGGGTCATGCATACAAGTGTAGGGACATTAATGGCCTTTTTTTTTTTTCTTCAAACTACCACGCTTCCTGAGTTTCAGGCTCTGAAAAACAGAGGGGACCTGAGCCAGACAACAGCAACAAAAGCCTAAATAATAGCCGCTGACATCCATGGAGTGCTTTCCACGAATCTCACGCTTCATGCCTATGGGAACCATGCTACTACCAAAGGCCAGAGAAGAGTTTAAGAAGGAGGCGATGGCAACACGTAGCTCACATGCTCATTTTGCTGCTCAGCTCCGCTCAGCTGCTGTCATGTGGGTATGAGGCTCAAGGTTGGTAGATAGTCTGATATTTCAGGAGACAGTGAAACCTGGACTGTTACATAAAATCTGCTTATATTTAAATGCTGACAACTCATTCCATTTTGTAACTTTGTGCTGGAACTAATCATCTCTTCTGAGGGGGCAGAGGAAGACCAGTTTAGATCTTTTTGCTTGCTCATGCTAGAACAAAATGATTTGCATCAGCATGAATACAGGAGTACTATTTTCCCTTGAAAATGTGTGACGTATGAAGTGGGAGGAACCCCAGAGCAACAGCAGTGCTTGCCAGAAAAAGATGCCCCAAGACTGAATGGAGCTTTTACAGTTGAGGCTTCCGGGGCATTTGCTAGAGGAGACCACACAGCACAGCGCTTAAGTGTGCGGGTTTTAGAGTCAGATGGAACAACTCTGCTGATGACCGGTGTTCCTCTCTTCTACCTAACTTTTTTCTTTCTGGAACTCAAAAGCACAACATGTGGAGCCAGACTGCCCAGGTTTGAATCCCAGCTTTGACAGTTACCAGCTATTTAAATTTGCTGCTAAAACACTATCAGCACTTGTTGAATATTTGGATGGCCACTTCAGTCCTGAGTTCGTGTCTATGCTTATGCTCACATTGCCACTTGGTGGCACAATTTTAATCACCACAGGCGAATGAGAAGAGAGAAAAAGCCAGTATTTTAACGTCATGTTTAACCCGTATAAAGGCTAAATGCATCACTGCAAACAAAGGTGTCTTGGTATGTTTAATGGATAAAAATATTAGAATGGAGTCATCACGGCCCACAGTACCTGAGGCATGCTGAATCAAAAAGAATGCCCACCACAGAGAGAATCACTGCTGTATCCCTGCTGGGAGCGACAGTATAGCTTCACACATAAAAGTTTCATCTCCCCCATTAAACTGTTCTAATCTGAATGTCGTTGGTTTTGTTCTTTGCTTATATTTAATTTATAAAGAAATTTTGATTTTATAGCTTTATATGAGCTATAAGTGTAAGAAACATGTACCTAGATTTATGTTTTTGTGTATAATAAACAAAAATACAAGAAAAATAAACCAACTACAGGTATTGATCGACTTACGACCTATGCAACTTACGACCATTCGACTTTACAACCACAATCGCTAGCCATGACTGCTCCGCGTCTGGCAGCACAAACGTTGCCCAGCTGGGCGTACGACAGTGCGGACCAGCTTCTGGCAGCACTACCATCTCCGCGTGCACCATTTCAACTGTTATCCCAGACTCGGTATAGCAATTTGTGTTTTGTGTCTTGGATATTTTTCATCAAACCCCTCCCAATAAACTTCTTATACATTTCAAAGCAATGGACCCAAACATCGAACGATTTGCAAGGATTGAATGGATGGCACATGATATGTTTCATCCGTCTCATGAAATTTATGAAGAAAAAAAGAAACATACAATTCAGACAAAGCTCACCATGTTTATGAAAAAACCAACTCCGGTAACCCCAACTGCTGCCTCAGATGACGACATCAACGATCCGCAGCCAAGCACCAGCAGCCAATAAAATGTTTCGTACATGTTTATATATTTTGATATGTTTTGCAATTGGGAAAATGTTTCTTATGGTATTTTTTACACCTGTATTTTGTATTTTTGTATGCACCTATATTTTGTAATTTTGTATGTTTTGCAAATATTAAACCAGTTGTACTGGTAATGCAGTGTTTTACTTAAACCTGATGAATGTAAAAATAAGAAAAAAAATGGTGTAGAGATGATACAAATGGCATAAAATGAACAAAGAAAATTTATTATATAACAATATAACAAATTTTATTTAACAAAATATTGTATAACAAAATTTATATATAATAATGAAAGAAAATTATGATAAAATATGACTTAAAGATTTTTATAACATCACTTCCCAATACTGTACATATAACCTACTCAACTTACTACCAAATTGTGTTATGACCAGTCTGTTGGAACCAATCATGGTCGTAAGTTGAGCACTAGCTATATGAGATTTTTTTTCCATTTAAAAAATCCAACACATTCTTCAAATGTGAGAACATGGCATTATACTACAGTGATCCTCAAAGGTAGGGAGTATTATGGAACCAGTTATAGTTTGGTTTCTAAAGTTTCATTTTATTAACTATGTGACCTTGAGCAAGTCACTTCACTTCTCTAAGACTCAGTTTCATAGTAGATGAAATAGGAGAATAGGGTTGCCATGAGAACAAAATAAGATATCAGAAGCACTTGGCAAAATGCTTGGCACAATAGAACTGACTAGAGCTGATAATATGAACAATAGAACACGTAAAGACAATTCCTACCCAGTGAATACATGGATTCATTTGTAGACTTTGACACTGCTTGCTTGGCTGTGATTCTGAATTGAGAACTTAATAGTTGAAGGGAGAGAATTTACCTCTTACACAGCAGTGGCTGCCCTTCCTGAGATGAGGGGTGATATCATCCATGGTTTATATGCAGCCATGTAATTACTTAGAACATCTTCCTTTTATTTTAAAGAGTAACTCTCAAAAATCTGGGATAGCTTCCAATCAGGCAATTAAATTTGTTTCCAATAATTCGTTTCTTCTTTCTAACCAAATGCATTTTCTAACACATCTTCTCCTCACATGTCTTTGTGGTCCAGAATATAGGAAATTTACTACAGATATTGCCTTATTTCATCAGGGAATAAGCATACCACTGACCCATGGTTTGGCAAATCACTTGAAATAACTTCCCAGGAAAAAAAGTGTAGTATTTATTAAAAAATAATGTGGTCCTCAAATACCAGAAATAATCCATTGAGAGTTAATGATATTTGACATTAATTATGGAATAATATAAATCACTATGCTATTAGACAATGTCTTAACTGAAAGAAGCCTGACCACTTATGGTCAGTGCTGTACAGCAAAAAGACCATGCATTTCAGAACCTCAGATTTGAATCCCAGCTTGACTGTTAGTAGAGTCAACATGAAAAAGTTTCTTTATCTCCTTTTATCTAGATGGGCTCTACTTCCCACTGGTGAAGAGTCACCGTTTGATAGTCTTAACCAAAGTGACTGAGACTGATGTCTTGATGGATAGAGATTACTGTAGTCAAAGTTTGAGGGGAAAACACAGGCCACAGGAGCATCTGTTACCTGTGCTTTTCAAAATGGGGTTTCAGGAGTTCTAGTATTTAAAGGAGAAAGAGCAAGCAGAAGGGAAAAAAAAGAGAAGGGAGGGAAGGGAAGCAGGGCGGCAAATTCTTACATTCTTGTAAGGCTCTTATTAGCCTCAGTAAATCTGCATTTTACGTATGTGGAAAAGGGGAGTACAGGAAAACGTCAATTATGCATCCATCTCAGGGGAGGCAGAAGGATGATTTCTCTTCTCATCCTTGTCCTGTACCTATGAAGATAAGCTGCTAATGGACAATTTCAGGGTGAGACTCAACAGAACTTGGTTTTAGGGCTAGTTTGTAGGTAGAATATGTATTCTGAAAGATTTAGGAACCATAAGGAATTTCTATGTGGGTAATTTGTGAGGAAGGCTATCTGGGGAGATATGTGGCCTTCCCTAGGCGCAGGAACCTGCATTATGGATGAGGCTATGACACAGGGTTATAAAATTACAGCTTTCTGCTTGGGAAAAAAATAAGGGCAGCATTGTGTGACTTAGTCCCCTGTTTAAAATTCCTTTTGGTGTAGTGAGTTTGGGATACGAAAACATTCTATTTTCTTTCACAATAGCATAAATTTTAGCAATTTATACTCCTTTTCTTTTTATCTCTCCAGTAAGAGACACTCTGACCCAATAAGCTCTCATGACCATTTCAGAGTGCTTGGCATTGTACACTTCATTCATTCATTTCTTCCTTCATTCAGCAAATAATTATTGCCTCGGTACTATTGGCCTTGTACTGTCACAACTGCTAGGAACTCAGTGGTGAGAAAGGAGGACAAGCTGCCTCAATCAAGTCAGCTTTATCCCTGGGATGCAAGGCTGGTTCAACATACACAAATCAATAAATGTAATCATTTACATAAACAGAACCAGTGACAAAAACCACATGATTATCTCAATAGATGCAGAAAAGTCCTTTGACAAAATTCAACAGCACTTTATGCCAAAAACTCTCAATAAACTAGGTATGGATGGAATGTATTTGAAAATAATAAGAGCTATTTATGAAAAACTCAGAACCAATATCATACTGAATGGGCAAAAGCTAGAAGCATTCCCTTTGAAAACTGGCACGACAAGTATGCCCTCTTTCACCACTCCTATTCAACATAGTATTGGAAGTTCTGACCAGGGCAATCAGGCAAGAGAAAGAAATAAAGCATATTCAGTTAGAAAAATAGGAAGTCAAACTGTATCTGTTTGCAGATGACATGATTGTGTATTTAGAAAGCCCCGTCATCTCAGCCCAAAATCTCCTTAAGCTGATAAGCAACTTCAGCAAAGTCTCGGTATATAAATGTGCAAAAATCACAAGCATTCCTATACACCAATAATAGAGAGCCAAATCATGAGTGAACTCAAATTCACAATTGCTACAAAAAGAATAAAATACCTAGGAACACAACTAACAAGGGATGTGAAGGACCTCTTCAAGGAGAACTACAAACCACTGCTCAAGGAAATAAGAGAGAACACAAACAAATGGAAAAACATTCCATGCTCAGGCATACAAAGAATCAATATCATGAAAATGGCCATAATACCCAACATGATTCATAGATTCAATGCTATCTCCATCAAGCTACCATTGACTTTCTTCACAGGATTCGAAAAAATTACTTTAGATTTCATATGGAACACAAAAAGAGCCTGTATAGCCGAGACGATCCTAAGCAAAAAGAAGAAAGCTGAAGGCATCATGATACCTGACTTCAAACTATACTACAAGGCTACAGTAACCAAAACAGCATGGTACTGGTACTAAAACAGAGATATAGACAAATGGAACAGAATAGAGCCCTCAGAAATAAAGTCACACATCTACAACCATCTGATCTTTGACAAACCTGACAAATACAATCAATGGAGAAAAGATTCCCTATTTAATAAATGATGTTGGGAAAAATGGCTATCCATATGCAGAAAAATGAAACTGGATCCCTTCCTTATACCTTATACAAAAACTAATTCAAGATGAATTGAAGACCTAAACATAAGACCTAAAACCACAAAAACCCTAGAAGAAGACCTAGGCAATATCATTCAGTACATAGGCATGGGCAAAGACTTCATGACTAAAACACCAAACACAATGGCAACCAAAGGGAAAATTAACAAAAGGGATCTAATTAAGCTAAAGAGCTTCTGCACAGCAAAAGAAACTATCATCAGAGTGAACGGCAACCTACTGAATGGGAGAAAATTTTTGCAATCTATCCATCTGACAAAAGCCTAATATCTAGAATCTACAAATAACTTAAACAATTTAAAAGAAAAAACAAACACTCCTATCTAAAAGTGGGCAAAGGATATGAACAGACACTTCTCAAAAGAAGACATTTATGCAGCCAACAAACATATGAAAAAAAGCTCATCATCACTGGTTATTATAGAAATGCAAATCAAAACCACAATGAGATATCATCTCCCTTCAGTTAGAATGGTGATCATTAAAAAGTCAGGAAACTGCAGATGCTGGAGAGGATGTGGAGAAATAAGAACAATTTTACTCTGTTGCTGGGAATGTAAATTAGTTCAATCATTGTGGAAGACAGTTTGGTGATTCCTCAAGGATCTGGAATTAGAAATATAATTTGACCAAACAATCCCATTACTGGGTATATACCCAAAGGATTATAAATCATTCTACTATGAAGACACATGCACACATATGTTTATTGCAGCACTGTTCACAATAGCAAACACTTGGAACCAACCCAAATGCCCATCAGTGATAGAAAGGGTAAAGAAAATGTGGCACATATATGTCATGGAATACTAAGCAGCCATAAAAAAGAATGCATTCATGTTCTTTTCACGGACATAGACGAAGCTGGGAATCATCACTCTCAGCAAACTAACACAGGAATAGAAAACTAGACACCACATGTTCTCACTTATAGGTGGGAGTTGAAAAATGAGAACACATTGACACAGGGAGGGGAATATCACACAACTGGGCCTGTTGGCTGGTGGGGAGCTAGTGAAGGAATACCATTAGGAGAAATATCTAATGTGGATAATGGATTGATGGGTTCAGCAAACAACCATGGCACATGTATACCTATGTAACAAAACTGCACATTCTGTACATGTATCTTAGAACTTAAAGTATAATAATAAAAAAGCTCTTCTCGTTAATCTTATAAAGATCTGCCTGTGAAATACTTTTAAGGAGTGATGGAATTTTTTACTTTTAGTACACGCATGATTGGTTAGAAAAATTCTGCAGCCAATTTGGATAATGCTAAAGGGGTACCATCTACTGCAAAAGGATAGGCATAAACCATACGTAGGAAGACAGAGACTTGGGTCTCCCACTGTAGCTTCATCTCTCAGGACTCCTAACTAGCTTCCCAGTCCTCCATCCCTATTGGCCATACTTTGAGCATCATGACATGCTCCTTGGACACCTGAAACACAAATTCCTCTGGCAGCTCTATTTGTTCTTTGTCCACAGTGAGAAGCTGTATATTCTGCAGCTGGCTGATGAAGCAGGTCTCCTTGACCACACTCAGCTTGCTGTAGCAAAGTCATGAGTGCCAATGCTGCATAAGCTACTTTTTGTCTTGGGATACTCTGGGAGTTGCATAAGACCTCATTTCTCCAAACATACCCTCAAAGTATTCCTAAAGGAGGCAGGTAGAAGCCAGAGACAACAAATCCTGAAGTTATGACCACCCCAGAGCCAGAGCTGACTCACCTTTTTGAAGACTGGGGGTGTGGATGGGAATACATCTTGATGCACCTGAAAACCCTTCATGCTAAGTACAAGAGTGCCGTGGTGCACCAGTTGGGACCACTAAGCTATAAAGTAAATAAGGAAGATCTTGGTACAGATAAAGAGCAGAAGCTTTCAGAATAAAATGCCTTGTTGAGTTTCTCACAGAGAGAAAATAACAGATCAGGGACAAAATCAGCTCTTACAATTGTATATTCTTTCCATTACATCTCAATACCTATTTTGATGCAACAAGCTTCATGGGAGGAGAATTAGAAAACCCAGCAGCACGGATCTTGAATGGTCATTGGGGATTCAAATTTATAAGGTCATGACTTCAGCTTTGAAGATTGAAAACTTAGAAAGGCAAAATGATTTTGACAAAAAGTTTCCCCATTCTCTTTTCAAATGCACCCATTGATCCTGCAATCATAGAGCAGGAGTTTGTTACATTTTAGCTATTGGTTTCATAAACTGAGGCAGTGGGTGAAAGTTTGCCACTATTCTGAAATTAGATGTCTGTAAGCTTTCTATTGTAGTCACTGTTGTGCCTCCTGTCTTGGTTCAAACCTCTATAGCAAAGTACCATAGACTGAGTGTCTTATAAACAACAGAAATTTATTTTTCATAAGTTCTGGAGGTTGGAATTCTTAAATCTGGGTACCAGCATGGTCAGGTTCTTGTAGGGCTCTCTTTCAGGTTGCAGACAGCTACCTTCCAGATGTATCCACACAGGATGCAAAGAGAGATGAAACGAAATGCTGGCTTGCATTCTCTTCTTACAAGGACACTAAGCCTGTCAGGGGCTCTACCCTCATGACCTAATTCCTTCCCAAAGCCCTCATCTTCCAATTCCATCACATTAGGGGTTAGGATTTCAACATATGAATGTTTGTGGGGGACACACACATTCAGTTCACAACAGTTATTATGTTGGTGCAAAAGTAATTGTGGTTTTTGCTGTTGAAAATAAAGGCAAAAGCTGCAATTATTTTTGCACCGACCTAGTAATAAAAAGGAATTTTCCTCTTCAGGTGATAGCCATTCAGTCAGACCATCATGGCAGTAGCCTGCTGGCTACCCCATACTTGGCTCTTACATAAAGGGAAGGTGGGAATTCCTGTGCTTTCTGCTGGGTAGCTGAGGGAACAGAGGTCTGGACTCCAGGTGAGTGTGATGGTATCATGGGCAAGGAGACCCATGTGTCTCAATAGTAGCACATACCTGATACCCTGAAACTGTGAGGAGAATGCCTAAGAGTGGCCTCTGTGGGCTCCCCCTGACTATAATCAATGCTATTCCTCAGAAGCAATTATCCTTTCTCTGTTATCAACCATTCAGGAGCCTGTCTCCGTCTGAACCTGCCTTCGTAGAGTTATGCACAATCCTAAGCCGCCCCAAGGTGGAGTAAATTTGCAGATGCGGAGTGGGATTAGGAAGGAACCAGAGAAGTCCTGTGTTTTGGTAATGCTCTTAAGGGGCTGTATGCACCTTAAGCCTGTATACACCAGTATACAGTATATTCAGCCTGTATACACCAGTATACAGTATATTCAGCCTGTATACACCAGTATGGCTATAATGATTTTTAATGACTACTCTGTTTAACCAATTCCCAGATCAGAGAGTTGTTAAATATTTTCAGCATTGCCTCTGATAATATGTACTCAGAATGATTCTGGGAGCTGTGAGATCCTCACAAGTATCTCCCCTGCCCAAACAGTGCTTTTGTTATTATATATTATGAACGAAGTGTCTCATTTTGGGAATATGTAACCTATTTGCAAAGTATTATCCATGGCTTGTTGTCTATAATTCTCATGATAGTCACACAGGGCAGGTACTAGAACTATGAGCATTTTATAGGCATTGAAACAGAGAAATTAAACAAGTTGCCCAAATGCATAGAAAGAGTAAGAAGGGAAGACAGTGAAACACCCCCTCATCTATGTAGCTCTGGTCAAGAGGTAGAGAATAAATTTGACACTTTTTAGTTAAAATGGAAAAAGGCATAAGTTAATATTTATAGTTTTACCCAAGAGAAAGACAATGTACACTGTGCATTTCATTTCAGTAACTCTATTCTCTGCTTGGAATAACTGTAGAGCAGATCACATTCATGGATTCATTCTTTCAATAAATATTTATTATTAAGTACCTTCTATGTTCAAAGTATTGTGCCAGACACTGGTGATAGAAGATTTAGACTATGCTGTTCAGGAATGTTCTAGGGAGAGTATTAAATTACTAGGAATTCTAATACTCTGAAGCAACATGTAGTGGTAATTGACCCCCTTGTCTGTCCTCAGGTGGACCACTCTGAAGACTATTCTGCAGGTTTCACAGAGGCCAGAGGGGTGACCAGGTCAATAATCTACTCTCCTGTTACCTTTCCCCTTTTCCCTGTTTCTGTCTTCTCAGTCTTACATTCCCCATTTCTAATCCCTGGGATAACCTCAAAATAAGATGCTTGCAAAAGGGCCCTCATTTTACGTTCTGTTCTTAAGAGGAACATGGCATAGGCAGCTGGTATGAGAAATGGATGTAAATATCAGATCCTTAGGGTGGGATTCTAGAACTGGATCACTCACTGGTCAGACAGCAAACAGGACCCCTCTGAGTGCTCAGTGGTTAAAGATAATCCCTGGCAGTGGATGCTTCCCAATCACCAAGATGCTCAGCAATGGTGGCCTAGGATAACATGGTGTTAGAAGTTGAACCATTGTCTCATGTGGTATTAGTTTAGGTGAATGATATCGGGACAATGGTAATTATAAGAATTGTGAAGTTAACTACTTTTTAACCAAAGCCTTTAAAAGCTTTGGGAAAAAAACATTGATAGTTTCAGGTTAATTAATTATCAACTCAAGAAGCCCTGTGAAAGTCATTTGGGTTCCATGGAACTGTTTCATGGTCTTAATCTCCATATGGAGATTAATCTCCACTGGATATTAATCTCCAGTATGGTTAGCCATAAGGCAAACCATACTGAAACCAGCCCTGAGATTTAATAGCAAGAGCAGCAGCACAACAAAGGAGCATGTATGCATGTCACCCTGTGGGGTTTGACAGTGCTCTTCCAAAATGCCACATGGTCATTGAACTAAAGGCCACCATACACTGCTGTGTCCCCAAGCAACTAGAATACATGAGTAGAGAACAAAGGATGAAAATAGGATTTGCTCTTCTTACCAAAACTGCTAGAGACCTAATGAATAATTTGTTTTCTGTCCCTATAAATTTAAAATTTTTTGGATTAGAAGTTCAGATTCCTATTATAGAAACATTAACAACACTATTCCATAAAAGTTACATTGAACTTTAAGCTATGACCACTGTGAGGGTTCAGTCAGGATGGTGGGAGAAATTGTAAAGTTATAGGAAATAGTCACAAACCTTTTTCAAAGGTGAGGGGGGTTGCTTAGTTTTAGTAAAAGATCTGGCTGAAGACAGCCTCATCTTCTTCACCTTGAGTTAATAGCAGAAAAGTAAATAACAAGGGAATGTGGAATTTATCTGAGTACCTTTTTTACTCACATGGTCCTAAGACTAACATTTAACCATCCTCAGGTGTATTATTGCTCTCTACTTGGGGGTAGTGGGGTGTCAGCTATGTTAATTACCTTCTAGTAGTGTCTACTCACGACTTTTGTCATTTAATCTGTACTAAATAAATGTGAACTATGTTGGCTAACTGGCCAACACTGCAGACTGAGGCAGCAGAGCCCCTTAGTCAGACTGACAGGCAAAAGATCTGGGTCAGTATACATTATTCATTTATTATGCAAGTGTGGGTCTGCAGGTCAGACCCCAGTAGGTGGTGACCCCAACGTGACATGGTGGTGCTCCGCATGAGGAACACTACAAAGGATTGCGACGGAACCCTTGAAAACTAAAGGTAAAGAAGACTGTGAAGTCAGTAAGTCAGTAAGTCAATAAGTCAGTAAATCATTGGTGCCCACTTGGGAACTCCAAGTCTGAGCAAATTGTTTAGGCTAAGGTTTCATCATGGGACAACAGAAAGAGTATATAAAAGTATTGAAACAGCTGTTTAGAACAAGCAGAGCCTCAGGTTTGCAAGCTCAATTAAGGAACCTAATGCAAATTGTTGTTTTCCATAACCCATGGTTCCCATGCTAGATGTAGAGATCTGGGAACAATTAGGAAGAAATTTTAAACAGCATCTTGCACAAGAGCAATGGGTTCCAGTAACATCATCACTGGGTCAAGGTAACAAAGAGGAAATGGAAGTCTTGCCTGAGTCTCCTCCTCCAATAAAAAGAAAAAAGACAAGATATATGCTACAGCTATGTGACCTTATCTTAAGCAAGTGGCATTAGAAGGGGAGCTCTTGACCCACCCAGTAATGCAGGATCAACAAGGCAGTCAGGTGTATACTTATAAAAAGATAAGAAAAAAGGCAGAAACTGCATGACCAAGAGGCAGAAACCACATGACCAAGTGGGCAGCAGGTGGAAGAAAAGGCTCAGTGGCAGGGAAGCTTGTGGTGCCCTGGGGTGGTAGGAACCACAGTAGCTGCGCAGCAGTGGGAGGAGGGAGCAGCACAAATAAAAAGCAGCACAGAATAAAGGTAGCACCTAGGCGAATACAATGTGGCTGCCACCTCGGGACCCACAATGCTTTCCTCTGGCTCTGCAGGAGTCCCACAGGAAAATTTCACGTGTTCCTTGTATACAAGTGATGTCCCAGATTATAGTTCTCTGCTAAGATTTAAGTAAAATTTAAGAATTTGAAAGACCCCTTTCTCATAATGGCCACTGTTGTTACTCCAACCCTACCCCTGACAAAGCTCTCTCAAAATCTTATTTACATAAAACAGTAGGCTTTGAAGGGAGAGAAATTAAATGCTAGAAACTTACATACCTTAAATGATTATCAAAGATGTCTACAATATAAACTGGCTTCGCCCTATCTTGGGCATAACTACTTATAATTTGCAAAACCTGTTTTCTATCTTAAAGGGTAATACAGCCCTGGATTCTTCCAGATATTTAACCCCTGCAGCAAAGAGGGAAATTGAGGAAATAGAACAAGCTATCTCTCAAAAGCAACTAGATCACAGTGATCCATGGTACTCAATTCAATTGTTTATTTTTCCCCCAAAACACTCCCCTACGGGGTTAATAGGTCAGATGCCCCCAGGACTGCACTTTCTAGAATGGGTTTTTGCTCACACACTGGGATTAAAACATCTCCCTATATCCAGTTAATCAGTAAAGTCATATATTTGAGCTATAGACAATGCAATCAGTTGCTAGGTTATGATCCTGATATAATTAGGATTCCTTTAAGTAAAAAGCAATTCAAAGCAGTTTTGCCCTTATGGTTAGAGCTGCAAATAGCACTCTGATTACACAGGTCAAATAGAGAATGCCCTTCCTGATAATAAACTCTTTCAGTTCTTATCTCATACTTCTGTGATCTTACCTACAAAAATAATTCACTCACCCATACCTAATGCTTTAACACTCTTTACTGATGGTTCAGATAAAGAAGGACAAGTGGCAGTGTGGTGGAGACCACATAATTTTCTCATTCAATCTGGATTTACTAGGACTCAGAGAGCTGAGACTGGGGCCTTGATATTGGCCTTGGAAAGTTTTTCCACTTAACCCATTAACATTGTTAGTGACTCTGCTTATTCTGTTTATTTATTGCAGAACCTTGAAACAGCCCTCATAAGCCCACCCTATATTCAAGCACACCCTATGTTCACTTTTTCTTTGACTTCAGCAATTGCTGGATCAATGCACACATCCTGTTTTTATCACACATATTCTAACCTACAGTTCACTGCCTGGTCCATTGGATTATGGAAATGAACAAGCAGACCTTCAGGTTATGACATCACTGCTTGACCAAGTCACCCAATCGCATCAATTTTTTTGTCAAAATTGGAGAAACTTATCCAAACAATTTTAACTTACCCAAAGACTGGCTAAACAAATTATCGTGCAATGCCCAGATTGCCAGCTCACAGGCATGTCCCCTCCTTCAACAGATGTTAACCCTAAAGGACTAGAACCTAATCAGTTGTGGTAAACAGGTGTTACACACTTTCCTGAATTTGGAAAACTAAGATATGTACATGTATCCATTGATAGTAGCACTTATCTAATTAGTGACCCTACAGCCTCTAGTATTCCCAGAAGGTCTCTCATCCAAGTACCGACCAGGCCCAACCCTGCTTATCTTCCAAGATCAGATAGAAACATTGGAGAGAGAAATAGAGAAAAAGAATGAATAACAGAGAGACTAGAAGAAAAAGAGATCAGAGAGAGACACAAAATGTAAGACAAAGGAGAGAGAGAAAGTAAAAGGAAGAGAAAGAAATATTAAGAAAATTATAGATATAAGAATGCACCTTTAGTAAGGAAGGTTATAAAACAAAGTCAGAAAGTTAAGGCATGATGAAGAGTATCTGTGAAAGTCGTGAAAATTATGCAGGAAATTTTGTATACTTTTTGTTTTGCAGGTCTAAGCAAGTTTTAAAACATTAATTGTAAATGAAATTTTGTGTGTAAACATATTGACTAAAGTTAAAGAAGTATCATCCAGTTTTTCTGTAAACTAGACATTGAAGTAAAGCACAACAGATTTTTCTTAAAGCACTAACCTGAACTTTAACAAAGATTATAAAAGGTCTCTTAGCACAGGCACCACTTCTAGAATTGCCGGTTCACCTGCACCAGCTTGGATACTATGTCCTTATCAATGGATAGAAAGAAGAAAAAACTTCAGTCAACCTAGGAAAGACCCTACAAGACCTACAGCCCCGAATGATGTGGTTTCCGCAGACAAAACAAGCCCCAAACATCACCTTGGGAATGCTAAAGAAGACAACATAGAAGGCTGAGTGAATCCTGCTCTGGACACAGACACCATTCACTCCAGATAGTTTGTTTCTTTTTTACTCTCTCACTTTGCCTGCTACCTGTATCTGCCACACTCGATTGAGCCAATCTTCTAAATCTGCCTTTTTTTTTCTGCCCTGTTACTTGAAGTTCTAGCCACTTGGAAGGCTGAGGCAGGAGGATTGCTTGATTTCTGGGACTGGAGGTGGCAGTGAGCTGAGATTGTGCCACTGCACCCAGCCTGGGCAACAAAGCCTTCCAAGTGGCTGGAACTTCAAGTATGTGCAATGATGCCTTGCTAATTTTTGCATTTTTTGTAGATAAGAGGTCTCATTATGTTTCCCAGGCTGGTCCCAAACTCCTGGTCTCAAGCTATCCACCCACCTTGGCCTCCCAAAGTGCTGGGATTACAGGTATGCCCCATCGTGACTGGCTAGCTAATTTCTTTACCACTTTGTAACAAGAATGGCCGTTTCTCCAGTTTCCAATAAGATATTCCTCATTTTCATCTAAGACCTCATCTGAATGACCTTTATTGTCTATATTTCTATGAGCATTCTGGTCCTGATCTTTTAAATAGTATCTAAAAAGATATTATTTAATATCTTTTTCCCCACAGCTCTTCTTTCCTTCTTAGCCCTCACCAGAATCACCCTCAATGATCCATTCATGGAAATAAAGGCTTTTTTCAGCATTTACTTCAAAACTGTTTCAGCCTCTCTCCATTACCCAGGTTCAAAGTTTTTTCCACATTTTTAGATATTTGTTATAGTAACACCCCTCTCTTGGTAGAAATTCCTGTATTAGTCTGTTCTATGCTGAAATTGACTAATTTTAAAAGCACAGAAATGAATTCTTTCACAATGCTGGAGACTGGGAAGTTTAAGTTCAAGGTGTTAGCATCTAGTGAGGGCTTTCCTGCTGTTCCTCACATGGCACAAGGAGAAGGGCAAAAGTGAGTTAACCCACAGGTCCTTTTTATAGTGTTGCTAGTCTATTTATGAGGGCAGAAACCTTACGACCTAAGCCCCTTCCATTAGACCCCACCTCCCAACGCTGTTGCTTTGGCAGTGAAGTTTCCAACATGCATATTTTGGAGATACTTTCAAGCCATAGCATAAAGTAAGTTACCATTTAAAATGTAATCTATTTAGAAATATATTAAGATTCTGAGTGACTTTTATATATTTACTGTGTATTTCTATAAGTAAAGGCAAAAGCACTGTTTTTCTTTTACAATAAAAAGTGATTCGGGGAGGATCCCAGATGGCCATATAGGAATGGCTCCAGAGTGCAGTCTCCAGAAAGAACAATGCAGAGGGAGAGAGCACCTAGGAAGAGGCAGTTATGAGTTCTGCTGCAGCAGACTTAGACATACCTGCCCAGCAGCTCAGCATGGAACAACAGAGTTCCTAGCACAGCACTTGAGCTCCTATAAGGGACAGACTGTCTCCTCAAACAGCTCCTTGACCCCCATTTACTCAAAGAGACACCTCATAAAGGAAAGCTCAGGCCAACCTCTGGCAGGTACCCTTCTGTGATGAAGATAACAAGAAGAAACAGACAGCAACCCTTACTGTTATACAGCTGCCGCAGGTGATCCCCAGGCAAGCAGGGCCTGGAGTGGACCTCCAGCAGTCCTACAGCAGAGGGGCCTCACTATTAGAAGGAAAACTAAGAAACAGAAATAAATAGCTTCAACATCAACAGAAAGGACAGCCACTCAGAGACCCCATCCAAAAGTCACCAACTACAAAGACCACAGGTAGATAAAGCCACAAAGATGGGAAGAAACCAGTGCAAAAAGGATGAAAACACCAAAAACCAGAATGCCTCTCCTCCTCCAAGGGATCACAACTCCTCACCAAGTAGAGAGCAAAGCTGGATGGAGAATGAATCTGATGAATTGACAGAAACAGGCTTCAGAAGGTGGGTAACAACAAACTTCTCAGAGCTAAAAGAACACGTGCTAACCCAATGCAAAGAAACTAAGAACCTTGAAAAAAAGGTTAGATGAAATGGTAACTAAACAGCTTAGAGAAGAATACAAATGACTTGATGGAGCTGAAAAACACAGCACAAGAACTTTATGAAGCATACACAAGTTTCAATAGTCGAATCAACCAAGCAGAAGAAAGGATATCAGAGACTGAAGATCAACTCAATGAAATAAAATGAGAAATCAAGATTAGAAAAAAAAGAGTGAAAAGAAATGAATAAAGTCTCCAAGAAATATGGGATTACGTGCAAAGACCTAATCTACTTTTGATAGGTGTACCTGAATGTGACGGAGAGAATGAATCCAAGCTGGAAAACACTCTTCAGGGTATTATCTAAAGCTTCCCCAACCTAGCAAGGCAGGCCACCATTCAAGTACAAGAAATACAGATAACACCACAAAGATATTCCTCGAGAAGAGCAACCCCAAAGCACATAATTGTCAGATTGACCAGGGTTGAAATGAAGGAAAAAATGTTAAGGGCAGCCAAAGAGAAAGATCGGGTTACTCACAAAGGGAAGCCCATCAGACTCACAGCAGATGTCTCAGCAGAATCCCTACAAGCCAGTAGAGAGTGGGGGCCAATATTAAACATCCTTAAAGAAAAGAACTTTCAACATAGAATTTCATATCCAGACAAACTAAGCTTCATAAGTGAAGGAAAAATAAAATCCTTTAAGGACAAGCAATTGCTGAGAAATTTCATCACCCCCAGGCCTGCCTTACAAGAGCTCCTGAAAGAAACACTAAACAAGGAAAGGAACAACCAGTATCAGTCACTCCAAAAATGTACCAAATGGTAAAGACCATCAACACAATGAAGAAAACATAACAACTAACAGGCAAATCATCCAGCTAGCATAAAAATAGCAGGATCAAATTTACACATAACAATATTAACCCTAAATATAAATGGGCTAAATGTCCCAATCAAAAGACACAGACTGGCAAATTGGATAAAAAGTCAAGACCCATCAGTGTGCTGTATTCAGGAAACCCAACTCACATGCAAGTACATACATTGGCTAAAATTAATGGGATGGAGGAAGATTTACCAAGCAAATGGAGAGCAAAAAAAAAAAAAAAAAAAAAGCAGGAGTTGCAATCCTAGTCTGTGATAAAACGGACTTTCAACCAACAAAGATCAAAAGAGACAAAGAAGGGCATTACATAATGGTGAAAGGATCAATGCAACAGCAAAGCTAATGATCCTAAATATATACACACCCAATACTGGGAGCACCCAGATACATAAAGCAAGTTCTTAATGACCTACAAAGAGTCTTAGACTCCCACACAGTAATAGTGGGAGACATTAACACTCCACTGTCAATATTAGACAGATCAAAGAGACAGAAAAGTAACAAGCATATCCAGGACTTGAACTCAGATCTGGAACAAGCAGGCCTAATAGACATCTACAGAAATCTCCATCCCAAATCCACAGAATATACATTCTTCTCAGCACCACATTGCACCTACTCCAAAACTGACCATATAATTGGAAGTAAATCACTCCTCAGCAAATGCAAAGGAACAAAAATAATAACAGTCTTTCAGACCACAGGGCAATCAAATTAGAACTCAGGATTAAGAAACTAGCTCAGAACCACACAACTTCATGGAAACTGAACAATTGGATCCTGATCATTGATTGGATAAACAATGAAATGAAGGCAGAAATAAAGATGTTATTTGAAACCAACGAGAACAAATACACAATGTACCAGAATCTCTGGGACACACTTAAAGCAGTGTCTAGAGGGAAATTTATAGCAAAAAATGCCCATATGAGAAGCGAGAAAGGATCTAAAATCAACATCCTATTGTCAAAATTGAAAGAGCTAGAGGAGCAAGATCAAAAAAACTCAAAAGCTAGCAGAAGACAAGAAATAACTAAGATCAGAGCAGAACTGAATGAGACAGAGACACAAAAATCCCTTCAAAAACTAATAAATCCAGGAGCTGTTTTTTGGAAAGATCATCAAAACAGACAAACTGCTAGCCAGATTAATAAAAAAGAAAAGGGAGAAGAAACAAATAGATGCAATAAAAAATGATAAAGTGGACATCACCACTGATTCCACAGAAATACAAGCTATCATCAGAGATTACTACAAGCCAACTCTATGCACGTAAACCAGTAAGCCTGAAAGAAGTGGATAAATTCCTAGACACTTGCATCCTCCCAAGCCTAAACCATGAAGAAGTTGAAACCTTGAACAGACCAATAACAAGGGCTGAAGTTGAGGCAGCAAAAAAAGTCCAGGTCCAGATGGGTTCACAGCCAAATTCTACCAGATGTACAAAGAAGAGCTGGCACCATTCCTTCTGAAACTATTCCAAAGAATACCTAAAGAGGGAATCCTTCCCAAACCATTTTATGAGACCAGCATCATCCTGATACCAAAACCCAGCAGAGACTCATCAAGAAAAGAAAACTTCAGGACAATATCCATGATGAACATAGATGCAAAAATCTTCAAAACAAAACAAAACAAAAAAAACCACTGGCAAACTGATTACAACAACACATCAAAAAGTTTCTCCATCACAATCAATTAGGCTTCATCCTGGTGATGCAAGCCTGATTCAACATACACAAATAAATAAATGTAATCCACCACATAAGCAGAACCAAAGACAAAAACCACATGATTATCTCAAGAGATGCAGAGAAGGCCTTTGGAAAAATTCAACAGCCCTTTATGCTAAAAACTCTCAATAAACTACTTATCGAAGGAACATATCTCAAAATAATAAAAGCTATTTATGACAGACCTACAGCCAATATCATACTGAATGGGCAAAAACTGGAAGCATTCCCTTTGAAATCAGGTACTAGGCAAGGATGCACTATCTCACCACTCCTATTCAATATAGTATTGGAAGTTTTAGGCAGAGCAATTAGGCAACAAAATAAATAAAGGATATTCAATTAGGAAAGGAGGAAATCAAACTGTCTCTATTTGAGGATGACATGATTGTATATTTAGGAGACTCTATCATTCAGCCCAAAATCTCATGAAACTGATAAGCAACTTCAGCGAAATCTCAGGATACAAAATCAATGTGCAGAAATCGCAAGCATTTCTATACACCAATAACAGACTAACAGAGAGCCAAATCATGAGCAAACTCCCATTCACAATTGCTACAAAGAGAATAAAATACCTAGGAATACAACTAACAAAGGATGTAAAGGACCTTGTCAAGGAGAACTACAAACCACTGCTCAAGGAAATAAGAGAGGACACAAACAATGGAGAAACATTCTATGCTCATGGTTGGGAAGAATCAATATCAGGAAAATAGCCATACCGCCCAAAGTAATTTATAGATTCAATGCCATCCCCAACAGGCTACCAATGACCTTCTTCACAGAACTGGAAAAAAAAACACTTTAAAACTTTATATGGAACCAAAAAAGAGCCCACATAGCCAAGACAATCCTAAGCAAAAAGGACAAAGCTGGAGGCATCACACTACCGGACTTCAAACTATACTACAAGCCTACAGTAATCAAAATAGCATGGTACTGGTATCGAAACAGAGATATAGGCCAATGGAACAGAACAGATGCCTTGGAGGCAACACCACACATCTATAACCATCTGATCTTTGACAAACCTGACAAAAACAAGCAATGGGGAAAGGATTCCCTATTTAATAAGTGGCGTTGGGAAAACTGGCTAGCCACCTGCAGAAAGCAGAAACTGGACCCCTTCCTGACACCTTACATTAAAATTAACTCCAGATGGATTAAAGACTTAAACATAAGACCTAACACCCTAAAAACCCTGGAAGGAAACCTAGGCGAAACCACCCAGGACATAGGCATTGGCAAGGACTTCATGACTAAAACACCAAAAGCATTGGCAACAAAAGTCAAAGTAGACAAATCGGACCTAATTAAACTCCCGAGCTTCTTCACAGCAAAAGAAACAATCATTAGAGTGAACCAGCAACTAACATAATGGAAAAAAATTTTTGCAATCTACCCATCTGACAAAGGGCTAATATCGAGAATCTACAAAGAACTAAAACAGATTTACAAGGAAAAAAAAAAAAAACCATCCAAAAGTGGGAAAAGGATATGAACATACACTTTTCAAAAGAAGACATCTATGAGGCCAACAAACATAGGAAAAAATGCTCATCATCACTGGTCATTAGAGAAACACAAATCAAAACCACATTGAGATACCATCTCATGCCAGTTAGAATGACAATCATTAAAACATCTGGAGACAACAGATGCTGGAAAGGATGTGGAGAAATAGGAACACTTCTACACTGTTGGTGGGAGTGTAAATTAGTTCAACCATTGTGGAAGACCGTGTGGCAATTCCTCAACAAGGACCAGAAATAGAAATTCCATTTGACCCAGCAATCTCATTACTGGGTATATACCCAAAGGATTATAAATCATTCTATTATAAAGACACATGCACATATATGTTCATTGTGGCACTGTTTACAATAGCAAAGACTTGAAACCAACCCAAATGCCCATCAATGATAGACTGGACAGGGAAAATGTGGCACATATATGCCATGGAATACTATGCAGCCATAAAAAACGATGAGTTTGTGTCCTTTGTTGGGACATGGGTGAATCTGAAAACCATCATTCTCAGCAAACTGACACAAGAACAGAAAATCAAACACTGCATGTCCTCACTCATAGGCAGGTGTTGAACAATGAAAACACATGGACACAGGGAGGGGAGCATCACACACTGGGGTCTGTCAGGGGTTCCAGGGGAGGCACAGTGGGGGGATGGTGAGGTTGGGGAGGGATAACTTGTGGAGAAATGCCTGATATAGGTGACAGGGGGAGAGGAACAACAAACTGCATTGCCATGTATGTACCTATGCAACAATCCTGCATGATCTGCACATGTACCCCAGAACCTAAAGTACAATTAAAAAAAAAAAAAAACAAAAGAGTTCCTGACACATAGTAGGAACTCAAGAAAAAAAAGTGATTCATTGGTGTTTTTTTTCCAAATTATCTCTAATTTGAATAGAAACTGCTTTAGACTAATGGATTTCTCTCATTCTTTCCTAAGAATGTTTTTGGATCAGCAAAATGACTGCTGATATAGTACATCTAAAGATCTCTGATATGATAGATGCCTAAGAGTAACTAGTCTGTGCACATTAAAATGTTAGAAAGGAACAAAGCAAATAATGAAAGAACGCTATTTCCTGAGAGCATCCAGAGGGAAGAACTTTAGTTTTCTCTGTATCTTTCTCTATGATTTAAACTTTAAAAAAAAATCAGTGAATATCATTTTGTTACTAAAATTTAAACCAATATTTTAACAGAATATAATCTGCACTCCAAAAGTACTAACTTCTATATAATGAAAACTGAAGATCACAGACAAGTCTCAAGTGTTACATACACTGAATTTCAACCTTGGCTTTGTGATACCACAAAAGAATTTCAATTACAGGATGCTCTGTGTTTAGAAAGAAGGAGTATTAGAGACCATCTAATTCAAACCTCATCTAACAAATGAGTAACCTGAAACTCAGATATCATGGTCAGAAAAAATAATTAAAAAGTGGGTTCAATGACTAGATATTGTATTCTTTTATTAATTCACCAAGTAGATAGTGAGAATCTACTGGCACTGTTCTATGCATGACGGAGCCAATGAACAAGACAGAAGCAATTCCAGCCATTGTGAAAATTGAGTCTAATGAGCTCCATTGCTTAGGTCAGTGACTCTGGACCTCTGAAACCTTGAAGATGCTGAATGATCAGTGACTCCCAAACCGTGGTGTTTCAGAAGTGCTGTGGTTTCAAGGTGCTTCTCTCCAAAATGCATGTGTTGGAAATTTAATTCCCAATGCAACAATGTTGGGAGGTGTTTAGGTGATGAAGGCTCTGCCCTCATGAATGGCTAAGTGCTCTTATAAGAAAAACTGCAGAAGTGGGTTTGTCTTCTCTCCTCTTCTGTAATGTGACGATACAGCACCCTCTGCTCCAGAGCACTCAGAATTCAAGGCATCATCTTGCAAGCAGAAAGACTGGCCCCCAACCTGCCACTGTCTTGATATTGGACTTCCAGCTGCCAAAACTGTGAGAAAATAAATGTCTGGTTCTTTCTTTTATGAATTATCCAGTGTTAGGTATTCTATTGTAGCAGCACACAGCAGATTAAGACAAGGGGTTACCCTGGGTAGCAGAGGTCAGGGGAAGAAGAGTTAATAGGTAAAGCTCTTAAAACTCTCTCAAGCTGGAGCGATTTCTCTTTAGTTATTTTATATGTTAGAATTCTACCTAAGTTTTTAATTGGGGAATGGGGTCTGCCTCTTGAAAGCAAAGTTGATATTGTCTGAACTGAAAGGTATACATCAGAATCAATCACTTGAAGAGCACAACCCACCCTCCATTCACTCTGACTCAGAAGGCTGGATTGAAACCTAAGAATCTGCATTTTAAACAGTCCACATTTGAATCTGTTGAGGCTAATAAAAGGTTCACATTTTGAAAAATACTAGGATGTCTGGTAATGAATTAGCATATAATTCTTTAATGAGCACAGCACATATTTGCAGATAAATACTTAATTTCCAGAAACACATTAGTTTGGTTCATACCAATAAGTCACAGGGCATTTTTAGGAGGAGGAGTGAACTAATACCATGCTATGAGAGATAATCATAACTTTTAGAACATAGGGAAACACTGCCCTAGTTCATCCCTACATAAATGAAGATATTTCTACAAAACTAAGTCAAACGACTAAATGTCCATGTGTGCCAAAATCTAAATTTGGCTCTAGCAAAACCTAGGCTGGATTTAGTAATAATTATGAAACCACGGAGAAGTAATTTCAATATGCCGAGAGAAATGAGTGTGATTTGTAAAAATTCAATTGTGCCCCAACTCCTTTGGGTGACAAATATTGCAATTTAGGGGACTAGAGTTCTCTGTAATTTTTATGGCTTTCTTATTGATTATAATAGCAATGTGTATTAACTGAAGATAACTTAGGAATTACAAAAAAGGTTTTTTTTTTTTTTTTTTTTTTTTTCAAAAACCAAATTACCTTTGGTCTCATAAAACAGCAGTGGCTTCTACTGCTATAAACATGTTGCTATATGTTCTTCCCAAATTATATGCATATATTTAAAAATAAAATTCAAGATATATGTTACCTTTTATTTAATTTTTCAGTGTCAAGTTCAAAACAATTTTGTTAAAGTACATGTTCTTTGGAAAAATTAGAAAAAATATCATAATATATATGGAAAATAAAAGATCCAATCAAATAATGATATATTTATAAGTGCAGTTTTCACAGAGATATTATACTTCAATAATGCTTTGTTTTAAAAATCACCTTATAGTAATATAACTTTTTTTTTAAGTTAATACTTTATTTTTTTAATAGAAAATATTTTACTTTAGGTTCTGGGATACATGTACAGAATGTGCAGATTTGTTACATAGGTATACATATGCCATGGTGGTTTGCTGCACCCATCCATCTGTCATCTTAGGTTTTAAGCCCCGCATGCATTAGATATTTGTCCTAATGCTTTCCCTACCCTTGCCCCCAATCACCAGAAAAAACAAAGTTAAGATTTTAGAAAGACATTTACTTTGATCTATAGCATTAACTTTCTGAAAAACAAAATTAGGAATTATTGAATTTTCAGGTTGTAAAAAAGCCATCATTTCTCTTTGCCACCAGAAAAATATGGTTCTTCAATTGCTGGCAAGCCTGTTATGGAAAATTATCAGGGCTGCACAATGAGTCAGTGTCAGTAGAAGTCATGAAAGGGGAAAAAAATGTTGAACACTGGCAGCACTGTGCCCACTCCAGAAAATAGAAATAATACCTCTCTTCATCTACAACATTATTTTCTTTGACTTTCTAGTTGCATCTGGTATGAAAGGGAACTATTTATAATACAAAGATTATTTGTGCCATATTATCAAGTTAATATACAGCAAGGGCAATGAATTTTCTTTCTTACCCAACCAATAATTTGAAAGGGTATACTTAGCAGATAGTTACAGGCTTTAAGAAGAAAGGGGTGTCTGCTGTTAAATTAAAACTAATTGGGGAAAATAAGCTTATCTGTCATAAACCACAGATAATAATTATGGTAGAGCAAAATGTTTATTATCACAATGTTTATATAATATTGCAATTAACAAAGGAATTATATTGAAGCACAGTATATCACTTATCCTCATCACTTTTGTGCCAAAAGAGACAGACACAGTAGCCTCTTTATGCCACAGATAAAGAAGATGTTGAATATGCCCAGCAATTCAAGACAAAATCTGAAATACAAGCCAGGTATCTTTAATTCCTGATTGATATTTCAGTTTTTACTTAAAATAAGCTACTTCTGCATTTTTCAAAGGCTTTACAGAAATTTCTGAAATTGGCAAGAAGGGGATTATATTCAGAATTCTTATCTGCCTGTGTACATATTCCATCTGTGTTTAATAACAAAATCCCCTAAGACAGGAGCAAAAACATGCAGGTATTACACATGACCATGTAAGTTGTGACTAGCATGGTTATGAGCTGATAATCAGGCCTAGGCTGAGGATGACACTGGTTTAGGGCCTGAGTTTATATTGCTAGAGTTATGGGTCATTGTTTGAACTCCTGTTGGTCTGATCCCTTTCTTTCTTTAGGGTGGCTAGCAGAGTGAGCACTTAGTACAAACATTAAAGTAGCCAAGGTAAATCAGTGATTTGATCATTCAATAAAGTTATCAGAAAGGTGAAACATACTCTCTGGGCCTGCTGACTGTTCCTTTACTCCAATTAGCAAAGCCTGAGAAGAAGAATAAGGAATGAGGAGGGACATTGGTCTAGAGAGTCATTCTGGGGACTTAAAGGAATGAGATAAGCATTTTCTGCAATCTTCAATCACTTGAACTCTTGCAGATGAGGGTACTAGTTAAAGTTAACAGTGAGTTTTTAATGCCTGATGTTACTTTGGGTTTGTTAGAGAATATCAAATTTATGATGTACAGTAGAGTTATATCTTTCAAGGGGGTAGTTTGTAAGCACATAACATAGATGAAAACGCATCAAGTAAAAATTGCCTTGAGGAAAAATACATATTAAAACCTAATAAACATGTTTCAAAATGTTCGATACTGCCAAATTTGCCTCCCCCATTGAAACATACTGTGTTTTTCCCACCCTAATTGAACACTGCTAACTACTGTAGGTAGCTGGCATCTGGGACATGTTGCATTGGAAAAAAAAAAAAAAAAAAGTAACTTTAAAGCTTAGAATTGTACTCTGTATGGAGATACGTTCCTGATTGAGAGAACAGAAAATTTTATCAAGGTTCTCACACTCACTTAGAGGCATGCATTCATTGCATGAAATGGCAATCAGAAGAGTCTGCAGTATTCGAATTGTTCATTCATTTGCTCTCTTTCCCATTTCCAAGCTGCCATTCACACAATCTTAATTTCTGTTTCTCTGATCCTTCCTATCCTCCAACCTGTCCCTTAGCAGAGCACAAACATGTGAATTTGCAAACATTAAATACTTTCTTGTTATGATTTCATTGTAGCATATAAAGACATCTTCAATCAATCACAACAAGACTTTCCTCCCGTGAGACTCAGACTTCATAGTCCTATCCCAACACAATCCTCCAGGTAACCACTACCGTTGGCCTGTGCAGATCCTCTGGCATGCCATATGACATTTTCTTTTCTTTATTTTTTATTTTTTATTTTTTTGAGACAGAGTCTCGCTCTGTCGCCAGGTGCCAGGCTGGAGTGCAATGGCGCGATCTCGGCTCACCGCAACCTCCGCCTCCCGGGTTCAGGCAATTCTCCTGCCTCAGCCTCCTGAGTAGCTGGGATTACAGGCACACGCCACCATGCCCAGCTAATTTTTTGTATTTTTGGTAGAGACGGGGTTTCACCATGTTGACCAGGATGGTCTCGATCTCTTGACCTCGTGATCCACCCGCCTCGGCCTCCCAAAGTGCTGGGATTACAGGCTTGAGCCACCGCGCCCGGCCGGCGTGAGCTTTTTTAAACCACTTAGGTCCTTTACTATTTTTGAGCCTCAGCCACCTTTATGACTAAAAAAAAAAAAATGTTAGATGAGATACTCTCTAAACCTATTTCTGAAATTCTGTGATTTTATCATATTTTAGATTATAGCAGAGGTCAACAAATCAAGGCCCACTGATGAAATCTACCCTGCCATCAGTTTCTGTATAGCCTTGGAGCTAAAAATGAATTTCACATTTTTAAAACATCGGAAAAATCCAAAGAATACTATTTTGTGACATATAAATATAAAATTAAAATTTGAGTGTCCATAAATAATACCTTACTGGAAAACAGTCATGCTCATGTACTTAAGTATTCCCTGTGGCTGCTTTCCCACTATAATGGCACAGTTAAGTAGTTGTATCAGACACCATATGTCCCACAAACCTAAAATGTTTACTAATTGACTCTTTACAGAAAAAGTTTAAACCAGAATATGGTGAGAAAATTGTGGATTAAATGCCAGGTCAAAAGAAATGTTTAATACACAGGTGTAAAGGATTATGAGGCAAAAGCAAGTGAGATAACATTAATATTTGTCAAAAAGTCATCCAACGGTATACTTCTAAAATGTGAATTTCGTTATAACATTTTTATTATTTTGTTATAAAATTTTTTATAAGAAAGAAGTGCCAAACATAAAAATAAAAAGGAACCAGGCCTTTATGGGGTACCATAAAGAGAATCTGACCTAAATGTTATAGGCTTCATGTTAGATGCTACTGTGAAATGTAAATTCAACATGAAATTTGTCAGTATTTCATAACCCAGTTAAGACATAAATTCAATGAATACTCTGCTTGGGAAGGATGCATTGTGTTACACTTTTCAAATTATTTACTGATTAAAATATTTTTACATTTACAAAAAGCAACTAATATAACTTCTCTACTCTTCTATTACATAAGCTGAAATAAGGAAAAATACTCTAAGTCAAAGAATAATTATTAATATTTGTATTTAATATTAGGATAATAATTCTTTTTAAAATTGCTTAATCATATACTTACTCATGCTTTTATAACACTTTGATTCAGCAAATGATGCAAACTTAATCATTGTGCTTATGATTAAGTCTGATGTATGCAAAATGAAAGTTGCTTATTTAATATCAACTGTCAATATGAGTTCACATTTAACTAGGTTGGAACCTATTTACATTCTAACATCTTTTCAAACCGACCTTTTCTTGTGTTAAAAATTTTGGAGCTGTTAACAACTCCATATATATATAAAGAAACATAATTATCATTAGTTAATACATAATTTGCAATTTCTCTCTCATTAATATTTGGGTAACTTTCAGTTCTTATTACTGGAAAAAAAAAACAACTGAGAGGGAAGAAAACAATTGAGCAGGAGAATAAACGTATTAAGTGTCTAGAAAGAAGAAAATGCTAAATTCACGTAAATAAGATAATCTCTTCTACTGAAAGTTCATCTAACTTTCTATGGTTGGAAGAAAGATGGCTTTAAATAAAGATAGATATTGGAAATAGACCACATTTACAGAATGCCTAAAATGCAAATAAAAATAGGAAAATTGAGTTAGCAATTCAGACATTTTTCAAACTCCTAATTAGTTGCATATGGGTAGCTTGGGTGCTGGGAGTCACATAAAAATGTCCGTTATAGAATCCAGATCCCCAATGTGTTGCATAATTTTAAAAGGTCGAAAGTGGTAAGCTTGTCTGAGTTAATTAGATCAACTGTAATATACAATGTAGCATCCCAGACAGACAATTCAAAAATAGAGAAATTTCTGGAGTAATTCTAATGTAACATACCCTAGTGGTGTCAGATTGACTCAGGTTTCAGTATTGTCCTCAGTACCATCTCCTCTGTTTCTTAATCACACAATTTAACTTCAGTGAACTTTACATTCTGCATTAGTACATGGGAGAAATTATTTACTACATAAGTTTCTGTGGGTATTAAATTCACATGGTAGGCTAACAATAAATGTTTGTAATATTCCCATAACTTTGTATTTTGTTTAGACTGCAAAAAGAGTGTTAATGCTAATTAACCATGAAAAAATAAGATCTGCATATTTTTATACTTAGAGTCATGAATTTAATAATATTATATACTTGATATAAATAGGCACATGTTGTAGTTCATATTATTTTAAATTGTAGTTGTATATGTACACTCTGTTAAATGTCACGCCTTCATTGAAACGGCCTTTCTTGTTGCCTAGACTATCCAGATCCACATGGAAATTTTATAACTGTCATTGTGGTTTTTTTAAACAATAAAGATGCATCTTTGTTTAACAAGAACTGAAAATAAAACTTTGTCCTAATAAGCAGGAATGTTTAAAGTTGGGGAAAAATACAGCAATAAGTAAAATGCTTGTTTCATATCTGTTGAAGAAATGATCCGATTATTCTGTATGGGAAGAAAATCAGGAATTGAAAGCAAACAGCCAGACATCTAAATATATTTTCACTTGAAATATTTAGGACCATAAGCAGTACTCATAAATAAACTAGAAATGTTAGCTGTTTAAACCACAGAAGTCATCATTTGCATGGGAAAAATAGGGACTCTGATTTAGTGGCACCACAGTTCAAATGCCAGTTTAGATTGTTAACTTCAGTAAATTGCAACTTACTTGAGTTGGACAATAATAAAGTGCGGACAATAATAGCTACCTGGAATCACAGCTGTTTCAGGATTCAGTTGGTATATGTAAAGTGTGTTTTAAAGAACAAGTGCTCGCCAAAACGAAGTTATCATTATTACACAACCATTCCCTTTCATCAGTGGAGAAAGTTTCAGATGCATTACAACTGTTATAATCTTGTTACTAAGTATTCCTCAACTATCAATGCAAAGAAAAAATTCAACAGAACAAACCAGCCAACAGTTTTCAAGTAAAAGGAAAGGAAGGGAGAAACCATCGCAACAACTGGAACATAACATGCCCAGAAAGGAAAATGCAGGTCCCTTCAAAATAATCTCCCCTATGCTCCAGGTATTCAACAGTTTATCTAACAAAGTCTTACTATTCAACAAAGTCTTACTATTCTGTGCTCCAGTTCTTTAAGACTTTGAGAAACAAAAGAACCCCAAAGAAGTTTAAGAAATAAATGGTTGTGTCCAAAATAATGAGATAATATATCAGATATTGTAGTAAGGGACTAGCAATCCAAGTTTTCCCAGACTGAGAAATCCACATCTTGATAACTCTTTCAATCTCTTGATCTTGAGTAAACCAAGGCAGTCACCTTGAGCATAAGTCACAGGACATGTTCCATGGTCATAGAACAGCAGCACTAGAAGGGACTGGGAAAACTACAGAGTCCACCTTTATTTTATAGATGGAAAGTCAGATTACAGCTATGAGCTAATGACATCCCCACAGGTGCAGAGCTAACCCTGAGGAGCATTTCGGGTGACACGTGAACTCCACTATTCTAATTCCAGATTTGAAAATGGTATACAGGATGAAGAATGTTGTAGTAGAAAAAAAGCCTGGCTGTGATGCCAGATTACCTGGGCTTCTATCCTATGACTGGATGAGTGATCTGACCTTTAACCCCCAGGGTTTTTGACTGAATATTGGTATTGTCAGCACTGAATGAGAGAGAGCAAATAAAATGCTGAGCTCAGTGCCCAGCACATAAAAAACATGAAATAAATATTTGTTATTATTACTGGTAGATTTCATCTATTTCTCCTCTTTTCTCTTCCCATTATTAATATCTTATTATTATTTGCTACTTAGAGCAAGGAGGCACAACCTAGCATAATAAGACCCTTCCTTGGATTCTCACTAAAATCATGTGGACTTTAAGAACATGAATGAATAGCGTTTCCCACTTGGAATTTTCTTAAAATAAGTCATTGAAATTATGTCATTCTGAGCTGAACGATTTACAGACCCTTTCTGAAAAGATGTCTCTTTGACTATGACAAATACATGCAAACTGCTTTAGTAATTCAGCTTCAGGGTACGCCACTAGTTTCTTCTAAAAGGCTCTTTTCAAAATGCTGGATTTTTACTACTATTCTCTGCATCCTGAGCCATTTTCTATAGAAGCCTAACTATTAAGAGCACTCACCAAAGGATGGCCAAAGGATCCTAACATAAAGAGGAAGTATACTGGAAATGATTACATATTCAAATAATACAGCAACAGGGTTTGCAGAACAAAATGTAGATTGAGAATCAATGCTTTGTAAATATACCCAGTATTCAGAAGATTAGGCCTACTTTCTTTCTTCTTCTTTTTTTTTTTTTTTTTTTTTTTTTGAGACAGTCTTGCTCTGTCATCTAGCACCCAGGCTGGAGTACAGTGGTGTGATCACAGCTCACTGCACCCTCAAACTTCTGAACTCAAGCAATCATCCCACCTCAGCCTCCTGAGTAGCTGGGAGTACAGACGTGTATCACTACATCTGGCTAATTTATTTATCTATTTTGTAGAGACAGGGTCTTCTTATGTTGTCCAAGCTGGTCTTGAGCTCCTGGGCTCAAGTGATCCTCCCACCTCAGCCTCCCAAAGTATTGGGATTACAGGCATTAGCCACCATGCCTAGCATAGCCCTGCTTTGGAATCCAAAAAAGAAAAATGCAGAATTTCTCTTTTGTTCATTCCTCTTTTATAGTTCAATATTTTCATTTGTTAAAAATGTAAGTCACTTTCATACTCAGGAATGTACAAAATGATAAATTCAACAGAATTTTAGAAAACCAAAACAGTGCAGGTTTTCTGTACTGAAGACCAACAGCACTCTTTCTTGGATGTGTGTCAAATAGAGATGTGATTTGTGGAGCAAAGAACAGCATTTAACCCTTAATTTTATGGATACTTTAAGATATTTCACATTTTTCTGGTTTGACTTGCACCCTAGATTCTTTCATATTTGCCTTTTCTAAGCTTCTCAATGAAATGGCCTCCCAAAATAGAAAAACTCACAACTCTGGAGAAAATATCTAATTACAGCATGGATAGGCCAGACTGAGAAACAGTTTGTGTGTAAGCATGGCAATTTTTAAAGGGAAAAAAAACACTATTTCTAGAACTTTCTAACTTTAGAAACAAGATTTCAGAATAATACACATCCAATGAAACTTAATCTTCACCCTACACCTGAAAAATGTATCTTTATATATTTGTGAATTTTAAAATATCTCTCAAGGCAATTTTTTAAAAGAAACATAATGTAATCAGAAACATTTTCCATTGTCAGAACACAACTTGTCATTCTGTTAATTTCTGGATCATACATGAGGCCAGCTCATTGCAAAGACATTCTTATTACAAAAAAAGGAAAAGAAAAAAGAAGGAAGGTGAAAATGGTAGGCTAAGTGCTTACTACTTTGTTATCTGGGTAAATATCAAGTTCACTGCCTGTTCCCCTTCATGCTCCTGGGTCTCAGTATAGAAATAGATACATATGCCAGGGTATATCTCTGTAGGGTGTGTGTGTGTGTGTGTGTGTGTGTGTGTGTGTGTGTGTGCGGGCGCTCACACTTGCACACATGCATGTGTGTGGGGAGAAAAGGGCTAGGAAGGGAACCAGAGACCTAAGGAGTCAAATTAATTTGTTTATAGGTGAATAAGATCATTTTCCCTTCACTTTCTATATCACAACATTATCTGATCTCTCATAAGAATGAGGTAAACTAAAAATGTAGAAAACAAAGTCAATCTGTGAGTGTCTGATTGTTTAAGGATTAAACCATTTATATATTTTGATCTGTCATCTATAGAACATTTGGTGGAATACTCTGAATAACTGACATAAGATAGACAAGGTTCATATGTCCTGTTTTAAAACAACTTCATGGAAATGTATATCTGTTTAAGATTGTATTTTTTAATCATTGTATGTATGGATAGAAAAATGGATTAAAATTGTATTACATACATACATATACATGCACATATCACACACATGCCATACAGAGGAGAAGCTTATAGTATAATAAAATTGGTTTTGGCTTTGCAGTAAACCAGAACTGGAAGTTTGAGAAACTTACCTAAACCATTTGTTTCTATTTTCTGTCCTGAAAACAGAAGATAGCAACACATGATTTATGGGTTTGCCATGCATACTATTTAAAGGGACATGATTGAACAAGGCCTCTAGAATACTATACTAGCTGTTTTCTCTGCATATAGTGCCTGCCTCCTCCGTAACCTGTCTACACTAAAACTACTTGGTTTTCTTGGACATGCCTAACTTCCTCTTGCTTACACAGCTTTGTTCATGCTGTTCCCTCTGGCTGGAAAACTCTCATCCCCTTCTCTTTGCACAACTAACTTGTACTCTATTTTTAAGACCAAGCTTGAATGTTATTTTTGGTGACACCTTTGCTGACATCCCTAAACTACAGTGGCTACTTCATTTATGAGCTCACAAAGCACCCTTACTTCTGCTATCATGACCTTGTTACCCTGTATTAAAATTGTCAGGTTTTTAGTAGATGATAATCTCCTTAAAATAAGAATCCATATTGTTTAATATCATAGGTATGACTTTCAACAGTGATCTTACAAAATAATCAGTGCTGATGAGGGTGTAATGAGATGAACACTTCCACATTCTTTGTACAAAAGAGAGGCTGCTGGTATAATAGTAATAAACTTATTGGGCACCCATACTGCTCAAGGCACTACACTAAGTGCTTTCAGGCATTATCTCACTTAATCATCCCAATGCTTTTCAGGAGTAGGTACTACTAGTATCCATATTATCATATGGTTTAAGAAACAAAAACTCACAGGGTCTAAAAGACTTGCACAAAGATATGAAGCTTTAGATGGTGAATAAGGAGATTAAATTGGGTTCTTTTGATGCTAACACTATTTTTGCTCAACAACAATGCTCTACTATGCAAGTTTTCTGGGGAGCAATTAAATTATTCACACTTCAATGCAGTTGAGTAAATTAGTACATGGATACACACACATACAAACATATATGTTTGTGTGTGTGTGTGTGTGTGTGTGTATGTATGTATGTATATATTAGAAACCATAACTCCTGGAACCAACCCAAATGCCCATCAATGATACACTGGACAGGGAAAATGTGGCACATATACACCATGGAATACTATGTAGACATAAAAAACGATGAGTTTGTGTCCTTTGTAGGCACATGGAAGAACCAGGAAACCATCATTCTCAGAAAACTGACACAAGAACAAAAAATCAAACACCACATGTTCTCACTCATAGGCGGGTGTTGAACAATGAGAACACATGGACACAGGGAGGGGAGCATCGCACGCTGGGGTCTGTCGGGGGGAACTAGGGGAGGGACAGCGGGAGATGGGGAGTTGGGGAGGGATAACAAGGGGAGAAATGCCAGATATAGGTGATGGGGAGGAAGGCAACAAACCACATTGCCATGTATGTACCTATGAAACAATCTTGCATGTTCTTCACATGCACCCCAAAACCTAAAACACGATAAAATATAATTTTTTAAAAAAGAAAGAAACCATAACTCATATCAACTTTCCTTCACCTGCTCAGATATTAATATTTTTCTAATAAACATGAAATAGGGAATATTTTAATACTATTTCTAGCTTTTCTTTGCAGTCCTAGAAATAAAATGTCCCCGTTACTTCCTAGGGTTGTTTTCCTCTCTCTCAATTAAATTATGTCAAACTCACAGGGCTGAGTAGTGAAAGCAGCATGATATGTACTGTGAGCTCACTAGAATGCTTGCTCCTCAAGAGCAAGGATTGCTTTATTTATCTTTGTATCTCCAGTTCCAGGCATGGTGCCTTCCCCACTGTAGACAAATAATCAAAACTGCAGGAATGGGTTATTAAACAGATAATGAACTTGAGGTTACAGATTTGTAAAGCCTATTTGAAAACTGTAAACTCCAATCACTCAATGAAATTGGAAAATAAAATGGATGATCTTTATCAAGATAATATCTAAAGAAAAATATTCTGTGGGAGGTTATTTCATGTACTTTCTTAATGTGATGGTATTTGTGGAAGTGAACAAAGCAGGTAAAACTGAACATTGAGTTGGATTCAACAATTATCAGATAATTTACTAAATATGAGACATGGTGATGGGACCTGATTATTTTATAATTAATATTTTTTGTTATGATAACTCATATTTTTAGTAACAGTAATTTGCATATCTGACCAGCGGAAAATAAAGCTTTGTCTTATGTAAAGAGGGCATAGTAATCTTACTGAATCCCAACTCTAATGAGGTCTATTTTCCTGCTAACACATCTAAAGGCTTCCTATTGTCGCTATGATTTAAACTGTCAACTTTTCACAGTAGACTTGAGTTTTCAAGATCTTTCCCTCATCACTACTCCCTACACTACAATCACATTAAACTTCTAATCATTCTCCCCAAATATTATGCTTGTTATGCCTCCATTCTCCAAATCTAGAATGCCCTTTCTCTGTCTAGTGACACTCCACTCAACTTTCAAAACACAGATCAAATGTTCCTGAGGCTTCTGGCTCTTTGAGGCAGAGATAGCCGATCTGATCAGTGCTGTGTGAGGGCTCCCAGCCAGGTACCTGTCAATCTCAAGCTGTGGTTTCTGCCTCTATCCAAACCACAAAATCCTCAGGTCCAGTGACAGCTTCCAACTTTTCTTCGTTCCCTTTAAACATAGCCCTATCAAAGTCTGTTTACTTCACCAGTGAATGGTTACTGCTTTGCAGTATACGATGTCTTCTTTGCATTTCCCTCCTAAATT
Organism: Sapajus apella; assembly: GCF_009761245.1. Taxonomy (NCBI): domain Eukaryota; kingdom Metazoa; phylum Chordata; class Mammalia; order Primates; family Cebidae; genus Sapajus; species Sapajus apella. The sequence goes on along the minus strand of NW_022437011.1, from coordinate 4,602,532 downwards.
ACTCACTGAAAAGAATGATGGAAATAACAAACATTTAATTATGTTAGCAATTTATTTAATGTGCCAAATACTGGATTCAGTGCTGTATAGATAATGGTGGACAAGACAGATGCTCTTATCCTCATGGAAGCTGCGCTCAGTGAGGGGAAACACAGCAAAGAAGTTACCCAAGCAAAATAATGATAGTGCATGAAGAGTGATATGATGGAAGAAGTTTGGGTGTACAGTGGAGAATGGAGGGAGTGGTGAGGAAACAACATCAGAAGAGTTGAGGGGAGGTCTTTCTGAGCAGGAGAAATGTGAGCAGACAGCAAATTGAAAAAGAGTCCAGAACTGCATTCATGCATAAGTAAGAGCCCCTCAAATGTCCTGGGGCGAGGACAAGCTCAGTGTGATCAGCAGAGAGCAGAAGGCCAGTGGGCTGGAGTGGAGTGAACAGATGAATACTGACCATAGATACGGGGGGGGGGGGGGGGCAGAGTGACAGGGATTGGACAGTATCAGTCCCTGTCTACCAAAGCGTGTCAATTTAGTCTAAATGCAGTGGAACCTAGCTTTTAAGCCACCAATAATACAGTTGAAACTGCATGGTATTAAAGTTTGTGTTGTAAGGCATTATTTACTTTTTTAATGATAAAAAATTCTGCCTATCTATCTGGACAAGACTTTCTCACTGGTTTAAGTCTTTAATTCATTCTCCTCTCCACTGGGGGGCTCCAGAGATTGCCACATGTAGTCTAGCCTTTCAAGTACATTTCTTGTGGTAATTTTTGCATTTCCCCAAGAGCTAGCTATCTTTAAGATGGGAACACCAACAAGAGAGCATGAATAACTGAATAAATGAAAGATTAAAACACAGTCAGCTCTGTGAAACTGTTCTACATTTGACGGCCTGCATATGAGACAAAGTAGGAATTACTGTTTTTCTATAGAATCTATGATATGTCATGCCTTTACATGAACAAATACATTAGGACATTACGACTGACTAGTTTTATTTTAAGCAAATGTGACTATTCCAACAGAAGATTTGGAAAACAGACCTAAGAGGTATTTGGGCATAACCTGGTGGTCTGCTTATTAAAATGACCTTAACTGTTGTCAGTTTCTGAGTGTTTACTCTGTACCGCCTAGCACTGTGTTAAGTGCAATCATCTATCTGTCTATGTATCTATCTATCTATCTATCTATATAAAATCTCATTTAATCCTTCATTAATTCCAGCTGATAGAAATGACCGTTGTTTTCTTTACTGAAATTGGAAAACCTAGATTTAGGGCCTTTAAGTGACTTGGCCAACATCTCAGATATATTATTTGTGGAGATGACATTGAAAGGGAAGAATGCCTGACTCCAAAGCCCTGTACGCCAACCAGAACACCAAATTAAAGGGTTTTCCACAGGCTTCAGTTCTAGTCTCAGCTCACTTTCTTGCAGTTTCAATTTCCTTGACGATAAAATGAATATTGCTCTCTCATCGGGAACAAAAGAGAATACAGGCCCAGTGAATTTGTAGTGCATCTCCAATGCCATGAAGATAATCAAAATGTTTTATCAAGTCCCAAGTGTCACACAAATGAAATGTATTTTTTTGCCAGGTGCCTGATTTTTGCCTTGAAAAGAAAGCCCTCCCCCAAAAATGCATTCCTTAAAAATTCTATTTTTTTCTAAACTTGAGTGTGTTTAGCCCTCTTTTGCAGCTTGCTCCTAATTCCACACCAAATGTTAATTCATGGTATCTAATCCTCTCTCAGGTTTTTCATAAGGCATTGGCAATAGCAGAAGGTGGTAGAGCAACAGCACGGGGGTATGTTTTTACCCAGCTCTGCCACCATCACACTGTGCAACTCAGGGCAAATCTCTTCTTCCAGACCCCACCTGTAAAGGGAACAAGTGAGCTAGTGAGAGTTAAAAGTCATTCCAAGTTTTAAAATACTAGGGTAGTGTGTAGCCCAAGACTGAGATGAGAGAGCAGAGGAAAAGGGCTAGCTGACAATAGAGTTATCTTATAGTTTTCCTTTAATTAGGTCCATTATGACACTCTTGAGCACAAGGTGACTACTACCACTCCAACAATTTCAGCAGATATTTCGGGTACATTAGGCACTATCCTAGGATCTGGTTCCAAAAATGTTAAACAAAACCAATATGATTCCTTCACTCTGTGGAACTTTACATCTCCACAGATCAAACAATGGAAATCTGAAACAGACATGTCAGCCACAGACACATTTTGTTTGACAACCTTTTGTTTGTTTTAACATTTTAAAATTTTGTCCATGTTTAAAAATAATGGAAGATTTTAATCCAGAAGTTCTTGTTTCCAGCTTCTTTTGAAAAATCTGAATGGTTGGCAATGCTGAGCTGGCATTTCCACATGGCAGGGAAATGTGGAGCTGAAAAGAAGCTGTCCTCACCCCACCCCATGACCAGACCCAAACTCTCCATCGACCCTGCCCATAGTCGCGCACTGTCATCATGTCATAGGCAACTTATGTGCTCATTCTGCATAGGCTTAGGTGTGTGTGTCTCTTGGATTAGAAACGGAGACAATAAAAAAATATTTCAATCGTGTTGATTATTACAAAGAGCTTTACAGGGAGCTGCCATGGGCAAGAACAGAGAAACTTCCAGCAGTACTGTCTTCATCTCCGCCCCTCCGGCCCCCACCTCCAAGCGCAGGTGTCAAGGGCAACTAAGGTGCCTGGGAAAATTGGGGGCTGGAAGCCAGGTGACCTGGACCTACCAAAGGTTCTCTCCACTAACTGTTATGCTACACTGGGCAAGTATTTTCCGTCTCTGTGCCTCAGTTCTTTCTGTAATAAAACAGAAAACCAAATCTACCGGCCCACAGTCCTTAAAGGGTCTTTCCTCTTGGGATCCTGTAAAATTCTCATCCTTCTCTTGGTCTCCCGTCAAAACCCCGAGGGAAGTCTTAATGGCAATCTTGCCTCTCCCCTTTTAAGATCTGCAGGCTGGGACCCGCCACCCCCAAGTCCACCACCTCGGTGGCGCTGGCCGCGTCTCTTCAGGGGAACCCGAGCACGGCCCCGGGAAGTTGGTGCGCGCTCTGCACCCTGGCGGCTCCAGATCCAGCCCAGGCGCAGCGGGACCCCCGCCCGCAGCCCTCTCCTCCCGCGTCGCCCTCCCAGGGTCCTTGTCCAGCCTCCGCCGGCGGAAAACGGACCCCAGGCGACTGGCGCTCACCCAGGCTACTATCCAACAGAGTCTGGGGAGAGCGCTAAGTGGGGACGCCTACTGGCAAGCAGCTCCCGCCTCCCTCCCAGGCCGGGGAGCCGCCCCTCCCGGGGTAGCTGCGCGCTGGGCGGCGCTCGGACCCCTCGGCAGCCGCAGGTGCCCGCCCCAGCCCAGCCCAGCTCAGTCCAGTGCAGCCCAACCCAGCCCTGCGCTCGCAGCTGCCGCTGCTCCGAAGCACAAAGGTGCCTTTCCTTGCTCCTGCTCCTTCCTCCCTGCTCTGGAGTTCTTCTCTTAGCACCTGCTCCCTGGGTGAAAGCATCGTTCCCAGCCTCAGGGGAGGAATGAAGGAAGAATCGAGACTAGGTGAGTGGTGATCTAGATTTAACAAATAATAACAATAAACCCGCATATTAAAGGTACTGATGGGAAGCTAGGAAGTTCAAGGAGAAGAGAATACAAAGGCTGCTGATCAGCATAACTCACAGAACTAGATGCGGGCTGGGACCAATTCTAGCTATTTTGCACACCACCCAGGTTCCCCAGTCTGCCACTGACTCACGTGCAGACCCGGATAGACTTCAATAAATATTTGCTGGGTTGAGATAAGTGAGTGGAGGTGTTTCTGCTTGTTCTCCAGCATCTAAACAAGCAAAAATTAGCTGCCTTTGATGGCTGACTTCATCTCCACCAGGACTTTCTTCCCCAGGACGGAAAAAATAAAATGTGGTGTATTCACACAACGGACTGCTATGCAGCACTTAAAAAGCTGAAGTCAGAGCTGTAGGGATCAGCATGCCTGTACCTAGATTTCAGAAGTATCATGGTAGATAGACACAGCAAGATGCAAAATACATCCACTCTATTGTGCCATTTAGGTGACTTATTTTAAAACACTTTTCATGTTTGTAAAATTGTAGAACGGGTACTGTAAAATGTATATCACATCCCCGATTGTGGCTGTCTTTGGAAAGTGTGAAAGGGAAGTCAATTGGACATTAGGATTAAGATGGGAAAATATTTCTCTAAAATTTTTTAAAAATGAAAATGGTGATGTAAAGATGACAAAATATAAACAATTGTTAATTGAGACAGTGTTATTCACTTGGGTGTTTTTCATGTTTTTTTTTTCTTTCTCGCATTTTAAAATATTTATTAATCTGAGAAGTTCTGTTTTTCAAATGCAAACAAAGTAAGGTGTGTCTATGCACATGCTGTGACAATTAAATCTAAAAAGTTCAGTCAAAAGTTGCAACTTTCTTGCATCACCCTCTATGTTTTCCAATCCTAGAAGACCACACCTCTTCACCTAAGGAGGCTTGGTGGTTACAGAAGCTTACCTGTTGACAACCCCCAAACGTACAGGCAGAAGATGAAATGTTGGTATTAGCAAACTAGTCCCCAGTTAATAATCTGATAATCTGATAATCGGGCAAGTCAAGGTAGACTCTGAAAACTCCCTGCAAGCCAGATTTCTCTTCCTTTTTATTTCATATGCTTTGAATTTTCGTTTTCATGGATGGTAGCTGTCCTCTTGACATCCCAAAATGATGCTTAGGTAACACTGCAGATTTAGTGCCGGGAGATCAGGAAGGGCGTGGGCTTTGGTGAAAGAGTCCTACAGCTCTACAGGGCTCTGTTCAGCAGAGTGCAAAGGATATGTCTACATTTTCCTGCCAGAGAAAGTTTGATTTCTTTCTAGATGTGAAAAAAAAATCTAATTTGGTTATCCACATGGGAGAGAAAATGAAAAATAATTTTAAACTGGATTGTGTATGTTAGGTGCAATGAAGAAGATACTAAACCACCACCCAGTAGTTCCATCTGCTTCCCCCTTCCCCAGACATACACAAAAATGATTCCCTGTTTGCATATTATCTTCCCACTAAAAATCACTGGGTCTGCGGCGAACAAAATTGTCTGCGCATCAGAATGAAACTCTGAAACATGGAAAATTGCTATAATATTCCTTCATCTTTTTCTTTGACAACTTGCAAGGTCAGTGCTTGGTACATCTCAATGTTGCAGGAGGACAGACTACTTGAGAAAAAGCTGAGGGGTGAAGAATGATATAAGAATGACAGGACTGGGGTGCAGTGTGAAAACTACATGTACTCAGGTTTTAAGCACAAAATAAAGGAGAATGTAGCCGCTGCCTGCAGTTAACAACTACAATTCCTTAAAATCAATGTTCCATTTAGGGCCATTCATCTTTTTCTAGTGCCATCGGTGGTTCAGTCTTTATACTATCTCTCATTTGGATTTTAAATGCCATAAGAAAGCACAAAGGACACCTCCATTTGCTTCTCCCTAACTCACAATAAAACACTCACAATAAAAAGTGCATCCCACTTACTTCTCAACTCCCTTGTCCACTGGAGTTAAACGCCTTTTGATTTTTTTAACTTGGAGAAATGGTTGAGCTCTAGCTTCCTGAATCTCAATAATTCCACTGAGCTTTCTTCAGCTACCTGTGACCACCTGCCCCTGCTCACTCCCTCTCCCATACCATTTAATTGGTTGCTCCTTAATTGCTGACTCTCTTTGCTCTCTATTAATGATTCTTGTTAAAGTCCATAAGGCACTTTGCCAGCAGTTGGCTTTTAATATGAAAAAAAAGTGTTTCCTTAATAAATCTGCCTTCAAAAAGAAGGCTTTACTTACATTTTCCTAATGGGAAAATGAGCTTTTCTTCCACACTTGCTCCAGGGTTTCCTCAATTCTTTTTCAATAACTCATTCTTAACACTTTCTTCAATTCCGCCTGTAATCGATACTCCCTTCACATGTAAAGAGCTCAGGAGGAAACCAACTATTTTTAAAAAGATGCAATAAGCAAATTCTGCTACTCTTAGAATTAGCAGGAGCTAACATTCATTCTTTGCATATTAAGTGCCAGGCATTGTGCCAGTTACCTTACATACATTGTCTCATTGTCTGCATCCATGACCATACTTGTGCTAAGCATAGAATTTCCTTAAGCAGAATTTTAAAATATTATTTTGTGCAAAATCTAGAGCTTACCCATTTTTCGGGTAGATCTGAAGATCTGGGCCCATGTTTCCATGTGGTGACAATCTGTTTGATTTGAGAGCCATTACTTTGTTTGGATGGAGCCAATGTCATCACTGTCTGCCCAATGTGCTAATGTTAAATGTTCGGTCTGGCTCACTCATTTGCATTATCTGCCTGGCTCGTATAAGGATCCCAACTTGTCACTCCTGAGATAGACACTGTTATTGCCCCCATTCTAGAGCAGAGAGGTTAAGTGACTGGGCCAAAGGCATTATCAGTGTCACTTTTAGGACTGGAACACAGGATGCTGCCTCTCTTTACCCTTATGTTTTAAAGTGGAGCAAAGCCATAAATACTTTTTTCAGGATTTTTTCTTGTTCACACATATCATTTAATTTGAGCCTCTTTAAATTTAATTTAAATTTAATTTGAGCCTCTTTAAATAGAGTGGCTAACAGTTTTGAGCACTTATGCTATGAAACTGCTTTATGTATTGAGTTAAATGTATGTATGTCATACATTTATGTAATACACAGTTCAATATATAGTTATATATATAAATGTATATAACATACTTAAATATAACAAAGAGTTATACATACATGTGTATTATTTAACTTAATATATAGTGAGATAAGTATATGCATATTATACATTTATGTAACTCAATACATAGAGCTATATGTACATAAATACAACACAAAGAATTATATATGTGCATATTATACATTTAACTTAATATAAAAGAGTTAAATGTATGTCTATCACATTCAACTCTCCATTGAGGAAACGACCATTATCTTCTCCAAGTTCAGAAGAAGGAAAAAGAGAAACACACTGAAATTCAGCAATTTGCTGGTATAGTAAAGTCCAACCCAGAACTTTCTTTTTTTATGTCATAGTACCTTCCAGGGCATGCAGAAAGAGATAGCTAATGCATCTCTATGACTAAAAAAAAAAGTTTTGTTGTTGATCACCCAATAACAAGAAGAAAGTATAAAATCAGCATATTTTCTCGGTAATATTTTTATTTTAAGTTGTTGAATAAAGCATTGCTGACTTATTTTTTAACTTTTCTACATATTTTGAAAAATATGTTGCTTTCCTCCCGTTTTATAAGTCTAGGTCTGCTACCGATGAGCCATGTAGTGTGTTCTCCTGTTGCTTGAGGTTTTTATTCTGAAATCATGGTTTTCAAACACAAAAGTTTTCACTACAGTGATACAGATGAGGTTAATGTTTCAGCCACAGTCTGTACTCAGGGTGCCTGGAGTATACCATATTATTAAGATACTATTTCTTTTCCTATCCTAGATATCCAACTAAGGCTTCAGGACATGTTTTGAACAAAGATGGGTGTTTCTGCCAGGACAGTATAACTCAAGGATCCAGGGCTAGGCAGATTCAACCATGGGAGCCAACACTTCAAGCAAACCGCCAGTGTTTGATGAAAATGAAGAGGGTAAGAAATGTGGGATAATGGCATATAAAAAGTAGAATTTTGCAAAATTCAAGTACACGCTTCTAGTTTCATAAGTAAAGCATAATCATGGTCTGTAGGACCTTGAAGGAAAAAGGCAGAGCTGCGTGATTAAGTCTGAGGACTTGGTAGGCTCATAGCTAGGTTTTACCTTCCACTTTCCATGGGACCTTTGGCAGCTTTCCTAATCTCCATTATATCAATGTCCTTTGTCCAAAGGGAGCTGCGTTTGGACATGTGGTAGATAGTTAAATGATTTGTTTGTCCTCTGTGCTGTTCCTTGGCAGTTGAAGTTACCCCTATTGCTCATTGTTATAGAAAATATATTATCAAAATGTACATGAATGATAACCAGTGCTCATAATATTATAGAATGAAACTGTGCCTTCTGAATTTCCAACTGCCAAGCATTTGCATACTAGACAAATCCCCTAATGCTATGTCATAGAAAAAATAATCAGTTTTATTTAAAGAAAGGGAAAGTTTCCAAGCCAGATTCATCAAGACAAGAGTAAAGGCACGAGTCCTCCTGATTCTCCCATCAGTGAGGCATGCTGGAATGGGCAATGCCTCCTCGTGTCACTTTTCCGTTCTATATGTAAGTGTGAACAGCATTGGCGTATGCAGGTGGCAGCTGTTTATAGGTTGTCTGGGGAAAAAAATGCCCCAGGCCACAGGTAGTAAGTAGTCCAGACCTCTCTGAGAGAGAGTTCTTTAGAGTAATTCCCAGAGAGCTCTGCTAATTGGAACAGGGAGGAAAGGAATGTACTGAAATTGAGGAAATCTGACACGAGTCCTACTACCAGTTACTTGTTAGGCTCAAGCAGTTAATTTACTGACTCTATCTTCAATTTCGTTATCAATAAAGTGAGGCGATATGTTCGTTGCAGCTCAAGAAGTTTATCATTTTGAGATCTTAAAGCAACTTTGTGAATTCTGAAGAAGCTTCTAAATCATCAAGGAAAGTTTATTGTGTTAGAATGCAAGTTTAATTGCTGAAATGGAAACTACAAATAACAATGGGTTAAGCCAAATGGACATGCTTTTCTTTCTCATGTGACAATCTAGGCATAAGTAATCCAGATGATGTGTGGTTCCAGCCAGTTAGGGACTCTGATTCCAACTAGCTTGCCTTTTTCCTTCTCTTCCCATTTCTAGAGTGGTACCCTCAGGGTGGCTAACCCACCACACCAAATTCCAGCCAGTGACAGAGGTGAAAAGTAGGGGAGGCTATGCCCACTTCTTTTAAGGATTTGCTCTGGCTTGTCACGTTTGTTCACTTGCACTTACCTACATACAATTTCCCTTATATCTACATAAGTGCAAGTAAACAAAAGGGAAATTTAGTTTGTTATCTTGGGTGGCCATGAACCTTCCAAAAATAAGGAGTTCTGTTTTATTACCCAAAAAAGGAGAATTAGCAGATTGTCATGATTGGGGACAACTATGTCTGCTGTAGTTGGGGTAAGCAATCTTAGTTTTGAATCTTTGGATGGAAATTCTTTGAAAAACAAACTATATGGCTGATCAGGATGTCTTGTTTCAAGCTATTCACTGTCAGTTTGAAGGCCCATCCTTACTATTTCTACAAAATAATTCCCAGGAACTTTGAAATTATATAGCTAGAAAGGGGTCTTCAGAAAACTTCTTCTCATTGCTATTTTTGTTGCCTTGCTTTAATTGATCAAATAGTAAAAGCAAGGATCTAGAGACTAGTGATATTACTTGATTTTACTGTCTTTAAAATGGAAAGACAAGTAGGCTTGCTTTTCATTTATTTGGTTTACTCTGCTTCCTGTGGACTCAGAGTTAATGTTGTACATGAGGCTGGTTGTCAGAGAATGGAGTGGAAAAGAGAGGCCAGCTGCATGCTTTTAACTTGCTAGGGCTATGTGTCATTTGAAGATATTAGGATAGCATTATGATGAGGAAGCACAGAAATGCCTAACTCTTCCTTGATTCAGCCAGGTGTTCTTCTTGTGGAATGCACAAGAAAGCTACATATCAAAAGGATTGTGATAACTGGTAAATAAGGGACCCCTTTTTAGTTACCTTAAGGGACTCTAGGAAAACTAGGTTGGAGGAGTTAGGCTTAGGGACCAGATAGGTCTTTCTTAACACCCTCTAGGTCACCACCTTTTTGTTGCCCAGCTTCTTAGTCCAATGAGATGAATGCAGCACCCATAAAGGGAAGATATGAGCACAGCAACAAGTCTGTACTTCCCAGAGGTGCTAGGCTCTCTACCTGTTTATGCACAGTTGTAAGGCAAAGGAAGTAGGAGGGCAAGTCCACCTACTATAAACTCGTCACTCTCTAGATACGAGGAATAGAGGAGGAAACAAGATGGTCCTTTCTCTGTCATTGTGAAGCCCATGTTCTGATGGTGGAAGGGTGATACTAAACAAGTAAATAATACATAAACCAGATAACTTCACCGTGGCTTAAAGTGCCACCAAGGAAATGACTTTTAGTGATCTTACAGAGAGTAACAGTGATGGTGGGGAGGCCACTTTAGATGGGGTGGTTGGGGTTGTCCTTTCTAAGGAGGTGACATTTGGGCTGAAGCCTGAAAGATGAGAAGAAACCAGCTATGAAATTACATGAAAAGAATAGTTCAAGGACAGGAAAAACAAGTCCAAAATCCAAATAATGACAAAATTGGGATTGAATAGTTGCCTATACCTTAACATTCTCCCATGAGCACAAGTTTGTCAAAGAGACTGTATTTATTGCCATGTTAACTTATTTGATTAAAAAATCATTGAGTTTTGAGAGAAAGAGTATGCCATTACAGGAAATTTACTTTTCTTTAAAATTCAGTGCATTTCATAAAGTTCATTTGGCTCTTTACATAAATCTGAATTGAGCACAAGGTAAAATTCTATCTGATTGCCGTGAAGCTGTGAAGCTTCTGACCAGGAAAAAAAACAACCAAAAAGCACTGACTAATCAAACAACATTAATGCCTATGTCATTTTGATATCCATATTTTTATATACATAATCAAACTGGGCCAGAATCAAGGGCACTAAAATGAGCCAACTTAATTATTTTAAAAATATTGCTGAAAAGAATCCAATATGTGATTTTTAAAAAAGTGTTTAATGTTTTCTTCAAACTGTTTAATATTTTCAATAGATAGATATGAGAATAAAGTTTAACAAATTGTCCCAAGTATTAGTATAAGAATTCTATCCCATGGAAAAAGTGTTTTTGTTCACTTTGAAGGTAATTAAGGAACAAGATAAGATGTTATTGGATATCCCTTGAGATAAGCTATTCTTGCAAGAATTCATCCTGACACTTATATTTTATGTGGTTACATCTGATATCTGATCTTGCACACATCATTTTATTAGTTCCTTATGTTCATCTTTATTCAGTGAAAACAAAGTATAAGATTTACAGGCGGGGTGTGGTGGCTCAAACCTGTAATCCCAACACTTTGCGAGGCCGAGGCAGGCGGATCACGAGGTCAAAAGATTGAGACCATCATGGCCAACATGGTGAAACCCTGTCTCTACTAAAAATACCAAAAAATTAGCTGAGCATGGTGGTGTGCGCCCAAGTAGTCCCAGCTACTCGGGAGGCTAAGGCAGGAAAATCACTTGAACTCGGGAGGCAGAGATTGCAGTGAGCTGAGATGGCACCACTGTACTTCAACCTGGCAACAGAGTGAGCCTTGCTTATTTGATTACTGTAAGGTATCTTTCATAAATTAGATCTCAAATCATACTATTGCTTTGTTTTTTGGTTTTAGCTTTTATATTTTAGGGCAAATCTAAGTCCTAATTACTTTTTTCATTATTGTGGTAAAGTATATATAATAAAATTTACCAGTTAATCATTTTAAAATATATGGTTTATGACATTAAGTACATTCACATTATCATGCAACCATCATCACTACCCATCTTCAGAACATTTCTATCTTCTCAACTGAAACTCTGTACCCCTGAAGCAACGACATCTCCATTCCATCCCCTCCCCAGTCCGTGTTAACAACCATTTTACTTTATGTCTCTATGAATTTACTCTATGTACCTCATATAAGTGGAACATGTAATATTTGTTCTTTTGTGTCTGCCGTATTTCATTTAGCATATATTTTCAAGGTTCATCCATGTTGTAGCATGTGTCAAGATTCTCTTTCTTTTTAAGGCTGAGTCATATTCCATTGTGTGGATATACCACATTTGGTTTATCTTTTCATTAGTTGACACTGATTGTCCTGACCTTTTGATTTTTGTGAATAGGTCTGCTATAAACATTGGTGTACAAATACCTGTTCAAGTCCCTGTTTTCAATTATTTTGGGTATACACCTAGAATTAGAATCACTGGATCATGTAATTCCTTGTTTAACTCTTTGAGGAACCATCATACTGTCTTCTGCCTAATGATGTTTTGTGTTTCAGTAATGGGACACAGCCTGGCATGATGGGCTAGAGTATTGGAAAGGCATACACGGGTTCAAATCTCAGCTGTGTCACATGTCAGTAATCTATGAGAAGAGTCAAAGGGGATGTAGCCTGGTTAACCATTATCAGACACTAGAGTCAATTTGACTAATTATAAGATATTCTAAGGAAACTTGAGATACCGTGAGTAAAGTCTCCAAACCTAAATAATTACTAATGAATTAATTGGTAGGAGGGGTGAATTTCTATTGTGAAAGTTATTCAACCTTTGTAAAGCCTCAGTTTCTTTATATGCAAAATGCAGGTAATAATTGGGCATACTTCATTAGATCTTTGTGAGAATTGAATAAATAATGCAAGTAAAACATTTAGCAAAGTATTGCACGTAAAGTAACCACCCAATTAATGCTAATTAAGTGTTATTTACTAACATCAGAATTTCCTAGTGTGAATTCTTCAAAGTACTTTAATTTCTTAGAGAAACAAAATTGATTAAATGCAGCTCTGTCGATGCCATGCTTGATTAGGCCTACTCATGATTCTATTGATTGGATTAACAGAGTGGTAGATTTTATCGATTCTGTGAAAACCTATATAAAAACACTTTAAAATAATCCCAGTTATTGACTGCACAAAAACATAATCTCATCTGATATTGTTTTTGCACCCACTGAGGTTATTGTATTTTTGTTTAAGGCAAAATCAAGAACTAATTGGGATGAAAATAACTGAAGTTTACTTTTTCTAATTTAAGTCTAAAACTGACTAATAAGTAACCTCATTTGATCAACAGATGCAGTGAAAACTGTTCCACATCCCCAACTACCATGTGGATATTCTGAGAAATAATAAATGAGGCAGAAAAAACATTTTTTTTGTTTTCTGAAGTAAAAGAATAGGTGTGCAAGTAATATTTGTTTTTAATGCTTATAACCATTTTTTTAAATCTACTTTATTTTCTCTATCTGAATGCACTAGGTTTTTTTGGTTGGTTGGTTAGTTGGTATGGTTTTGCTTGCTTTGTTTTATTTTAAACAACGAACATTTTAAAAATCCAATATTGAGGTCTTCAGGCTGATTTAGAAAAAAGCAATCTTTACAGGAGAAAGTGGACTTGTTTACAATTCAGAGTCTAAGCAACAAGGGAAAACCTTGCAGTCATTATGAGTAACATATGTATCCAAGTTTATATGAAAAATGTAAAGGTGATAAAGTTGGCTTAGTTAAATCAACAGACAGCCTTCTTCTAGAGTATTATAGCTAAGAAAATTTGGACTTAGTTTAAAAAGCTGCTCCAAAGAGTTCATCAATGCACTGAGTTTTGCAGAGAGAACTCAATTATTGCATTATTCTTTGGACTTGCTGAAAACTCAGTGTTCCACTTTTATTTGGCAACACTCTTCTCCTAGGATATGTGGCTGTTTCCAGTTTTCCAGCATCTTCAGTGACAGAGGCAATGAGATCCTTTAAAATGTTGGGCCAAGAAAATTGGCCACGGCGTTGCAATCCAAAAGAAATAGGATGTTGCCAAATTGATTCCAGCTATGAAGGACATTGAAAACTTCTTCTGTTATTTTAATGTCTATGTATGGCCTATGTGCACTCAGTTGGATAGGCAAATGAATTTCTGACTTTCCCTTATCAGCCTTGAGTAATGTTGTCTTGTATTTATTATTTTGCATTAGAACGGTTGGAAAAGTTAAAGAAAAATTTCTCCAGCAAGAATTGGCTTCTTAAAAATTTAAGTCATCTTGGACAACCTAACATTTAGTAAAGGCATTTGTCATATGTAGCCTCAAGTCCGATTTATGGCAACAGTTTAATTTGTAAGGGCTTTATTTCTCCACACAAAGGAGAAACAAACTAGAAAGCCAAGAAAACAGACCACAAACACTGAGCTAGCAATTCCAGCTGGAGTGTTCTCCGAGCAGTGAATTATGAATACTTGGTTAGGAGAATCAACACAAATAAATTTAGCAAACCTACATCCTACCTTTAGAACTTCCAGTGTTTGTTAGTATATTAAAGTCTCTGAAATGCCCTATAATATTGAAACCTCCATCTTATGATATTTTAAATATTTATTTCAAAATGAAATAATTTTTGTGAAAAACCTTTTAATTCCTTGTGGCTCATAATATTCTATGGGTCCCAGTTTGGGAAATGAAAGGTTGTAATCATTGCTACTCTTGTTCTATTGGAAACATCTTTCCCTTGATTTTTCCTCCTAGTTTAAATGCAACAAATTTTTACATGTAAAATATTTGTAATGTGATTTACATATAAAAATGTAATTTTCCTATTATATGATCAAAAGTGGTTATGCTCCTCTGTGAGTTTTCCTTACAAGTTTTTATGTGGCACAATTTATATTTATTTGGTTTAATGAGTAAAACAAGATGGCTCAGTTCAATTCTGGGATGTTGGCTGTTTCTAACTAAAGCACGAGTTGGATTTGATGAAAATTCACTGATTTTTTAAATTATTTTTTTAAAATCAAGAACATGCTAAAGAGGGTCTTCTGAACAAATTCTGTTGAAGTAGTTGCTGATTATTAAATAACATTTATGCTACAATAACTTTTTATACTATCCAAAGCTATAGACATTTAAAATTTTCATTTTGCAACTACCTAGGTTGAATAATTAAATCTGTAAGCCACTTTCATTGTTCAGATAATTGAGTTATCACTTCAAGCCTACCGTCTTCAGTGAAAATGGGAGTGAAGGCCTTCAGGGGGGCTGACTTCTGCTGGATGGCCTTGCAAATGTCAACTCAATTAGAGTGACCAGTGTTAGCCCTTAATTCACAAACTCAGGTCCCATGAAATATACAGGGATTTCTACTATGCATTGCTATGTGACCATTCAAGGAAGTTTCATTTGGAAGCACAGACATTAAAAAGCCAATCATGGAATCATATTCTTGTTAAAACAGGACATTGACAAAAAGGACTAGAAAACTTATGGCTATAGATTTTGAATCCAATACTCTTGCATACACTTTTCTGTTTTCTCCTAAACTATGTCTTCTTTCCTTTCTGGAGGCATATTTATAGTAAAATAAATACAATTAACTTTGTTTTATACTTGAGTAACATATACCTTTGGTTATTTACAAGAATGACTTAAAGCAGGTGTTGGCAGCTTTTTCTGTGATGGACTAGACACTAAACATTTTATACTTTCCAAGTAATACAGTCTCTGTCACAACTACTCAACTCTGCTATTGTAGCTTAAAAGCAGCCTTAGACAATGCAGAAACAAATAAATATGTCTTTGTTCCAATAAAACTTTATTTATGGACACAGAAATGTGAATTTCAAAAACATTTTCCACTTATGATTAAATATCATTCTTTTGATTTTTTCCAATCACTAAAAAATATAAAAACCGGCCAGCAGTGGTGGCTCATGTCTGTAATCCCAACAGTTTGAAAGGCCAAAGTAGGCAGATCACCTGAGTTCGGGAGTTCGAGAAAAGCCTGACCAACCTTGAGAAACCCTGTCTCTACTAAAAATGCAAAATTAGCCAGGCCTGGTGGTGCATGCCTGTAATCCCAGCTACTTGGGAGTATGAATCAGGAGAATTGCTTGAACCCAGGAGATGGAGGTTGCAGTGAGCCAAGATCACACCATTGCACTCCAGCCTGGACAACAAGAGAAAAACTCCATCTCCCAAAAAGGTGTAAAAACAATTCTTAGTTCATGAGCCATGCAAAAATAGATGGTGGGCTAGATCTGGCCCATAGGCCATATTGTGCTGACTCCTGCTCTGAGCATCTTGCATACATTTCTTCACATGCTCTAGGAGATTTCTGATATCCACTCATAATCCTCTTGTCTTACACCGAGACTAGAATATGTTCTTTGCAAATGCTTAATAAATTGACTCTTCACTGTCATTCAGTTGATCAGTGTGAGCCAGTGGAATTACTTGGGCCAATAAATCTAGTGTTTTGGAGGGTTAAAATATGCTATTTTTGTAAGATATATTATTTAATGGCCACACAACCTAAATTCAGTAAAATGGTTACAACCTGTAATGCATTTGAAATATGACTAGGCAGAATTTGCTTCCTACTAATCACAGTTATTTGATTGAGGAGCATCCAACAATTGATGTTAATCCCCCCATCCTGCCCCACTGTTCTATTTTGCAATTCATTTGAAAGAAATTGTCAATGTATTTCTGACTTCTGAGCAAATGCATGAAGTGGGGTCCAGCAACAGGAGAAGAAACTTTTGCTGCCCATTGCTTGGTTTTGGCACCATGCATAGATGTCAATAAATCCCAGACCTCCTGGGGCACCGTGTTTCAAAAAGGGAAGTGCTGACAGTGCAAACAGCTGCCATCAATTGGCCTTGGAGGCTGCCTCCTTGGAGAAGTTCCAATTATGTTCTTAAAGGACCCACCAAGCTCTTCAATTGTTAGCGGCAGCCATTTGCTGCCAACTATTTGGAATAATGAAGGGCTGGTGAGCCAGTTAAGTGACTTTTTTTTTTAATCAGTGGCTCCTAAGGGGTAGGCTCTAGAGCTGACCTTCAACTTTAACTAATGTCATGGCATCAGAGGGTCACAGATTAAATCAGTGGTCCCAGTCACTCTCTGAGGACGAGTACCCACTACAGCAAAGCTTTTCTTAGTCTACTGTGGATGAGAAAAATTAGGACAATGTATAAGTGTCCCACCAACTTATGAAAGCTATTAAAAATTTAATTTTAAGATTATGTCATTTCTTGTATGTATGCGTGCTTAGTATTTACACATAGTTTTTATGAGTATAAAATGATTGGCCATGTAAAGCACTAAGCTAATGACTGGCACACAGTAATTGCTCAATAAACGTTAGCTGTTATTGCTATCATTATATAATCATCATGGTTTCCAATGTGTTTACTTGGCAAATAAAAAACAAAAGTCACCCGATATAGATTTCCCTTTTCTTCCCTAGTTTTTTGGGAAGTAGGAGGCAGAGATGGAATTTTCTGATCTGTGAAACCCCAATTTATGGTTGCAATTTTCCATAAGTGTTATGTTGAAAACTCATTTAAGTTGCTGGGATGAAAAAAAATCAAAAGTGGCCTATTATGCCAGGCACAGTGGCTCATACCTGTAATCCCAGCACTTTGGGAGGCTGAGGCGAGTGGATCACCTGAGGTCAAGAGTTCAAGACCAGCCTGGCCAACATGTGAAACACTGTCTCTACTAAAAATACAAAAATTAGTCTGGGGTGGTAGTGGGTGCCTGTAATCTCACCTACTCAGGAGGCTGAAGCAGGAGAATCCCTTGAACCTGGGAGACAGAGTGTTCAAGGGATTCTTGATCTTAGCATGAGCCAAGATCATGCCACTGTACTCCAGCCTGGGCAGCAGAGTGAGACACTGTCTAAAAAAAAAAGAAAAAAGAAAAAAAACCGGGGCCGATTGTAAATATGACAATCATATTCATTTCAGTGTGGCAGTGAACATGGAAAGCGGAGAGTTTATTCAACATTTATTTTCAATATAAAATAATTAGGTGTTACTGATGGCTTGAATACGGGGCGAGCTGGAAAGAACAAAATCAAGGATAAATCCTGGGTTTTTGCTTAAGTAGTTATGTGGATGGCTGTGACGTTTTACTAAGATGGAGAAGTGTGGAGGCGGAGGACCTGTTCACATGCAGTCTAGAGTTCAATTTGGATGCATACAGTGATTGTGGGATAGCTAAATGATGGTGCCAAATAGGAGCTGGAATTGAGTATTCAGTAATGAGTGGGAAAATCTGGGATGGAGACAGAAAGACGTGGTTATTAATTTTATGGGAATGGCTGAGTCTACTCTGAGAGAGAGTGTGGAGACAAAGGAAAAGAGGAATCCTAATATTTAGAAATCAGGCAGAGGAAAGCAATCTGGCTGTGGAAAGTGGAGGAAAGAGACAGTTGATCATCCAGTTCAACACTACTCTTGTTGTAGTTCACTTATGTTGAATGCTCCTGTGTGACTGAGTAGGTGAGAAAAATCTATGAAAGTAGGCAACATGAAGGATGTTGATATTCACAAAAGCAATTTAGTGGAGTGTGGAGGCGTGAGCCAGACTGTAGTGAGTTAGTGTTAGGAAAAGCAGCAAAGGAGAAAGGACTTACAGAGTGTCTACATAAATTGGTTATGAGTGACGTATAAATAAGGAACAACAAACTGCAGAAGGCCGCAGGAGGCCTCTGAGAAGGAAGGCCTTTCCATGCCTCATGTTCCAGTGCAGGGTGTCCTAGGCTCTGTTACCATAAACATTGTGCTCAAGGACATAACACTATGACACAGCCAGACTTGTTGGCTTCTTGTAAGGCCCACGTTCCATCAGCTGCACATAGATAATAGGCTAAAGATAACCACATGTTTTTGTTTTGTGAAACTCCCAAACTGCCACTGTTATCAATCATTAGAATGACACATCAGTTCTAGCTCACTGATTCACTCCACCATCATTCCACCCCTACCCTATAGATCAAAGTGATTGTAATCAATAAATAATGTGGATGATCAGAGCTTGGGGCCTTCACTGTCTCCTCCAAAGTAATGAGTGATGGCCCCTGGTCCCACTATCTCCCTTAATCTGTCTTTTCTCATTCATTTGTCACCACTGAACATGGGATACCCACAGGTGATGTAGGACTGGTTCCCTACATGTTCATAGATGGAAGGTAAGAATGCAGATACAACAAATATAGACAAGCTTCAAGAAGTTTGGCCCAAAAGGAAAGAGAGAAATAGACAGATGATGCCTAATATAAATCAGCTAAATATAATAATGGATTTTTTTAAAGATGAGATGCTAGAGCATGTCAGCAGATGGAAATCAACTAATATAACTCTGTTAAACTGGGTGACCAGGAACCAGGACTGGCTTTATGAGCATGGACCAGGTTAGACACACAGGGCCTTATACCCAGAAGAACATCACATTTGGAGTGTTTCTGGTGAGACAGGGTCCCACTCCGTTGCCTAGGTTAGTGTGCAGTGGTACAATCACAGATCACTGTAGCCTTGATCTCCCACCACCATACCCAGCTAATTATAATATAATACAATGCAGAGCATTAAACTCTGCAGTTGCTGTCTCCAAATTCTGTCTCTTAGGCTCTCACCAACCCCTACCTCTGAATCCAGATATTGAAATCCTCAGGGAGTTCAATTTGGAAGCAAATGATGTGAAAATGTACTTTACTATCCAGTAACATTCTTGTTATGGGGTGGTGGCAGAGATTGTCCAACAACCATAATGTATTTTATCATCAGATCAGTACTCAATTTAAACATGACAGGACTGGACTGAGGCACAGGAACATTAAGCCACTGACCTTAAGTCAGATAGTCGCATGGCTAGATCCTGAATCTTGATCTAAAATGAATCCCATTTCAGTTATAGCTATCCTCTTAGGATGGTCAACGAGAATGCACGTATAACATTTAATAAACATCGGGAATTGCTCTTCAGCAAGAATACATCAAACACCCATGATGTGCCTAACTCTAAATCTTACTCTCAGAGAGCTAAAAATAATTTCATTTCACAGTGACATTCATCTTCACTTCTGCTGTAACTCACATGCGTATGCCATAGACCACATTATTAACGAAGTATTGGGGGTTCCATACAGAGTACCTTTTCTACCATTGAGCTTTGCTTAGCTTCTTCTACTGGTAATTTGGATTCTAAGGACAACAATTTGAATGCTTTTTATCCATGTATTTAACAACTCATTTTGATCCAGGTGAAGTGACTCACACCTCTAATCCCAGTACTTTGGGAGGCTGAGGTAGGTGGATCACTTGAGCCAAGGAGTTCAAACCAGCCTGGGCAACATGGTGAGACTTCATCTCTACCAAAAAAAAAAATTTTTTTTTTAATTTGTTGGGTATTGTGGTGGGAGATCAAGGCTACAGTGATTTATGATTGCACCACTGCATACTAGCCTGGGCAACAGAGCAGGACCCTGTCTCACTAAAAACAAAAACAATTTATTTCACCATCATCATTGTCATTGCTCACTCTTCAACATTTTTAGCTCAACTTAATTAATATGATACCTTGTGGGATAATTTTTGTTTATTTTTATAAAATATTGAAGTTTTTGCCACTCTGATAACTTCATCTTCTGTCTAGAGTATAACATACCAGGTAAAAGGCTCTAAAATAAGGCTTGAAGTATTATAAAGATCTTCTGTTTAAGTCTTATATTCCTAATCAATAACCAGAATTGGCATGCTTGCTTTCCTCAGTGGGTTTCCTGGTAGTCCAGATATGATGCCAAGACTATTATATAGTCCAGAAATATCCTATAGTTAACATTTGTGGTGGTATCTGATTTAAAGGTAGATGAACTTCATTGCAGCTATTTTTAGGAAATGTATATTTAAATTGCATAGCTAAAAGCAAGGTTTATAATTATAGAAGGAATGCATGTAAGTTGTAGAAAGCTCAGAAAATAAAATCAAGAAGAACAAATTATCCATCATGCCTCAGCCCAGAAATAACCATTGCTAATATTTTTGACTGTTTTCATTTGCAACCCCTATCTCCTACCTGCTGTTTTTCACCATATTCCTTGTTTAAATTTACTTAATTTTTTATTAATTGTGTTTTTCCTCCCACTAGAAAGCAAACTTCAGGAGAGCCAAGGATTGCTGCTATTTTGTTCACCTTTGTATCCTCAAGGTTGTTATATCTGCAGCAACTCCATTCCCAAATAAATTTCACATTCTGACGTACGAGGGGTTAGAGCTGCAACATATTTTTTTGGGAGACACCTTTGGTTTCATGGCTGCTTCAACTCTTACCAACTCCATGAGCTTGAGAATTAGTTACATCTCTTCAAGTCTGAGTGTGTCACTTGTATTTTGTGGCTAATAAGGCTTATATGAAATAATGCAGGTTAAATGCCCAGCACTTTGCTTCATATCCTAAGGTTTCCAAAGTGCTTTATTACTAGATTTCTGAAGGAGGTTTATGCTTAAAGTTTTATGTCAGGATTTTGGTTTAGAGCATAGCATGTTTTATTTAGAAGAAATCTGATTCTTAACATGGAATTCACAAGTGGTATTATGAGGAACCCTGAAAATTATATACAAAGTTTATTTTATATATTTGCATTATTTTTTCTCTTTGGAAAAAAGACTCATGTATTCGCCAAAGGAGTCCATGCTATCCTCCCAAATTTAAGAATGTGCTTGCACTCATATTTAACAACTCATAGTTGTCTTGGGATAGATTTATAGAAGAACCTCAATTTTAAAGACTTAGCACTGAGTCAGAGAGAAAATTGAGAGGTATTTGCCAGGTGGATTGAGAGTGACCAATGCTTTACAAGAGTAGGCCTCAAAATGTGATATTTTTCTTAGGTTATCTCATTTTACTGTCATCACAAATGGTGAAGAAATGGTCAGCCACATTGATTTAAAGAGCAGATATTGAGACTCAGCAAGGTGAGAAAACCTGTCCTGATTCACACACAGGAAGAGGCAGAGGCAGAAACTTCACCTCACTTCTGTCTGCCCCCAAAGCTCCAGGAGAGTGCTTTACACTTCACCATACTTGCTCATCCGCTTACTAATTTGGCTCTTAGAGAATCCTGAGATATAAACAAGAAAATTATTATGATCCCCTTATTTGAGTGAGAATATGTGTCTAAAAATGATTTTTTAAAACACTAGTCAAGGTCACAAAGCCAGTGAATGATAAAGTGATGGATACCTCTGGCTCCTATAGTTAGTTCATCCTTCAAAGAACAAAAAGAGCCTCCATTTATTGAGTGTCTGCTATACTCTAGGTATGTTTTTAATATATATTATCTCATTTAATGCCCATCACATTCCTATAAGTATCATTATGCCTATTTTACGTATCAGAAAAAATAAAAGCAAGATTTCTAGGGAAAGATGCTCAATAGAATACATTCTTCTATGTCCATTCCTTTCTGAAGATCTTCCTAATATAACAGGAAAGAATTTGTCTTAAGATTTAAACCCATAAGATGAAGAAACAGGCAGGGGAGCTTCACTATCAACAATGCAGAAACTGGAAAGCAGACAGAGAACTAGAACCAACATAACTGAGTCCTGAGCTTCCAGAAGGGAAAGCTGAGAAACAACCAGCCCCACACCGTAGAACCCTCCAAGGACTCAGGAATTGGCACTGTCATGTGCCTCTGGAGCTAGAGGTGAAGGGGGAGAGCTGAAATAAGTGAGATTGTTTAGATATCTATTTAAAAACTAGTCATGTCCCTTTTACCACCTTGGAAAAAGAAAAAGAAAAAACAATTCTCCATTCCATACTATGGTTTATCCTTTGGAGAGGAAGCTATCTTAGTGGGGAATTTGAGTGCAGAAGATGCCTTGCTGCAAATGGAGGGATCAGGTAGATAAATGCATACTGGATACTGGGGCACCCAGCCTTCTCTTCCCACTTGGATCTGATAATACTGGCAGCCAGGGACTCACCCTCTAGTAAAGAGAATGATAGAATATTTTCTGGAGGTTTTGACCAATCCAAGAAGGAAGATTTAAAGTTATCAACATTGGAGATTTTCTAATTCAACATCCAGGTGATAGCTAGAAGCAACACTATATAAGCTTATTGCTGGCAAGAGCCACATACTCAGAATGTCCAAACAGGGGTTTAGGTCTCCACACTTAAATATGAGTAGACAACCAAAGATTCTTAGGCATTTGGGAAAGCCTTCTAATATGACTGATAGAGACTAAAACAAATGAACAGGGGGAAAAGATTAACAAAACGTATCAGAGGTAAGAGAAAGCCATGACAATCAAAAACAACCAGACAAAAACAAAACAACAACAACAACAACAAACATAGATACCAAGAAAATAGCTTTCAGAGAGCAAATATTTGCTTTGGGAAAAAAAGTGACAGCATGAATGGAAAAATCCAAAGAATATTTAGAAAATAAAGAAAATTTCCAGAATAATGAGCAAACAAAGATCTAAATTAAAGGGTAAATATAAGAACATTTAACAGCTCGGTGAGGCATTCTAGTTTCTAAAGAATAGGCATAGAAAGAGGGAAAGAGAAAATGGAAAGGGGCAATCATTATTACATATTTTAAGAATAAGAGTCCAGAACTGAAGAACATAAGTTTTCAGATTAAATGAGCCTATTAAAAGCCCAGCACAATGAAAAAAATCATAAAATTTCAAAACATTCAACACAAGTATGTAAGACTAGAAGGCTCTAGAGAAGAAAACTGTAACATCCAAAGGATCAGGCATCAGAAAAGCTCTAGACTTCTCAATAGCAATGTGTGAAAAGTTGGAAAATAAGGAGAACAGTGTATTCAGATTCTGAAGGAAAACAATTTCCAACCTAGAATTCAATAGTCAGCCAAACTATCAGTCAAGTGAATACAATAAAAATATTTTTCATGGATATATGATATTTCAAAAAATTTATCTCCCATGCAATCCTTCTTACAAAGCTGTTGTAAAATGTTCTTCATTAAAACAAGAAATAAGAGGCCATTGCATGCAAGAACCAGGAATCTGTCCTTAAAGAGGCATAAAGGAAATCCCCAGGGTGATGGTGAAAGGAATCCCCAGAGGGCAGCTGTGCAGCAATAGAGACAAATAGTCCAGGCTGGATTATGGCAGAGGAGAGACATTTTCAGGAAGATGACAATGTGACTGATGCACCAGAGCATGATGAAAGGGAACTAGACAACTGGAGAAGAGGTTGGGATTGCATTAGGAAGGAGATACAGAAAAGCCAACATGTATAAACGAGACAATTCCTAATTCCAGGGAAAGCAGAACATTGTGCAAGAAAAGAAAACTAATCATAGTTTACTACAACTCCGTTGAGCATACCATTTATGTATTCATAATAATGAATATACTGAATATTAATCTAATCAGAATTATTATGCCAGATACAGCTGCATGAGAAAGATGGGGGTATGTTATGGTAAAACCAAAGGAGGAAGAACGTGAGCTAAATCCTCATCTACCACCTTGAATATTCAATAACTGATGACTAAAATGGAAAAGAAAGGACAATAAAATTATACTCTTTAGGGACATGGTGGAGATCACTCAATGAATGGCTAAAGAGAGGTAAAAGTGGTTGCCTCTTGGCTGAGAGAGAATAGAAGGGGGGTAAGGAGATCATAGGACTGTCATTTTAACCTTTTTAAAAAATAGCAAATCTTTTAGAACTATTTGATTCTTTAAGCTTTATAAAAATATAGCTATAGATATGTAACTTGAAAAAAACATTAAAAAGACTGAAATAGAGCAAAATATGAATCGTGGGTATCTTTGAATGGTTTTGTTTTTTCTCTTTTTACTTTGCTGTATTTTATACTGATAGTATAATATATATACATATTATAATATATATATATCCTTCTTGTTTACAATGATAGATATCCTTCATTGTAAACAAGAAATTGAAGCTCAGGAAAGACAGATATGTTTCCTAATTTCAAATATCTTGTAAGTGGTAGAGCTAGGATTCCACTGCACATCTGTCTGACTTGAATTATTTTTATCTTTCATAAAAGCATTCAATCTTTGTTAGAACCCAAGAGGGAAAATTGTCATGCCTCACCATTCTCTCCCATCTCTGAAGGTCCATAGTGCCTCTTTTGTACGCTAGACAAACTAACACTTGATTGGTTTCATTGATTTATTTGTTTACTTACTTGTCTATCTATGCATTAATTAATATTCATCTAATTCCAGAAAGATGAGAGACTGGATTGCAAAGATATATATACTATAGCAAAATAATATTACAAAAATGAAACAAGGGACATTTGATTAATCAGGTTTTGTCTCGTCAGACTTCTAAATGAGTCACACACAGTTTTCCTTCTCTACTTGGGGAGGGTAAGTTTCCTGGGGGTGTGACTGAATCCCAAGCTTCTTATGTTTTTTCATCAGTGCCTACAAAAGCCCTGGGTACACAAATACTCAATGAATATTTTTTGGTTTGACTTGCCAGCAAAGCTGTGTCTTCTAGGGAAGTGACTTCAGCTTCTTTACCATCTTGATGTGACTATCTTAAAAGGGTGTAAGTGAGCCTTTCTTTGTAACTGACTACATTTGAGAATGCAGCATGATAGATAAAACATTCATCTCATTCATGGAGAATTGTAAAATCCAGCAGAAGAACTCTCTTTTTAACCAGTGCTTAAATTTTGTCCTTTTCCATCATTCCTTGGAAAATCATGCAATGTTCCTTCTTAAAAATGGGTAAAGTGCCAGTAGGACTTAGAAGAGGGACTGATTCTATCTCCAGTCTGACTAGGTATGTGGCAGACCGTAATTTAATGTCAGCACCTTTCTGTTGCCATAGTGAATTACATTTATTTCTGTTCAAAGATCATGCAGCCCTGACAAAGCAAATACCCTCTGACTCCCAACGTTAATTATCCTTCAGTTGCTGCAGGGTTTTCATCCATGTCCTCACTTAGGAGAGTTGGCGGTTGTGAAGCAGATGGGGTCCACCATTTCAATGGTGGTTCTTAATGCTTTGAACTCAGAGTAAGTCAGTGCTTGAAGCTTTTAAGATGTAAATCCAATGTCTGCAGAGAAATCTGAAGCTGTAATATTAGAACAACATTCAAATGAAGACTTCATTGCCTAGCTCATTAAGGAGTCCTTTGATAATAGCATGTTGGTAAGACTTTTCTTAGAAGGTACATATTATATAAATGACGATGTGCTAGGAAATCAACATAAAGGGAAATATTTAATATATTCCTCCAAAGCCATCCTTTTTTGATAAACTTTAATAATGGTACCTCACTCCTTCATACCTTAATTTAAAAATGTTAATTATGCACCTGCTATGTGTCCAGAATGGTTCTAGGTGATGTGGATATAGTGATGAACATGACAGGCCTAGTGTCTGCCTTCATGGAGTCTATATTCTTGGCACTGTTGGTCCTGTGTGAAGTTCTAACATTATTTTGCTTAATATTTTGACAAGAGAGGCAATCTTATGAGCTGATACAAAGGTAATTCATCTGGTAACAATAGCGATAACATAAATAGCAGTAATAATAATACATTATTGAGTTCTTATTCTCTGCCAAAAATGGTTGATAAGCACTTTTAATATGGCTTCTTTTACCTAATCCTGATTATAACCTTAGAACCTACATTGTAACTGATCAAAATTGAAAGAAGAAACTGAAACTCAGAGAGGCTAAATAAAGTTCATAGCTGATAAGTAGTACAGCCAAATACAAATCCAGAGTCTCATGCTCATAGCCACCATAATGTATTCAGAAACCTTTAGGACTCATCACAATATTAAAATCATGGAACTTGGAGCCACACAAAGTAAGATGTAAGTCCAAACCCCGACCCTGTGGAGTTTAACTTTTCTGGGTTTACATAACATATCTATAAAGTAGTTGTAATAATATTACCACCTCATGTTGTTTTGGTAAGGAGTAAATAAGATAATGTATATTTTTGGATATTTGGAAAGGTATTTGGATAGTGCCTATACATGTATATATGCTACTTAAGAGATAGTAATATAATTATTAACTATGACTTAAGATGCAGCACAATGCCAGTAGCAGCAGTTCTATCATCAATCATTTACAGACACTAAATTGCTTCAAACACATAAGGATAGAGGCAAGGTGGAGGGGAAGATCTAAGAAATTGATTGAGTCAACATTTATATAAATACTTATCTACTGAGAACCTTTTTACCTCAGGGTTTTGCCCTCTTCTGCCTGACTACCTTTGGAACTCCTATGCATTCTGCAAGGCCCAGTTAAAATGCTGCCTGTCCTTGAAGAATTTTTATCTTCTAAAGTGGGAAGAGATTTATCCCATGTTAGAACTCCTATAAACACCTGCAGACTAGTTCTAGGCAGGCTTTAACAAAATCCTCAAGCAATCTTTGAAAATACAGATTCCCAGGTGCAGCCTCCAGAGAGTCTGATTCAGATGAGGCCAATGAATCTGAATTTAGAAACATGTATTTGTGTGATTTTGATGGGTGATCGTATTTGGGAATCACGGCAGGACCTTGTGGCTCTTGATACATGTACACTATATTTCAGTTATTTATTTATATGTTTCATCTCTTCCTGGGAAATTATCTTCTTGATACTCCAATGCAGAGATAAATTAAGAGAATCTGTAGGAAAGAATAGAATATTACGCCCCTTGCAATGTTTTTCTGAGGTCGTAATCATGTCCTCTAGGATGCTTTGCTGGAGTTCCCTGGACTAGGTCAGCTTCTCCTACAACATGCTCCCATTACAGATCTCCCTACAGTACAAGTGGTTATATTACTTGGAACTTGAATCTATTTTGCTAAAAAAAAAGTTAAAAATTAAATTTTCAGAAGTATACTGAGATGCCTGCAGAGTAATCAAAATAGGATCTACATGGGTAATGTATATTAAGTACTCAATTTCTCTGGGTTGCAGTATGTTCACCTAAAAAAGTGTCAATAATAGTAATACCGTTTCAGAGTTGGCACATAATTAAGATAATATATGTAACATATTTAAACTAATGATGGGTATTCCTTATGTAAATGTTAGGTATTAGCTACTGTGAATTTTTCTGTTGTCCCTCTAGACTGTAGGCCCCCTGAGGGCAGGCAACCTTGGGCTTTTTACTCATAGGACATAGCACAATGGCTATTACTTAGTAAGCAGTAAGTAACTGTGTGTTGTCAGTGAACACAGACCAAGCTCAGTGAGCAATGTCTTTGAAAGCCTCTACTACACCGAGGACTTTCAGCTATACTGAAACAGAAAAATGAAACCCTCTCTGGACTGGAGAGTAGAAGCCAGACATATGGCCAACCAAACATTAACTGTTTCCATGTCAAATTGACTTTGCTTTTAGAGAATCATAGCCCTGAGGAGTGTCATGTTTAAGCAGCAAATTTGTACAGCAAATTAACATGCCAAAAAAAGCATGCAAGACTTAACTTGACTATTTTTTCTCCTTTCTGGAAAATTTAACTTACTTTGGTCTTACATTATCTTGAAATTTATCTTATCTTGAACTTATTCAGACTGTATTGGTTTAATTTGCTATCAATTGACGATATATAGTGCACTGGAATTTAATGTGTTGCATATGTGAAATATTTACCAAATAAATAACCTCATAAGCAAGAGATGGAGGACCTACTTTAAGAGGAAATTCTTGCAAAGCACCAATAATCAGATTGGCATGACTGCATACAGGGAAATAATCAGTTGTTTTAATTTTTAATTTAGGCAGTAGCAGAATGGCTTTTGGGGAACTTTGGAATTTGGAAATCTTTTTATCCTACATATTGAAATTTCAATGATGTAATTTAGTCTAAGGCTGTATGCTAGAAAAAGATTTCAAAAACAAAAGCATCCCAGCACTTTGGGAGGCTGAGGCGGGTGGATCACGAGGTCAAGAGATCGAGACCATCCTGGTCAACATGGTGAAACCCCGTCTCTACTAAAAATACAAAAAATTAGCTGGGCATGGTGGTGTGTGCCTGTAATCCCAGCTACTCAGGAGGCTGAGGCAGGAGAATTGCCTGAACCCAGGAGGCGGAGGTTGCGGTGAGCTGAGATCGCGCCATTGCACTCCAACCTGGGTAACATGAGTGAAAC
>NW_022437011.1:4527774-4573687 GCF_009761245.1 Sapajus apella | reverse complement strand
AAAAAAAAAAAAAAAAAAAAAAAAAAAAAAAAAAAAAAAGCAGCAGCAATGCCATCAAAAGTGTGTGTCAAAAGCTATTGGCTTTAAATATAAGTACATCATTTAACAATCTTGAGGTTAAAAAAAGTCTATGTAAGACATAAACTCAGAGAGGCAAACAAGAAAAAATTGACATATTTAACTACATAAAATTTAAAACTACATTCCAAAAATACTTTGTTGAGACAGGGTCTCTGTCACTGAAGCTGGGATGCAGTGGTGTAATTACAGCTCACTGCAGCCTTGAGTTCCCAGGCTCAAGGGCTCTTATAATTCTCACATCTCAGCCTCCCAAGTAGCTGAGACCACAGGTATGCATCACCACACTCGGCTAATGTTTAAATTTTTTGTTGTTGTGACAGTTTCCCTATGCTGCTCAGGCTGATCTCGAGCTCCTGGGCTCAAGTGATTCTCCTGTCTCAGCCTCTCAAAGTGCTAGGGTAACAGGTATGAGCCACTGTGCGTGGCATTAAAAGTTTTAAAATCAAAAGCCAAATGGACAACCTAGAAAAAATACTCCTGAGATATGTTAGAGTTAATTTACTTACCATTTTTAAGTGTGCTTACATATCAAAAAAATCTAATAATTCATTAAAGATATACAAAGCATATAAAATGGCAGTTTGCTAAAAAAATACACATACAAATATGTGCAGCTTCACTCATCATTAAATAAATATAAAGTAAATCGATAATTCAATCTTTTTCACTTGTCAGATGAAGAACAGTTAATGTGGTAGTGTTGGCAAGGTGGTGGACAAAAAGTTATTCTTATATGTATTTGATATGAAGAAGATTTAATGTAACATCTTTGAAGAGCCAGTTGACAATATCTATAAAATTAGAAAATTCACATATTATTTGCCCAACATTTCAACTTTTATCAACTTTGCTTATAAATGTAGACATAGAAGCCTATCAAGAATGCTCAAGGTAGTATTGGTAATCATAGATAATTAAACCATCTTTCAACATCCATCAGCCAGTTAAATATTTTATGGTACATTTACACAATAAAATACAAATTAGCTACTTAAAATAATTAGATCTACATGTGATGGTATGAATGGACCGAGGCAATATGTTACATAGAAAGGGTTTAACAATGTGTGTTCCATCAGAATGATAGTATAGTGCTATTGCTGTTAGGAAGGAGTACCTATATGAAGAGAGAATCTCTTAAAGGATACATAAGGATTTTTTTAATAATGGTTCTTCGTGGAACTGGAATTGTAAACTTGGAATGGGAAGGGAGCTTAGTTTTCATTGAATAATTGTTGTACTTAAAAACAAATTTGTAATTTTTAGTTTTCGATGGACCAGACATATTGCCTCTGGCTTATAATGTCTTATCTTCAAAGCCACCTGAGTTAGGTTGAATTAGCTCCATTTTACAGATGGGGACATTGTGATCTGAAAGACAAATTGTCTAAGGTTACACAGCTGGTGTCCTTGTTCCATCATCAGTAGAAAGATTTACATAAACAGTGAGATGTGCCATTCTCAATGGACTCACAAACGTTCATGATTTGGCACTTGCTGAAGCTGGAATCAATTTTACAGAAAAAGAAAAAAAAACCTTTTACAAAGATTTTTACCTCAAAAATAGGAAAAAAGCGGGGGAGATTCCTGCCTTAATTTCTACAAGGGTCTTCTCTGAAATTACAAGCATCAGGATGTTATAACAGACTCTTAAAAAGGGTTTCCTTTTTTCTTTCCTTTAACGTTGCTTATTGCACAGCATGTTGAGACTGAGAAGTTGGTAAGTGAAGTAAAACAAAGGAAATAAAAAGTATCATCACTGGGTTTCAGAATCAGCATGGTTTATGCTAAGGGAAAGACTTGGAAAACTTGATTCGACATATAATTCTAAAATGATACAGGAAGAAATCCCATCTTGCTTCCACTGATTCTACCTTTGGGATAGGTAGGTATGTTATACAGTAAGAATAACATTAAGATGACTGCTATAAAAATAGTGGTTAAGAGCCTGGGTCCAGAATGAGAAAGGTGGATATTGAGTTTATCTTGAGTACAACTAGGCAGACTCAAGTGAGTTGATTGCACCCACTCCTCCACTCAAGCATTGGGTGTGGCTTTGCAAAAGCATTCAACCAGTTATCCACATAGTTGTTCCGACTTTCCATGTGACTATAATAAATACATTCTCACCAATGAGTGAAGTGTAATTTTAGTGTTTAAACCATTTTTTTCCCAAATAATAGTTCCTAGATGCAGTTTATGAGCCTCATTGAGTACCCACACAAAGTAGATATAATTGTCTGTTGGACTTTTTGAAAGACTTGTTTTTCAAAAAGGTACCTTTCTAAAGGATTTTTATGTGTAGTTTTGACTAAACAAGGCTTTGTCTTACTTCCTGTTTTTAAAATCTAACTTCAACATTAATAAATCATTATGCTAGTTATAACCATACAAATGATCTCATATCTCTGAGCCTAAGTACCCTTAACTATATACACTGTAAGGATGTGGAGATAGAAAGTGATGTAAAAATGCAACAAGTGCTGACTGCCCTCATAAACAAATGCCTCATGCATATAGAATTTCTGTGTCTGGTTGATTAGTGAAGGAATGTGTACCCACCCAAAAGAAAAACTCTGAAATAAGTACTTTTCAGATATTTATTTTTTTAATATTCCATGTAATTATCACATTAAGGCATATTCAACTTTGTCTGTTAACCTGATATACCTCCAGGCAACTTTTAGGATACTGTACAGATACAATGACTGTGAAGGATGGGATGAAAAGGCCGTGTGAAGCAGGACTCAGAGGCACGTAAGGAGGCCTCAAAGTTACATCTCCCTTGCCTGTTTTCTTATAGGCCATATACCTTAGCCCATCCCTGTCAGTATGAGTGAGAACCAGGCTCTGCCTCTGCCTACCTAAACCACTACCTTCAAGGCCCCACAAAGACCCAGTGTTTCCAGACAGCCTTTCTGTCGTCATCTCTTCTTCTTCTTCCTCCTCCTCCTCCCCCTCCTCCTCCCCTTCTTCTTCTTCTTCCTCTTCTTCTTCTTCCTCCTCCTCCTCCTTCTCCTC
Organism: Sapajus apella; assembly: GCF_009761245.1. Lineage (NCBI taxonomy): Eukaryota > Metazoa > Chordata > Mammalia > Primates > Cebidae > Sapajus > Sapajus apella. The sequence continues at coordinate 4,570,585 of NW_022437011.1, read as the reverse complement.
CTCCTCCTCCCTCTCCTTCTTCTTTTTCTTTCTTCTTCTTTCTTCTTCTTCTTCAGTGAAGTCTTGTTCTGTTTCCCAGGCTTGAGTGCAGCGGTGGCTACCTGCAACCTCTGCATCACAGGCATTCTCCTGCTTCAGCCACCCAGGCGGCTGGGATTACAGGCACAGGCAGCCACACCTGGCTAAGTTTTGTATTTTTAGTAGTGACGGGGTTTCACCATATTGACCAGGCTGGTCTTGAACTCTGATCTTGTGATCCGCCCACCTTGGCCTCCCAAAGTACTGTAGTTACCAGAACTCCATGAACCAGAATGAAAGTTTTAGAACATAATACAAGGATAAGACCCAAGAATTAAACACCACTAAGGTTAACTTTGCTTTAGAGGTTAGAGAAAACATTGCAAGGACACCACACCATAGACGATGAAAACCCCAAATGTGTTGAAATGATGCTGATGCCATTTATCTCCATATTGCCTGATAATACCCAGGTGTTACCATGGCAGCTTATGGTGGTATTTGCTGGGAGCTATGATACTCGTTAAGAAGTAGTAGGACTACTAGTAAAATTAGTTCATTCCAGGCAATATGCTATGCACATGACCCATTTCATCTTCTTATAAACCTTGTGAGGTACATCTTATTTTTCATCCTCATTTTATAGATGCAGAAAGGGACTCATAGAAGTAAATTTCCAAGATTACATAGCTATTTATTGTTGGAGCTGAGATTTGAATTCAGGTTGTCTGTCTTCAAGGACTATGCTCTTAATCTCAGCAGCCATCAAACTTTTCTGTAAAGAGCCAGCTAGTAAATATTGTGGCTTTATGTATATTCTCCACTGCAGATCCGTTGGTTTTTTAAAATAATGCTTTAAAAATTCAAAAATCATTCTTAGCTCATAGACTACACAAAACAGAGTGCAAGTCCAATTTGGCATTTACTCTTCATATTGATCAAGGGTTTAAGAATATTGTGGGTACACTATTCCACATTCCCCTTAGGTAAATTCTGCATGTTTATAGTACTATTCGATTTCTGTTGACAAAATAATCCACAATTCAGACTTCATCTCTCTCTCTCTCTCCTTCCCTCTGATTTTGTCTGAATTTATGAGGTTTAGTTGTATTTTCAAGTTAGTCTTCCTACTAACTAGTGATTCTGTTGAACATTTAAGAAGAGACTGTCAGGAATGAATAAGAAAGTCTCTTCCAGTCACTTTTTGTTTTTTGGAGACACGCTCTCACTCTGTTTCCCAGGCCGGTGAGCAGTGGTGCAATCACAGAGGACTGCAGCCTCAGCTTCTAGGTTCAAGGGATCCTCCTGTCTCAGTTTCTGAGTAGCTGGGACTACAGGTGTACGCCACCATGCCTAGCTAATTTTAAATTTTTTTATGTAGATATGGGGCCTCACTTTATTGCCCAAGCTAGTCTCTAACTCCTGGGCTCCAGCAATGCTCTTGCCTCGGCCTCCCAAAGTGCTGGGATTACAGGTGCGAGTGACTGCATCCAGCCTCTCATTGTCACTTTTAATCTATATCATTGGCTTTCTCGTTAGGTTGTATTTTTATACAAGGAAGTGATTTTAGGCAGTATGGCATTAAATTAGAGAGGCTGTGTTTTTCTTTGATATAGGTATAAATAAGATGAACTGGCTTTAATTAGGCTTGTCCCTTTTCTGAGAAGTGACATTTGGGAGGTCACATTTAGTTAAGGCAGTTTTGCTAGTATAAATTTACCAGGAACCTGAAATGTAATCCTGTATTATTTTTGGTAAGATTAAAATGGTTTATAAAAGGAGGTGGTTCATGAAATGGATTGATATCAAGATGGAACTTCATGCTTTCTAGGTACCTGCTGTATCCTTGGAGATTTAAAATGTCATCACAGCATTCTAGGCTAGACTGCTAGTGGAGAAATCACAGTGAGTTATTGGATTTGCTCAAGATAAAATCTTGAACTTGCAAATAAATGCCGGTCAGCTTTTTTTTTTAACACTCTCATGGTAAATAATACACAACTCAGATTCGTGTAATGGGCAGAAGAAAATCATCACTTTCATTATTTCAGTATGAAACTCAAGAGAAACCTTACAGAAGTGTTTATAAAATTATTCTGACCACAAACCAAGGCAAAACATATACCGAACAACATATTATGACATAGTAAATAAAGCTGGGGTTGTACATATATATGTCTACTCAAGTATATGAAATAGGAACAACAGTTTCAGCAGCAGTACTACTCTTACTACATTTGAGGCATTTCTGGTATTTTCTATTTCATTAAATTTTTAGTACCTCTTATTATTGCTAAATTCATAACTCATTAATGGGTTTTGACTCACAGTTCAAAAGCACTGCCTTAGAGGATCCAAATGTTCACACTATCCATATTTATAAGAACTAATTGTTTTGGTGTTCTTGTGTATGCTTACAGCTTAGTTTGATTTATTTGCTAAGACCTGCCTTGTGAGAGCTGCAAAGAGTTATGTCTTCAACTACCTAAGCCAGGAATTTACTGAGGCGGCAGGGGACCCAGCGTGAGCAAAATGACATATCATCTCCACCCTCATTGAGCTTATGCTGTAGTGGATGAAATAAACTCAGAATCCAAGGAATTTTAGAAGAGAAGTCATTCCCTTGAGTAACTGTGTTAAATAAGTAAACAGCTTTAGTAGTACTTTCTTAGTAGAAGTTGTTTTCTTCTGATCTGGAAGAGTCAGTCTAATTTTTTCTGATGAGAGTATGGAGGCTCAAAAAATCTGTCATTTATCTCAAGTCTCTTCATTCCAAGTACAGGATTATTTGTAATATACATGCTGCCTCACATGATTGAGGAGGCTTTGTGCTCAAAAGAAAGTGAATTTGGAGTTCAGAAGAGAAAATGATTAAGCCACATCATTAAAATGTTTGACTTTCAGAAATCTTGAAAAGACTTTGAGAGGCACTCTTGCCAAACATTTTTCTTCAGAAGGAGCTTATCTAATTATTCTGGATAATAGAGACAAACTAGGTCTTTTAAAGAGAAAAATTACACCATTTAGTGTTTTACAATCTTTTCTCACTAAGTTCATAAAATCCCTTATTTGGAATTTAACTCATCTAAAACTCTTAAAATCCCTTATTGGAATTTAACTGATCTAAATCCTTATTTCAAAAACCAGAAAACAGAGTCAAACATTTTTCAGTTACCAATGAAAAAAACAAAGATTGTCACCTGCACAAGAGAATCTATAATTTGTTCTTCTCATCACTATGCATTTCATGAGCATTGACTCAAAAACCCATGCTACCTATAAACTAAACAACTATTGCCTCTTCTAGGGGCCGAAGTCTTAAAATTGCAGATGTGAAGGATCGACTCTATTTCAAAGCAGTATTCAGTGGACTTCTGCACATACATCCATTCTAATCTGTTACATGTCTGCACTTTGGAGATTAGTTCATGCTACACGCTTAGAGATGTAATAGTTTCCTACTTGGGAAAATTGAAATTACTTAGATACAAAAGAGTGGTCATAGTAAGGAAATAGGCAAGGAGAATACAGTATTTTAAATTGCTGATCTTCAGTAAAGCCATACATGTTATGCACCTGGGAGCAGATCTTTCTGAAGTCATTCTGTACTCAGAGATGTTTCCCATTACCTTGCTGCCTATGTCAAATTCTGTTTGTTTTTACAGCCCCATGACCTCTCTTCTTAACTTGCAGCAGGAGCTTGAATTTTCCGTTTACTTTCTTGACTATTTAGTCCATAAGAGTCTTTCTCTTTATAGGGCCTCACTTGGCCACAGACTCCATAAATGCAGAGATTCCATTTTTACTTTTTGATTACTATATTCCCAGCAATAAGCACTATGATTAATACATAATAAGTGTTCAATAGATGTTTATTGGATGAATAGATTGGCATTTTAATATAGTCTGAGATCATATTTTAGACAAGATACTTGAGTAGCCCAATCTTTATTATTTATTAGCTACTAAAGATAAATTGATAATCACTCATGATATTCTTCTTTTTTGTTGTTTTACAGTCAACTTTGACCACTTCGAAATTTTGCGAGCCATTGGGAAAGGCAGTTTTGGGAAGGTGAGAACCAACTGAAATGATTAACCACCAGCAGGGTTGTGTAGCCTAGGGAACAGAAGATCCAGAAATGTTCACATTATTGAGCTGCTGGGACTACAAGGAAAGATGATTAAGTGAAAATGTTTTTATAATGGATTTTTATAAAATTGTCACTACAGTTTAAGGAAAGCATGTGACAGGCAGCTACATAATGAACACATACTGTTCTCAGAATAATCTCATTAAACTCCAATCTGTTTACTCTCGCTAACCTTTAAAGCTTTTCTCTCTACCCTAAAGGAGATGAGGATTTCAGAATCATTTTCTGATTATACCAACTGTACACCCAGTAATAGTTGTCTTGTTAATGGAAGAGTTAATTATTTTCACATGGGAAAGAAGTCACCTGATTTCTATTTCAGTATCCTCATTTGTATAATGTTTTTATCTTAAGAACTATACGTATTCAGTCTGACATTTTTGTAAGAACCTTACATGTTCAAGCCCTGATTACTAGTTTCTCAATGAAGGTATACTTTAAGAGAATAGTATTTTATATTATACTTGCATTTTAAAATCATTTGCTGTTGACTTTATCAGGTGTTATATAGACCGCTAAAGAAATTTTAAAAACATGGACATCATATTTAGTGTTTTTCCAGTCCTTAAAGTCCTTTTTGGTTATATCATGTATGGTCGTAAACAGAAATTCTTTGCACAGTATTATTCAACTTGACAGTTTAGTCATGTCTATTTCAGTCACTCAAAGCAAGATTAAGGGTGTTACTTGTTATTAGAAGATTCCTGACATGGAGGCAGCTATTTTCACCAAAATGCTGTCTTAAAAACTCAAAAAGCAAAACCAGGCAAAATTGTTTGAGAAAAAAGAGATCCAAGAACTGAACTGGTGCATAAAAAGAAAATGAAATTTTAAATCTAAAATCAGAGCTAAGTGGGAACTTTAACATCATATAATTTACGAATGTTAAAGATCCAAGCCACAGCAAAGAACATGTCTTGTTCCGTCTCTCATCACCATGATCCATCATCTCCCTAAATACTCTCTCACTCTGGTTTTCACCATTAGGTCTGCATTGTACAGAAGAATGATACCAAGAAGATGTATGCAATGAAGTACATGAATAAACAAAAGTGTGTGGAGCGCAATGAAGTAAGAAATGTCTTCAAGGAACTCCAGATCATGCAGGGTCTGGAGCACCCTTTCCTGGTGAATTTGTGGTGAGTAGTTTTACTGGACCCCCAAATAGAGACACTCCTGATATTGGTGGGCTAGGGGAGGTCCCCAAATGCCTCTGGGAACTCGATGCTGGCTAATATCCAGGTTCTTGACACAATTGCAAGAAAGAGTTCAAGAATGAGTTGGAAAACAATGAAAGTACAGAGATTTATTGAAAAGTAAAAAGTACACACTCAAGGGAGGGGAGCATGGGTGGACTCCAGGGAGTGTCATATAAGGGGCTTTGAGGCTGCTGCCATAATAGGTTTCTTTAACCAAGGGGTGAAACATTCATGAAGATTCTGGAAAAAAGATAGAGATTTCTTGGAACTGTGGTGCCACCTATTTTTACAACAAATATGAATGTTCCTGGAACTGTCATGGTGCTGGTGGATGTATGATTAAGTATGTTAATGAGTGTATGATGAGGTCCTAGGTGAAACCTGGGTTAAATTCAGCACCATGGAGAGGACCTACAGACCCTCTGAAGGAAGCAGACTGCTGCCCCAAACATACACCCTCACTGGAGAAGCTGAAGGTCTGTTTGCTGGAGATGTTTCTGACTTTACCTGGAGCTAAGTCAATTTGGAGAGCTCAGTGAAATACAGGGTAGAAGAAGCAGCAGAAAGGCCCTGGGACATTGCTGGGTCCCCAGGCAGGCTGTTCTTGTCTGGCACCACAGGGATCCAACAGGAGAAGAGCAGGAGGTACAACTACACAGGGAGAAACAAATCTCTAGCTGAACTTTGTAAGAATTTGAACAGGGTGAGAAGTGCCTGGCCAGAACTTAGGGGAGGGCTCAAATCCAGCGTACAGACTCCACAGGCAGGGGAAGAACAAAGCCATTTTCTTTACAGCTGGGAGGCAGTTAGCCTGGGGCAGGTTTTCAAGTCAGTATTGTTCTCTGCCTGGAAACAGTCTAGGGGCTGTTGTGGGGGGCATGTGGGAGTGAGACCAGCCCTTGGTTTTCGTGGGAGCTGGGTGAGGCCTGTGATTGCTGGCTTTCCCCCACTTCCCTGACAATCTGCATAACTCAGTAGAAGCAGCCATAATCCTAGGTACACAACTCCAGTGACCTGAGACTCCCACTCCCATGCCCCACAGCAGCCGCAGCAAGACCTACCCAAAGGAGTCTGAGCACAGAGACCCCTAGCCCTGTCCCCACCTGATGGTTCTTCCCTACCTATCCTAGTATCGGAAGACAAAGGGCATATAATCTTGGGAGTTCTAGGGCCCTGCCCACTGCCAGTTCCTCCCCATAATACCACAGCTGATGCTCTGTGGAAAGCACCACCTCATGGCAGGAGGACAACCAGCATAAAAATAGAACACTATAAACAACCAAAGCTAAGAACACTTACAAAGTCCATTGTACCCCACTGCCACCAAGGGGTGAGAAGGAACCAGAAAACCAACCATGGTAATATGACAAAACAAGGCTCTTTGATATCCCCCCCAAAATCACACTAGTCCCCCAGCAATGGATCCAAACCAAGAAGAAATCCCTGATTTACCTGAAAAAGAATTCAGGAGGTTAGTTATTAAGCTAATCAGGGAAGGACCAGAAAAAGATGAAGCCCAATGCAAGGAAATCAAAAATATGATACAAGAAGTGAAGGAAGAAATATTCATGGAAATAGATAGCTTAAAGAAAAAACAATTTAAAAATCCAGAAAACTTTAAACACGCTTTTAGAAATGCAAAATGCTCTGGAAAGTCTTAGCAATATAATTGAACAAGTAGAAGGAGGAAATTCAGAGCTTGAAGACAAAGTCTTCAAATTAACACAATTCAATAAAGATAAAGAAAAAATAATAAGAAAATATGATCAAAACCTCCAAGAAGTCTGGGATTATGTTAAATGACCAACTCTAAGAATAATTGGTGTCCCTGAGAAAGAAGAGATTTCTAAAAGTTTGGAAAACATATTTGAGAGAATAATCAAGGAAAACTTCCCTGGCCTTGCTAGAAACCTGGACATCCAAGTACAAGAAGCAAAAGAACACTCAGGATATTCATTGCAAAAAGATCTCTGTTTAGGTACATTGTCATCAGATTATCCAAAGTTATGATAAAGGAAAGCATCTTAAGAGCTGTGAGACAGAAGCACCAGGTAACCTATAAAGGAAAAGCCTATCAGATTAGCAGATGTATCTGCAGAAACTCTACAAGCTAGAAGGGATTGGAGCCCTATCTTCAGCCTCCTCAAATAAAATAATTATCAGCTAAGAATTCTGTATCTAGGGAAACTAAGCATCATATATGAAGGAAAGATACAGTCATTTTCAGACAAACAAATGCTGAGACAATTCATCATTACCAAGCCACCATGACAAGAACTGCTAAAAGGGGCTCTAAATCTTGAAACAGATCCTGGAAACATATCAAAACAGAACCTCTTTAAAGCATAGATCACATAGGACCTATAAAATAAAAACACAAGTTAAAAAGCAAAAACAAACAAAAAAACATGCTGCAGGACCCAGGAAAGCTCCCCCCAAAACTGTGAGTTCCTCAACTGTGGAAGTGGGAAAGGGAGACCCTCCTCTCCCAAACATAGACTCCCACTGGAGAAGCTGAAGGTCTGTTTGTGGGAGAAGAGCTTCAGTTTCAGCTTCTTTTCCTTCTTTAGAAAAAAATCAAAGTACATAGGCTACAAAGAGCATGATGAATTCCATGGTACCTCACATTTTGATACTACTATTGAATGTAAATGGCCTAAATGTTCCACTTAAAAGATACAGAACCACAGAATGGATAAGAACTCACCAACCTACTATCTGCTGCCTTCCAGATACTCACCTAGCATAGTAAGTACTAGCATAAACATAAAGTAAAGGAGTGAGAAAAGGCATTTCATGCAAATGGACACCAAAAGTGAGCAGGGGTGGCTATTCTTATATCAGAAAAAATAAACTTTAAAGCAACAGTAGTTAAAAGAGACAAAGGGGGACATTATATAATGGCAAAAAGCCTTGTCCAACAGGAAAATATCACAATCCTAAACATATAGGCACCTGACACTGGAGCTCCCAAATGTATAAAACAATTACTAATAGACCTAAGAAATGAGATAGGCAGCAACACAATAATAGTGTGGGATTTCAATACTCCACTGACAGCACTAGACAGTTCATCAAGACAGAAAGTCAACAAAGAAACAGTGGATTTAAACTATACCTTGGAACAAATGGACTTATCAGATATATACAGAACATTTCATCCAACAACTGCAGAATACACATTCTATTCAACAGTACATAGAACTTTCTCCAAGACAGACCACATGATAGGCCATAAAACAAACCTCAATAAATTTAAGAAAATTGAAATTATATCAAGCTCTGTCTCAGACCACAGTGGAATAAAACTGGAAATCAGCTCCAAAAGAAACCTTTAAAACCATGCAAATACATGGAAATTAAAGAATCTGCTTCTGAATGGCATTGGGTCAAAATGAAATCAAGATGGAAATTTAAAAATTCTTTGAATGAATGACAGTATGACACAACCAATCAAAACCTCTGGGATACAGCAAACTTTGCTAGGAGCAAAGTTCATAGCCATAAAGGCCCACATTGAAAAGATTGAAAGAGCACAAACTGACACTGTAAGGTCACACCTCAGCGAACTAGAGAAAAAAGAACAAACCAAACCCAAACCCAGCAGAAGCAAGGAAATAACAAAGATCAGAGAACAAAATGAAATTGAAATAAAATAAATGCAAAAGTTAAATGAAACAAAAATTGGTTTTTTTGAAAAGATAAATAAAATTGATAGATCATTGGCAAGATTAACCAAGAACAGAAGAGAGAAAATTCAAATAACCACACTAACAAATGAAACAGGAGATATTACAACTGACACCACTGAAATACAAAAGGTTATTCAAGGCTACTATGAACAACTTTATGCACATAAACTAGAAAACCTGGAAGAGATGAATAAATGTCTGGAAAAATACAACCCTCCTAGCTTAAATCAGGAAGAATTTAGATACCCTGAAGAGACCAATAACAAGCACTGAGATTGAAATGGTGATTTAAAAATTACCAGCAAAAAAAGCCCAGGACCAAATGGATTCACAGCAGAATTCTACCACACATTCAAAGAATTGATACCAATCCTTTGACACTAAGGAAATCTCCCTAATTCATCCTATGAAGCCAGCATCACCCTAATACCAAAACCAGGAGAAGACATAACCAAAAAAGAAAACTACAGACCAATATCCTTGATGAGCATAGATGCTAAAACCCTTAACAAAATACTCGCTAACTGAATCCAACAACAGATTAAAAAGATAATCCACCATGATCAAGTGGATTTCATACTAGGGATGCAGGAATGGCTTAATGTACGCAAGTCAATAAATGTGATACACCACATAAACAGAATTAAAAACAAAAATATCACGAACATCTTAATTGATACAGAAAAAGCATTCAACAAAATTCAGCATTTCTTTCTTTCTTTTTTTTTTTTTTTTTTTTGAGATGGAGTTTCGCTCTTGTTACCCAGGCTGGAGTGCAATAGCGTGATCTCAGCTCACTGCAACCTCCGCCTCCTGGGTTCAAGCAATTCTTTTGCCTCACCTCCCGAGTAGCTGGGACTACAGGCGTGCGCCACCATGCCCAGCTAATTTTTGTATTTTTAGTAGAGACGGGGTTTCACCTTGTTGACCAGGATGGTCTCGATCCCTTGACCTCGTGATCCACCCTCCTTGGCCTCCCAAAATGCTGGGATTATAGGCATGAGCCACCGCTCCCAGCCTCATTTCTTTACAATTAAAACCCTCAGCAAAATCGACATAAAAGGGACATACCTTAATGTAATAAAAGACATCTATGACAAACCTATAGCCAACATAATACTGAATGGGGAAAAGCTGAAAGCATTCCCTCTGAGAACTGGAACAAGACAAGGATGCCCACTCTCATCACTCTTCTTCAACATAGTACTGGAAGTCCTAGCCAGAGCAATCAGACAAAATAAAGACATAAAGGGCACCAAATCAGTAAAGAGTTAGTCAAACTGTCACTGCTTGCTGATGATATGATTGTTTTTCTTGAAACATAAGGACCCCACCAGAAAGCTCCTAGAACTGATTTTTTAAAAAATTCAGCAAAGTTTCCAGACACAAGATTAATGTGTGGAAATCAGTAGCTCCTCTACACACCAACAGCAACCAAGTGGAGAATCAAATCAAGAACTCAACTTTTTACAATAGCTGCAAAAAAAAATAAAATACTTAGACATACACATAAATAAGAAGTGGAAAGACCTCTACAAGGAAAACTAGAAAACACTGCCGAAAGAAATCAGATAACATGAACAAATGGAAAAACACCCCATGCTCATGGATGGGCAAAATGAATATTGTTAAAATGACCATACTGCCAAAAGCAATCTACAAATTCAATGCAATCCCCATCAAAACATCATCATCATTCTTCACAGAATTAGAAAAAACAATTCTAAAATTCATAGGAACCAAAAAAGAACCTGCATAGCCAAAGCAAGACTAAGCAAAAGGAACAAATCTGGAGGCATCATACTACCTGATTTCAAACTATACTATAAAGCCATACTCACCAAAACAGCATGGTACTGGTACAAAAATAAACACATAGACCAATGGAACAGAACAGATAACTCAGAAATAAATCCAAAAAGCAAACAAAAACATTAAGTGGGAAAAGGACATCCTTTTCAACAAATGTTGCTGGGATAATTGCTAGCCACATGTAGAAGAATGAAACTGGATCATCATCTCTCACCTTATAGAAAAACAACTCAAGATGGATTAAGGACTTAAACCTAAGACCTGAAACTATAAAAATCCTAGAAGATAATATTGGAAAAACCTTTCTAGACATTGGCTTAGGCAAGTGTTTCATGATCAAGAACAGAAAAGCAAATGCAATAAAAACAAAGATAAATTGCTGGCACCTAATTAAACTAAGGAGCCTTTGCATGGCAAAAGGAACAGTCAACAAAGTAAACAGACAACCCACAGAGTAGAAAAAAATCTTCATAATCTATACATCTGACAAAGGACTAATATCCAGAATGTACAATGAACTCAAATAAATCAGAAAGAAAAAAACAAATATTCCCATCAAAAAGTGGGCTAAGGACATGAATGGACAGTTCTCAGAAGAAGATTTACAAAAGGCCAACAAACATATGAAAAAGTGCTCAGTATCACTAATGATCAGGGAAATGCAAATCAAAGCCACAAAGAGATTCTACCTTACTCCTGCAAGAACAGCTATAATAAAAAAATAAAAAACAGCAGATGTTGACATGGATGCAGTGAACAGAGAACACTTCTACACTGCTGGTGGGAATGTAAACTAGTACAGCCACCATGGAAAACAGTGTGGAGATTCCTTAAAGAATTAAAAGTAGAACTACCATTTGATCCAGCAATCCCACCACTGGGTATCTACTCAGAGAAAAAGAAGTAATTATTCAAAAAAGATATTTGTACACGCATGTTTACAGCAGCACAATTCACAATTGCAAAATTGTGGAACCAACTGAAATGCCTATCAATCAACGAGTGGATAAAGAAACTGTGATACACACACACACACACACACACACACACACACATACACACACACACACACACACACACACACACACACACATATATATATATCACAGTTTCTTTATATATATATGCAGGAGAATGAAACTGGATCGTCATCTCTCACCTTATAGAAAAAACAACTCAAGATGGATTAAGGACTTAAACCTAAGATCTGAAACTATAAAAATCCTAGAAGATAACACTGGAAAAACCCTTCTAGACATTGGCTTAGGCAAGGGTTTCATGATCCAGAACCCAAAAGCAAATGCAATAAAAACAAAGATAAATTGCTGAGATATATATATATGTATATATATATAACATAGAATACTATATGGCCATAAAAAGGAATGAATTAACAGCATTTGCAATGACCTGGATGAGACTGGAGACTATTATTCTAAGTGAAGTAACTCAGAAATGGAAAAGCAAACATCTTATGTTCTCACTGATATGTGGGAGCTAAGCTATGAGGATGCAAAGGCATGAGGATGATACAGTGGACTTTTGAAACTTTGGGAGAAGAGCGGGAGGAGGGCAAGGAATAAAAGACTATAAATATGGTGCAGTGTATACTGCTTGGGTGATGGAGGCACCAAAATCTCACAAATCACCTCTAAAGAACTTACTCATGTAACCAAACACCACCTGTACCCCAATAACTTGTGGGAAAAAAATCTAGCACTACGTTGGGTCTAGCTGGTCTTAGCAAGCTTGGCCTACACCCTGGTTTTTCAAGTTCTTATCAGTCCCTTGTTTACACAGCTATTTCAACAGTTTCCTTTTGCTAGTCATGTGAAACTGCTGCCTGGAATTTTCTATTCTCCTCCTACCACCCTTTATTATTCCTGTCTCACTCTCATCTTCATCCCCACTGTTACATAAATGCATCTTGATTTCTAGGCAAGCATTTGCAAAATTCTCCCGTGATCTTCCTTATGATCTTTTGTTCTCCATAGTTTCTTTGGCTTTATAGTGAAGGAACATTTTTGTTTTATTGTCACTAATAAATACTTCTTGGTTCAGTTGTCACAATTCCCCTTGTCCTTAAGGTTAATATACATATATATATATGTATGTAAAGCATTGTAATTAAATGGGCAGATGAGGAATGAGTTCAGATGTCTTACTAGCTATACTCCCCGCCCCCCAACCATAAGCTGTAGGGGAGGAACTTTGGTTACAAAGTATGGCCTCATTGGCTGACTTGAGGTTGATATTTAGAATTTATACAAAGCACTTTCTCCTTAAAATAATTGGCAATAAAACTGATTGCTTTGTAGCATATTTCTTAAGCAGTCACATATATACCTGTAAGTTAGACAAGGATAGGTGCTGCTTTTCTCAACAAATAGCTTTTGGCAGAGCTGAAGCTAACTTGTATCAGTGACTGGACATTAAGCTACCATGATCTGCGCTCAAAGCTGTTTCCATAATCCAAGGCATAGAAAACGGCCGGCCCAGAAGCTTGCAGTATCTATTACCTTCTCCTCTTTGCTTGTGCCTCAAGGTCTTTGTGTGTCACCTTCATTTTGTTTTACATTTTAATGCATCCATTATGTTAAGAGAAGGTTCTTAAAGCTAATTCAGGATGACTGTTATTTAAATATGCATACCAAGCATTTCTGACTTACCAGCAAAGAAAGAAAAAGGGTCTTTATTCAGCAAATGCTAATGGAAATATAATTGAGGTTTTACTCTGTGTTTAGGGACATCCTTCTGGAGAAATCAGTGCATAAAACATGCCTCCATCCATCTTTAATTAATACAGTTGACTTTAGTATACAATTTGCTCAAAGCCTCTATGCCACAGTTGAAAAGAAGATGGTTTTATGTGACTTGGAAATAGGTCTGTTATAGTTTATGCACTACTCAGACATGGTAGAGTCTAATTTCAGCTCAAGCTCAGTGTATTTAATCAGTATGTTAGAGTGGCCTATTCAAAATTCTGCCATGTACAAAGCTAAAATGGATGCAGCTCTTTCTTCCCTACCCTTAGCAATCATCAAATTGCCTCTTTTCCCCTCTCTTTGCATCCTGAGAATGACAAGGTACTGTCACTTCACAACCCCCCTTTGTTCAATATCACACTTTTCTTCTTCAAAACTTCAACCAACTATTTTTTTTTAAGTCCAGGGACCCATTATAAGGCCTTAGCATTTTCCTTTTCATATTTGTCTTTCATCGCTGTGTGGGCAAAGTTGATTTCATTCTATTCCTTTTTAAATGGGAATTGTAAGGCTTTAAGCTGGCCAGTGATGATAGATTTTGCTGTTTGCTAACTTGGTGTCATTCCAGACAACATTCTGTTCTCCATGCATACTGACCTGGTGATAACATGTTATATGTCCTATTCTTTCCTTCTCACTTCTCACATTGAACCTCACAGTGGAACACCAGGCATCATTAACACTGATAGAAGAGAGAGAAGAGACTTACCTCCCCTCAGTGATTCTGATACTACATTCAAAACTAGAAACCAACTGGGAGGGTGCACACTTAAAGTACAACAGAAACCCCCTTTGTCTTCCAAACCGTTTGAGATAAAAATCTTCACAAATCTGTATCATTCTTCCTAATACTTTGTTTTAGTAAGTACAATATATTCAATGTAACTTAATCTTTCCACAACGATAAAGCATCTTGCAGTGCTTCTGAAGTGTGATTGTGAGTGTATTAGTTCCCACATTTCTATAAAGAAATAACTGAGAACGGGTAATTTATAAAGAAAAAAGGTTTAATTGTCTCATAGTTCTACAGGCTGTGCAGGAAGCCTAGTGGCTTCTGCTTTGGCGGAGGATTCAGGAATCTTCCCATCATGGTGGAAGGCAAATGGGGGAGCAAGGCATCTCACATGGTGGGAGCAGGAACAAGAGAGAGGAGGGGGGAGTCACTACACACTTTTAAATGACTAGCTCTCTTAAGACCTCTATCATGAGAACAGCACCAAGAGGATGGTGTGAAACCATTCATGAGGATCCACGCACATGATCCAATCACCTCCCACCAGGCCCCACCTCCAGCATTGGGGATTACAATTCAACATGAGATTTGGGTGTGAATACAGATGCAAACCATGTCGGTGATTAATTTACTTTATCATTTTTAAGTCACATGATTATGTGATAAGGTTAATGTGTGTGACTTGACTTCATTTATAAATGAAGCAAAATAAAGTGCTAAGGCTAGTACCCAGCACATAGTGACATTTGTTTTACAAATTTTAGTTCTTTTCCTTCCTTACTTCATGAAGGTATGACATTTTGAATTTGCCCATCTCCAGTGGTTCACTGTGGACATCCAAAGGACAAATTTGAATGGTGCTTAGTCCCAGGACATCATGGAAAGTTGTATGTGCAGGGTCAAGGCGGTGTCTTCAAATCATTCTCTATAAGAATATAAGTTGTTTGTTTGGTTTTCTATCCTCGTTCTGCAAATTAAACAAACATCAAGACTCCCCAGTACATTATGTTCAATTTAATCAAGATTTTATGTCCTAAGTTTAACTATTAGATTTATCTTTACCTCCCAAAAGCCTCAAAAGCTTAAGAAGCATGCATTATTTATAAAATAACAGCAATACTTTTAAAATTCCTGCCTTCTTTGTGTACTCTATTTTACTGATATGCTATGTAGGCCTCTCAATAACATTTTTGGTAATCTCATCCATGCTAAAATACCCCTAGCTTCTGGAGATTTAGTCATAAAATTCTAGTTTTTCAGGCTGAGGGAAAACACAAGTTGTTCCTTTTTAAAGTGAGTTAATGTTAAGAAGTTTATATGTTTGTGTTTTTAATATATATGTATATATATATATAAATATCATATAAATATGTGTGTATATTTGAAAACTCTTCCACTCATTGCAGTCAACTTGAAAAACAGAAAACTACCTCACAAAATAAAAATTTTTCGATAATTCTATCACCTTGTAACAATCACTTCTGACATGTTGGTGTATGCTTACCAGTAAAATGTCTGCATTTGATTTTCTGTTTTTGATTGTGCATTAGCTCTATCATTTCTTCATTCACATATATATTTACTGAGCATCAAAAATAAGTTATAATTTGATTGTCAGGTAAAATACAAGAGGCACAGTTATATTTGAATTTCAGATAACCAATAATTTTTAGTATGTGGCCCAAGTATGACATGAGATATATATTTTTACTGAAAATAATTCATTATTTATCTGAATTTGAAGTTTAACTATGCTTCTTGTACTTTTATTGGTTAAATCTGGTAAGCTTCATTGTATTAGAAACCCATGCTATGAGGGTATATTGGTGATCAGAAATAGAGCCCTGACATTAATCAAATGGCACATGAATATATAAATTGTGACATGTATACAAAGAGAGTAAGTATGATGAACCATATGTGTGGTGCGTGGAAATGTATGTTTTGGGGTTTCAGAGAAAGAAGTTAAGTGGGGGTAAGGGTGTTGAGGAGGAAAGAACATTTGGAAATAAAAATTCAACCTTACTAGCCTCCAGGGACCTGACTTCACTTAGGAACAGTCTTCAAGTGTAGGCCACATTATCAAGTGAATGCTGCCAGACAGGGATGGCATCCAGGAAAAGTAAATAAAATCTTCCTGTGAGTCTGTCTCTGAGGGCTCTTCACAAAGCCTTGGCAACCCACAGCCTGAAAATAAATAGGCCCCAGTCTTTCCCAGCATAGTCGGTTCCCCAGGTGGCTTTTGTTAATTGAGATTAAGCCTGCAGCTGCACACAACTCCTCAGGGGCTCTCTCTCTTTACTCATGTCCCTTGTCACTATGGATAGAAAGGGTCCATATGTGGTTTCAGGAAATTAGGAGACCAGATCATCTGTTTTAACTGGAAAGGACTACTTGTACTAAGAGTGTGACATGAGTCCTTTCAGACTCTGAACATAGCCCAATAAATGGTGTCAACCTTAATAACGAGATTCTGAAAACACGATTAAATATAGAGTTTGCTGGAGCCCAGAGCTTGAGAATGGCCACCTGGAAGCATAGATTTACGTTGCCCAGAATATATGCACTCCAGTTAGCAGCAGTTCTAGGTGGAGTTTTAAGAAAAAAAGATGAGGCAGTTCCTAAGTTGTTTGCCAAAAATTTACATTAAAATAACATAAGCTATTGATGGACAATACATTATTCTTTGTATCAAAATTCCAGGAACACAAAGATAATGGGTGAGGCAGCTAGTCAGGAACAAAATGCCTTTAAATGATTGCCCCTGGGCATGGGTTTGAGGGTGTGACTGACATCCCATACTCATGTTTCTCTAAACCTAATAAATTGTGCCTATCTCATACAGCTCAGACTGTTCTGAGCTATTTTTGTTTTCTCATTTCCCCCCTTTTCATCAAGATTTGCAAAGAAAGCATTGTGGATGAACTTAAACAGTTTTGGCTCCTTTTATGTTCAGGAACTTAGTCTTGCATTGCTAGAAAGTCTTATTCCCAGATGGTCCTGTCCCACATTTGAAGGAAGGGGAGAGAATGAGTCTTAATGGGGATTTTAACACCATCGAAAGCTGAATTGGGATGGCATTGCAGGGTACCACAAATGAGACTTCAGTCAAGTCAGTAATTTATGTAACTACTGTTGCTTGTGGAATCATCTCTAGTCTTTAGAATACCATGCAGTTAGTTTTCTCAGAATAAGTAAAACAATGAGATATACATAGTAGAAATATAATAGACATAAGGATTATAACTTTAAAAAAGGAATTTCTATGCCTGAATGAAAAAAAAAAAACCTATTCCATTGGAAAATCAACTAAAACATCATGAAGAAAATTAAAATCCAGGCCTTTCTTAGAGACTTGTTGTAGCAGTAAATAATTCAAGATTTAGACCAAATGTTAGGACAATAATAAAAACTAAAAAACAATGGTCAAGGCTGAATCTAAAAGCAGGTATGCTATAATTTTCTTCTGAACCATAATTTGTCTCTCTTCAGTTCACCATTTCTACCCAAGATAAATTTTAGCAGGACCAACATACTTGCAAAATAAGTTTTAGTATTATATTTGGCCTGATTATTTGCATTAAGTACAACAAAAATAATCAATGGCCATGTTTGCATTTTTAAGTTGGTTTTGCTTTAACTTTTTCACAAAGAATCTGAGATTAGACTTTTAAAAGCCTCTCTAAACTACGTATCCAAACCAATAATTTACCATCAGACTTCCTGTAGCATCTACATAAATTGGGTGAATTTCCCTCTTCTTGAGGTTCTAAAATATCTTGAGGTTTCTAGGCCTGTCAAATAGTTACATTCTTTACTTACTGCAAGGTCAAAAAACCTGTGAAGGTAACGCGTAGACAAGGTATCAGGTCAGTCTTTCCAAAGGGCTTTTTATTTGGCTCTATAAAGTCAACTTCAATTCATCAAAGCAGTTTGGTCATATCTGAAAGTATATCATTTCACTCAAAACCTTGGTGAAATGACCAGCCTTTGTAAAATGACCAGTGTCTCCAACTGTGTTACTGTTACAGAAGAAAACAGGTTCTTACTGAACTTACACAAATAATATTGCCATAAATTAAGTGTATTCACAAATAGCTTCCAAATTGAGGAGGAATCAGGTAGAGGGCAAGATGATTCAATCTTGCTCATAAAAGAATACTTTACTTAATTGTTGTAAGCTCTAAATAGCTCAAAAAAAAAAAATTCTGGACTTTGGAAAACAAAATAAAAAGAATCAGCAACATTTCAAACAAAAAAAGTCATTAAAAAAAATTTTAGTCCTGGCCAGGTACAGTGACTCATACCTATAATCTCAGCACTTTGGCAGGCCAAGACATGTGTATCACTTGAGGTCAGGAGTTTGAGACCGGTCTGACAACATGGTGAAACCCTGTCTCTACTACAAATACAAAATCAGCCAGGTGTGGTTGCACATGCCTGTAATCCCAGCTACTCGGGAGGCTGAGGCAGGAGAATCACTTGAACCCAGAAAGTGGAGGCTGTGGTGAGCCAAGATTGTGCCATTTTACTCCAGCCTAGCAACAAGAGCAAAACTCTGTCTCAAAAAAATAAATAAATAAAAATAAAAATTTAGTTCTCTATCAGTTCAGTTCCATGTAATTAACTTTTGTTTTATTTGATATTGGGTTAGCAATCTTCATGAACTCATAGACATTTTTATTAAAAGTCTGGAAGTTTTTACATAGTCCAATGGTATGATTTCCAAAACTTTCAGAAACCTGTATTCAGGACTTCTCAGAGTTCTTTCCATGAATTTCCTTGAAAGAGACTCAAATTTTGGACTGTAGATGGTGAAAAACCACTTTTTATGAAGAATCAAAGTAAAATAATAATTGTCTGTGCATGACAAAAGACTTAAAATAGCCTTGATTAAAGACACAATTGACAAGAAAATTTGGTTATGCCTGTAGCATACAGCATAACAATCATAATTATTACTATCATATATACCAAAACATTGGCACTTTTGGAATCTCATTCAATTTTGGAACACATATTAATAATATTGCTACATTTATACAAGTATAACTAAAAGAAAGTTAAACATCATTTCTTATTTGATAATGCTTTCTGTATGACTTAAACATGTCAAATAACCCTGATCTGCCTCTCTTGAATTTCTACAGGCCCTCATAGCTGAAAAGCTAATTTCTGGTTTAAAAAAAAAAAGACTAAATTTTAATTTGAAATATGATTTTGAAAAGTTTGTCAAATATCAAAGGTTTAAAAAAACTTGCTCAAAATATTCTTGCAGGTCACTGTAAAATAATGGTCATTTATTTAGCCAAAGTGATAGTTCCAAGATTTCAAAAGCAAAAACTTTTACTATTTGATAGAAAGGAGACTCAGTTCCCAAACAAGAAACCTAATAGGGACAGCATGAGGCAAAGCTTTCCCTCCTTTTCATAAGGAATCTCAGATTTTACTTTTAAAAGCCTCTGAAGGCTAGGTATCCTCTCAAGGATACCTTTTTTCTGTTTTTTTGCTTTTTGAAGTTTACTCAAAAGGCTAACAAATCTTTTACTGTCTTTATTAATACTATACAAAATTCTTGTTCAAAGGACAATATCAAATTTTACTTTTATATTCATGTATTATCAATACTAAAGCTATTTTTAATAAAACCTTATAAACATCTCCATATAATCTCAGTCAGCTTTGACAACAGAAGATAAGATTTTCATAAATCTTTTATAACCTATTACAGTTTTCTATTAAAAAGAAGATCAATGTTTCAAGAAAACCCTGTCGTTCCAAAAGAGGGGCCCCAACTCTGACCTTGCTTCAGTGAGCTTTTTAGAAAAACTTATAAACAATTCTCTTCTAATTTTAGCCAACTTGATTACACACACAAGTCCTTTCACAAGATAAATCTTCCATAAACCTACAACTTGCTTAAACCTTCAGTTTCATCCTCTACTTCTTTTTTAGATTGGCATTCTATCTTAGGACAAAATTTTCTTTCCATTCTCCCCTATCATGTTGACCACACAATGCTCTCTTTCATGTAAATGAAAAATTACTGTCTCTGCAACTCCCTTTTCCAAAAAAAAATCTTCATTTCTTTATATGTCCTGTGTATAGAATTGTCTCTTTTATCTAGTCTCTTTTTTTTTTTTTTTTTGAGATGGAATCTGTGGCTGTATCCCCCAGACAGGAGTGCAGTGGCACAATCTTGGCAATCCCTGCCTCCTGGGCTCAAGCGATTCTCCTGCCTCAGCCTCCCAAGTAGCTGGGATTACAGGCATGTGCCACCATGCCTGGTCAATTTTTTGTACTTTTAGTAGAGACGAGGTTTCACCATGTTAGCCAAAATGGTCTCAATTTCCTGACCTCGTGATCCGCCGTCCTCAGCCTCCCAAAAGTGCTGGGATTATTTGCATGAGCCACAGCCCCTGGCCATATCTAGTCATTTTAATTACATATGATAACTACAATTTTAACTCTTAGTAATGCTAATTTACAGTGAAACCTGAGGAAGTAATTTTCAGCTGTTTTTACCCAGTATTTGTAGATGAAAACCATTTCATAATTTTTAGAAAGATGTTTCCTCAATTATTTTGTTTATTAACAGATCTAAGTATATTTAGCTTTCTACACCATATAACTAACACAGACATTTTATGATTACCTAATACTTAATTTTACATGACTTTAAGATTTAGTTACTGAAAAAGATTTTTGAAATGAAAAAATTCATTTATACACTTCTACATGCCATTTACATACATTTAATTTATTCATTCTTAACAATTATGCCTGAATAATTCATTAAACAAAACTAGCCATCATCAAGTTATTTCTTTCTTAATCAATTTTATAGCCTGCAAATATCAGGCAGTTGCCACCTAAGCAAGAATCCGAAAGTTAAAATAGAGATATTTTGTTCATCAGAAGGCACAGTGGCTTTCATTAAACCAACAGTATTAACTGGTCTTATTTACCAATGATTTACCCAAGTTAAGTGAACTAAAAGGGATTTGAGTTACTCTCTATTTTTCTGATGAAACATTTAAGTGTTTCCTTTTTCTTTTGGCCACTTAAGTACAGCTCTTTCATATATTTTGGTAGTAAATGTCACATACACATGACACATATAAACATGCAGACACACAGAAGCAGATTTTATAGCTTTATAAGGTTCTTCATTTGCCAGTTTTCAATAGTTTCACACCTTTAGACTATGAAGCCCTGAACAATTGTTAGCTAGGCAACCTGAAATTTGTACTTCTAAAGGGATGACTCTTAGATGAAACAAAGTAAAAAAAAAAAAAAAAAATCTCAAAAACATAGAGCTGAGCTCAAATCAAGGAAGCAGGTGTATACAGGTAAAGGCCCCGTTAAGTCAAGGTGGCCAAGGAAAGCACCTTAAATAAAGGTAAGACTTGTATAAATTTAAACCAGTGTTAAATTCCTTATGATTCAGCCCTCTCTCCTCTGGGTGCACAGAGGCAGACACCCTTACAAATGGAAATTTCCTTTATAAATGTAAATTTCAATATAGCCAGCTAAATGCCAGGAAGGTGTATTTTAGAGACCTGTTAGCAGCAGTGAATCCATATGAGTCTGCAGGAACTTCAACTCTTGCCTCCTCAGAGTAAGAAATTCAACTGAGGGGCATAAGGTAGAATGAGAGACAGAGGCAATTTTTAGAGCAAAAGTGAAAGTTTATTTTAAAAGTTTTAGAGCAGGAATTAAAGGAAGTAAAGTACACTTGGAAGAGGGCCAGAGGGGCAGCTTAAGAGATTCAAGCACATGGTTTAACCTTTGACTTGGAGTTTTATATGTTGGCAGCCTTCTGGGAGGTGGTTGCTTCTCCCTGATTCTTCCCTTGGGGTGGGCTGTGCCCATGTGTAGCAGCCTGCCAGTGCTTGGGAGAGACCACATGTACAATGTATTTACTGAAATTGTGTGCATGCTTACTTGAGGCATTTTTTCCTTACCATTTGAGTGTTCCTAGAGGAAGTTCATATACCAGTTAAACTGTGCCATTTTGCCTCTTAGTGTGCATGCTTGAGCCTACTTGCCCTACTCCTGAGGTTTTATCTGGAAGCTACTGATCATCAGTTTCAAGTGCTTTCTATCTATTGGGAGACTGACTTTTCCTGGCACCGGCTGCAACCAAATATTATTTTAGAGAAACAGTTTAGCAACCACCTGACCATCATCTAATGGTTGTCTGACATTTCTGGTGGAGGTTGTGGGGGGCTCTCCTGCCTTGCTCATGTCTGCCTGCCTACTGTAACAGACAAACTTAGTTAAACAGGTGGGCTTTTCAGCTTAGTTTGTTTCTTGGTTAGATGACTGACATCATTGTGAAGCTCTTTAACAAACAGGGCAAAGAAAACCTTCTCCATGCCTGAACTCAGCATTGATAGCTCTGGGAAAGAAGCAAGCCTATTTTACCTGAGGACCTATCTTTTATAAATATTTTATTCAACTTCTCTTTTTCTTTCAAAACAAAGGTAGCTTTTCCATCACTTACCAAAGCCAATAAACCTTAACCAAGGTTATATCTAAACCAAGGAACAACTAGGCATTTCCAAAGAGGGGTGAAGTAGTCCTCACAAGAGCCAGAACCAAAGACAGCTCAAAGAAAGAGATGTCTTGCTAGCTGCAAATGGAATACAACCCATATTTCTGTCCAGCCATATTTTCTAGGATCTCAGCTTCTCAGCTGAGCACCTACGCATGGAGGCCCAAAACCCCTATATGCCCCACAGATAGAGAAAGGAAATCAAAAACTGTCGTTGGAAAGGAAAAGGATCAATAACGAATGAGTATCCCAGAAGGTCAAGAGTTATGCAAATAATTTTAAACAAATAGGACTTCTTTTCTGACTGGGAATTAAACCTGGGCTGCAGTCATGAAAGCAGAATCTTAGCAGCTAGACCACAGAGTGGGAGGCTTTTTTTTTTTTTGTAAATCCTGCAGGGGATCCAAAACAGACAGTTTGAACATATAAAGGATTTCAATTCATTTCAGATCTGATCACAGCGGGAGTGCTGTTTAGCTAATTTCCTGCTTGTTGATATTCAAAGACATGATAGGATTTATATCTCCAAGGGACTGTGAAATCCAGAAGAGCATTTAAAGGATACTGTCTGGGCCAGGCATGGTGGCTCAGGCCTATAATCCCAGCACTTTGGGAGGCCAGGGCAGGTGATTCACTTAAGGTCAGGAGTCCAAGACCAGCCTGATCAACATGGTGAAATCCCATCTCTTTTAAAAATATAAAAACTTAGCTGATGTGTTGGCACACACCTGTAATCTCAGCTACTCAGGAGGCTGAGGCAGGATAACTGCTTGAACCTGGGAGGCAGAGGCTGCAGTGAGCCAAGATCGTGCCACTGCACTCCAGCCTAAGCAACAGAGTGAGACTCTGTCTCAAAAAAAAGAAAAAATGATATTGTCTGATATTGGGTCAAGAAATCATCAGTGTCATTCGTTAGACCTGGTATAGACAAAAGTTTGTTGGATCTGTATTTTTATCATCTCTGTAGTTTCATTCTTGTTCTGCAGTTGTTCCATTCGTTCTCTCTGTTTAAAAAAATCTCTGTCTAAGAGATGGATGGGAGCTGAGGGAACGAGCACAAAGGGATGAGTTCAGATCACAGGGGTAGAAGAGAAGGAGCAGTTAGAGGTGAAAGAGAAAAAACTTTCAAAATCTTTTTAAATTTAGAAATAGTTTCAAATATACTTTTGCTGACCTCTTGAATGGAGACTTTTTTTTCTCTTTTTTTTTTTCTTTTTTTTTTTTTTTTGTGACGGAGTTTTGCTCTTGTTACCCAGGCTGGAGTGCAATGGCGCCATCTCGGCTCACTGCAACCTCCGCCTCCTGGGTTCAGGCAATTCTCCTGCCTCAGCCTCCTGAGTAGCTGGGACTACAGGCACGCGCCACCATGCCCAGCTAATTTTTTGTATTTTTAGTAGAGACGGGGTTTCACCGTGTTGACCAGGATGGTCTCGATCTCTTGACCTCGTGATCCACCCGCCTCGGCCTCCCAAAGTGCTGGGATTACAGGCTTGAGCCACTGCGCCCGGCCTGGATTTCTTTTAGAAACTTGTATTGGAAGGAAGTCTCTCACTCGATTTGTCTGGTTCTAAAACTAGCTTTTTCTAATTGTGTGTGCAAATAAACTAATTTAGGTATTTTAAAAGGTACCCCATTTTGGCCCTTGTAACTTGGAATCATTCTGAGTTATGCTTGGCCAGTTTTTTAAATATTTTCATGAAGAGGCATGGTAAGTATTCACTATCAATCTGGCTGGCATTCTAATGGTGGATCTCTTCTTAAGGAGGAAGCCTCAGTTTAAGCAATTGAACTGTGCTTCAGAATCTGGCCAGTTTTAAAAACTAAAGTTGTTTTTTTCCTAAGCCACAAAGATTTACTTTTTTCCAAAAGAAACTATATTCTTTTTGACCAAATTTTGAATTAGAGGAAAGATTACAAACTCTAATGAATAAGACAAAGAAAACCTTAACTTCAGAGATGAGTGAAAATGACAAACCTGGAGTAAATAGAATCTCTAAAGAATAACAAAATGAAGCTCCCATCTTTTAGTAGCGTTTCAATTCCAATCCCACAGAATTAGGAATGTGCATGGCTTAAATAAAGTCTGAATCCTCAACTAACCTGGAAGTATTTGGACACTGAGATGGCTGCCAGATCTGGTGAAGTAGGTGAACCATTTCCTTTTTAGACCATATAGGGTAACCTCCTAACGTTGCCAGGGCATTTATAAACAGTCATGGCACTGGTGAGTATGTAGCAGTGAGGACGACCAGAAGTCACTCTTGTCACCATCTTGGTTTTGGCCAGCTTCTTTACCACAACTTGTTTTATCAGGGAGGTCTTTATGATCTGTATCTTGTGCTGACCTCCTATCTCATCCTGTGCATTAGAATGCCTTCACCATCTGGGAATGCAGCCCAGTAGGTTTCAGTCTCATTTTACCCAGCTCCTATTTAAGATAGAGTTGCTCTGGTTCACAGGCCTCTAACAGTACCAAGATTCCAATTGTCACAAACTCAAGGGGATCACTGAAGCTCCACTTTTGATCTCATCTGAGGTGATAAAATGTCAACATGAAACCACAAGATTCAGCAAATATGATTAAGTATAGCATTTATTGGGGCTCAAAGGTTGAAAATTGTTATCCGGGAGCATAGATTCAAGTTGCCTGAATATACTCCAATTAGCAGCAGTGACAAGTACGTTTTCTAAGGAAAAAAGAAGAGGCAGTTTCTAGGTTGTTCGCCAAGAATTTACATTTAAAGTCACATGAGCTATTGATAGCTATATGTTATTCTTCGTATCACAAATTCCAGGATCATGATGATAATGATCCAGCCAGCTAGTCAGAAACAAAATCCCGGGCATCAGTGTGGAGATATGACTGAAGTCCCATACTGCGTCTCTCTGGGCATTACGACTTTTGCATAGTTCATATAGCTCAGCCTTCTCTGAGCCATTTCTCTCTTCTCAGTGGCTTCCCCGGAAGCAGCCTCCATCATCTGTGACTCAGAGTGCTAGCATTTCTTCATGGGATTATAAACCATAAGAACTCAAGGTGGCCCTCAAAGCCACAGCATCAGCAATACTAACTTCCCTATTAGTAGTGTTCTATTACTTTGAGTTTTACATATATTATCTCATTTATTCATCATAACAACCTGGTTGATAAGGATTATTATTCCCATTCCTGAAGAAACTGAGCCTCAAAGGAGCTAAATAAAAGATTTTCCCGAAGTCACACAGCCAGGGAGTGACAGAGCCAGGACTCAAACCCAAGAATCCTGACTTCAAAGCCTCTGCTCTTCCTGCTGTACTATACCATCCCCCTAAACACATCTGTGAGGCCTCTGTGCAAAATATGTAAGGAACAGGATTTATTTTGTTTATTTTCTTTCCCTACAAGAATACAAACTGTATGAGGCAGGTTTGTTTGTATGTTTTTGATCACTGCCTCATTCCCCATCTTCCACAACAGTGCCTAGCACACAGTGAGTGCTCAACAAATATCTGCTAAATGAACACATGAATTAATGACTAAAGTGTGTTAGTGTTAGGGCTAAGGCCTTTGGCTTCTCGTTAATTGCCGTTTTTGCCATCACACCAATGTCATTTGCTTGCACACTCACAAATACACCCTCATGTCATCATATGCATTTCACCTTCTTTGCAGGTCCTGGGGTCAGACAAATCTGAGTTTGAATCTCTGTTCCACCAGCGGGTGAGGTGCTTGAAATACATATTCTTATCACTGTCATTCAAAGCAGTACTGACATGAGTATTCCTGTTATTCCTAATTATACGTGAGGAAATTAGGCGAATTAGGCCATTTATGTTTGGTATTTTGCTTGGTTATCTCGCCCGTAATTAGTAATAACAGGGATACTCATGTCAGTACTGCTTTGAATGACAAGGATAAGAAGACGTATTTCAAGAACTTCACATAGTAGGCGCTTGATAAATGATGACTAAACACACAATCGAGTGACGCTTCTCCCAGCATGCGGGGCCAAGGGAAAACTTTCCCTTCACCATCTGAAGGTTCACTGAGAATCTACTGATAATAGGCAGATTAATAGGAGAAAAGGCACACAAAGTTTGTTTACAATATGGAAATTCACAGAAAGGGTTAGATGGTTGACACTTTTATGCCATCTTGAATTTATAGACAGAGCTTAGGAAAATAGGTTATAGGTGAAGAGAGAGAAAGAAAGGCATGGGGCAAAGGTAGTCCTTATTATGTAGTTGAAATCTCACAAGTAGCAGCTCTCAGAAAGAATATATGATAGCCTATGGTTTGGAGGTCTGATCATGGGAAAGTCCTCAGAGAGTGCCTGGTTGTTTTTTTCACTAACATAAATTTTTTTTTCCTGTAGATACAATTCACCTCCATGAAAGGTAGCTTTTCAGGGTTATTCTTGTGTGTATGCCTTCTCCTAAAGCGCCATCTCAAAATATGGTGTGAAATATTTTTGGTTTCCTTTGCCAGAAATGGAATGTCCCTGCTTCTCTCATAGCCAGAGAAGATTCTTGAGTGGACAACTGCACCTAAGCTTGAGCTAGCCTGAGCACTATAACGTCTTTTGTTTTATTCTTAATTTTTATAAATTTAAATCTAATTTTTTAAAATATAAAATAACACATATTTTGTATAAAATGTGGAAACACAGAACGTTTTAATGAAAAAATAAAACCTATATTTCACCATGCAGAAATATCTGCTGTATTAGTTTTCCACTGCTGATGTAACAAATTACCGCAAAGTTAGTGGCAAGACATCACAGATTCATTATGTTATAATTCTGGAGGTCCGAAGTCCAAAATCAGTCTCACTGGGCTAAAATCAAGGTGTCAGCAGAGCTGTGTTTCTTCTAAGCCTCTAGGGGAGAATCTGTTTCCTTACCTTTTCTAGCTTCTTAAGGCTGCCTGCATTCTTGGCCTGTGGCCCCTTTCTTTATCATCAAAGCCAGCAGCATACTATCTGCAAACCTGTCTCTGATTCTCAATTTATGTTCTCCTTGTTCATCTTCTAATGAACCTTGTGATTATACATTGGGCCTACTTGGATAATGCAAGATCACCTCCCCATCTGATGATGGGCCTTAAAGTCCCTTTTGTCATAAAAGAAAACATATTTGGAGGTTCTAGAGATTAGAATGTGGACATCTTTAAAGATATCCTATTCTGTCTATTACAAACATGATTAGTATTTTAGTGCAATTCCTTTTCATTTTTTCCCTATATTTTTCAAAATACTTGACTCTTTATTATCTATACCATTCACAAGATGGCTTATTTCAAGCAACATTTTATTGTAATTGCTTTCTGTTTTCAACCTAAAATAATCAAAAGTGTCAGAATCTAGTTTCAATTGAGTTTATTCAAGTGCAGAGTTTGAGGATGGGCCCCCCAGGAGGCACAGATTCCAAGGAATGGAAGTCAGAGTTCCAAAGGGTAGATGTTTGGGATCATTTGTAGACAAAGTTCAGGGAAGTTTAATAGAATTTCACTATCTTTCTATGTAAGGTTTAATGCGTAGTTATAATAATCTGATTGGCCAAGGTGGTCTATTTCTTCTGAGATATGTATATTTAAACATTCTGCTCTAAAGATGTAATTGTCATGGGGCCTTGGGCACCATCATGTCTGATTAGGTACAGACTATGGGGAGGCAGTTAATCTACAGCAAAAATCAATGATTGGAAAGGGGAGGTCTGGTTTCTTCTAGTCTTATTTATAGAATAAGAACAATGTGAAAGAGAGGTAAGTTATAATCAGAGATGCAGAATTGCAGACGTGCCATGTGACTCACTCAGTTTCCAGGGCTTAACTTTCCCCTTGTCAAAATTAATTTAGAGGGTCTTAAAATTTTATTTTCTTTTATAGTTATATTATTAAGCATGTTTTATTATAATATTTTATTGTTGTGGGGGGAATTCCTACATCTCCTAGGCATAAAGGCTCTTTGTTTCTTCTCAGTATATATTTCTTCCCAGAACATGTTGTTTGGATCATTACAAGACCTAAGTCTTCTGGGATGGCAATGGAGATGCAATGGGGGTCAAATTCCATCATTTTTAGAAGAATCTATACAAATTTGAGCTAGTAAGGATATAAAAAATCATTTTATCAGTTGCATCATCCCTAAACATGCATATACATTTACACACATGATACAAAATCCTGTAAAAAGACGCTTCTCAATCTTTAAGGACTATATAAACTTGCTTTTAGGTAAAGAATTAGATACATTATTATAGCTTTTGCCATATAACAAACTGCTCCAAAACTTACTGACTCAAAACAGCGAGTATTGATTTCTCATGATTCTGTGGATTGGCCAGGCAGTTCTTCTAGTCTGGGCTGTTATGTGAGTCAGTGATTCAAAATTATCCATCTAGACTTTGAAGGCAGAGGCTAGCCTAATCTTTTTCTTCTGCTTTGAGACTAACTCTGTCTTCTTCACATAAGGATGGAAGAGTTCCTAAAAGCAACAGGAGACAAGCTTAATGAGCGAGCACTTTTTCAGCCTCTGTCGAAGTCACATTTTCTATCCTATTGGCCAAAGTAAATCAAGAGGTCAGGCTCAGATTCACTGGGTGGAGAAATAGGATCCACTTCTGATGAGTGGTATGGCAAAGTCAACACTGCAAAAAGCAAGGCAGAGAAATCACTGTGGCCAGTTTTGCAAACAACCCACCACAATACACAAAATATGTTTAAGAAGTCCACAAAATGATCAAGGAAATGGTAGAAACTATAAATACTGCAAGAACTCAAAGCCACATGAGGTTATTGAGTCCTTGTAGCTCTGTCAAAGGCTTCAAGGAAGAACTTGTTTTGGGGTATGACCCTGATGAACTTGGAAAATTAGAGAAGAAGGGAGGGCAGTCCCTGGAGAATTTAGCAGAGAAGTGTTATTGTGTGGCCAGTACACAGCAATTGTTCCACCTAGAGATGTTGACTGACTGATGACTAATGAACAGGAAGCTGAGTTTATAATGCAGACATTCACATATTCATTTACTCATCCTTTATTGAAAACAACACAAGGAGCCATTAGAAAATTTAAGCTAAAAAGAAACTCACTGGAAGAATCTGGGGTAGGTTACAGACTCAGAAGCTCAGATGAAGAAGCAGATTTCACAAAGATTAGGGGCAAAAGCCATTCCGGAAATCTAGGTAGCAGGAAGTATTGGATAGGCTCTTATGCTGTCTGGGCCAAGATGAATCAGCTCCAACCAATTTTCTAACCTTGTGTCACCCACTCAGGATTGAAAGTCCTGGGAGAGAATCCAACTGGCCTTGCTCAGAAAACATTCCTGCCCCTTGGCTCAAAGAAAGAGTAAAATAAATGACTCCTGGATTGTTGGCCTAAGCAACATAGATGATCATGTCATTCATTTAGATGCGGAGATTGGAGGAGGAGCAGATTCATTGCAAAATCAAGAAAACTCTTTTAGCTGTGTTAATTTTGAATTTTGCCTCTTAGTAATTCAAAGGGAAGTCTTAAATAGGCAGTAAGTGAATCTGGAGTTCAGAAGAGAAATCCAGGATGGTGTGGTGTATGAAGTCCAACAAAACAAAAATATGGGAATCATTGGCTGTTAAATGACATTTAAACCACGGACTTGAAGGGAACACCTTGTGAGAGAGACTAGATGGAACAGAAGGTCTGAGGACTAAAGACATTGCCCTCCAATAGTTCTGGCAGAGGAGGAAGATTCTGGAAACTAGACAGAAGCCGTGAAGTTAATCAACAAGCCACGGGTAAGTCAGGGGAGTCTGCCATACTGGAATCTTCCAGAGAGAAAAGTTTTTTAGAAAGGAAGGAGGGAAAACCATTTCAGGTGCTGCTGAGAGATCAAGGAGACAAAAAGAACTGACCACTTACTTGAGAAGATAAATATTGTGACCTCGTCCCAGCACTTTGGGAGGCTGAGGCAGGAGGATCACTTGAGGCCCAGAGTTCGAGGGCAGCCTAGGCAACATAGCGAGACCCCATCTCTACAAAACATAACAATAAAATAATTAGCTGAGTAATCTCAGCTTCTTTGGAGGCTGAGGTGAGAGGATCACTTGAGCCCAGGAGTTTGAAATCACAGTAAGCCACTGCACTCCAGCCTGGGTGACAGAGCAAGACTCTTGCCTCTAAAAAAAATAAAAACAAAAATAAAAATATATTGAGATTGTTGCATAACTTTCTTTTTAGTTCAGCTAAAACTGGGCTCTTGTCATATGATTAGGAAAGATTAGGCTGGCAGACACATAAAAGGGTAAGGAAAACAGAATTTATTGGACGGAAGGGAAAAAGAAAGAAAAACCCCCAGTAAAGCAAAAGAGGGGCTCTTGCCAACAGATTGAAGGCAGATTCTCCTGCCTCACAGGCTGAATCCCAGGTGACCACACAGGAACTAAAGAGGCCAGTCTCCTCCCACTGCAAACATGACAAGCTTCCCCTGGCTCCGCCCCTTTTCCCCAGTGTGCAGGTGGGCATTATTTAGAGAGACTCTATCAGGAAAGGGTGGGCTTGAAACGGGACCAGCAGTTTGGTTTTCCAGTGTTCATGCTGTTTTAGATGCTGAGGCAGGGTTTCCCAGGGGACCCTTCACTGTCTCCTGTCTTTAACAAGATCTTAATAAAAGTCAACTCCACATGGTGGGACAAAAGATCAAAGGGAGCAAAGGGAAAGGCTTGATGAGAAAATGAGAAGTGAGTGATCTTATTTTCCAAGTGGAGGAGAAGAGATACAAAGTAAGTTTTGAGATTCATGTTGTGACAAGCAGCAGTAGGGGGTTGCCATTTCTCTATTGTATTCCATTGTATAAATACTCCATGGTTCATTTACATTTTTTACTATTAATGGGCATTTGGATTGTTTCCAATTTGAGACTTTTACAGAGCACTGCTATTAACCTTCTTTGTATCTTTTGGTAAACTCCAAAATATGTGTACTTTTGTACACATGTAAACTCTAGGACCCAGTGATTTAATTCTTAAGTTTATATTCCAAAATATGTGTACAAAAATACACAAGTATTTTTTGGAATATAAACTTAAGAATTAAATCACTGGGTCCTGGGGTTTACATAGGTTTAGCTGGCAAACAATTTTCCAAAGAGCTTGTGCCAGTTTATACTTACATCCACAATGTGTGAAAAGTCAAGTTGCTCCAAAGCCTTGTCAACACTAGATATTATCAGTTTATTTAACTAGAGATGTTCCAGCAAATATGTAATGGTATCTCCTTGTGGTTTTAATTTGCATTTTTCTGGTGACTTATGAGCTTGGGCATTTTTTTGCTTATTGAACATTTAGAATCCTTTTTAGGGAAGTGCTTGTTTGACCCTTTTGGCCATCTCTCTATTGGTTGCCTCTTTTTCTTATTGATCCATAAAAGCTCTTTATATATTCTTTATATAATTCTTTTTAAAAGTTTTTTTTTAAAAAACGTTTATTTAGCACATATAGGAAGTTCAGGTGTTGTTCCAGGTGCTGAAATGGAGGATAAGGAAATTTTCAGACGACATGTGGCCAAGAGGTAACCTGTGTGATTAGTCTTGTTACCATCAAGTTGGCAATAGTAAATATAATTTATAATACATATTTAAAATATACTGTATCACACAGATTTTAATTAATTCCAAAATCAGTATCTTCACTGACATGTGTTAGTTTCCTAGCACTGGAATGTCATTTGCTTGCTTACATATAAAGGTATAATAAATTTAAATCTTCTGCTCAGATAAAGAAGTAGTAAATTACCTAAGATGTTAATTACTTAACATAAATATTTCTAAGGTAAAGGATGGATCACAGAATTATTCTGCATGGAAACCACATAAAACAAATAAAAAGAAAGATGCGTGTATCGGGGGTAAAGTGTCTAGAAAAAGTACATATAATCCTGCCTGACAATAGGCATACAGCCTACATGTAATTGATGTATTTTAGAAGAAAGTGTGGAATCATTTTGAATGTTATGTATGTAGAACTCTACCCTAAGTCAGGAGTTTCTTGTCATATGTTAAAGATGATAGAATAGAGTTACTAACACAAAATGAGGTATTGAATAACCTATCTTTTGTTTTTATGGGAAAAAATATAGGGAACATTATATACCAGAAGTAAAAGAAATACAAAGCAGTATCTAATTTATTATATATATGGAATGAGCTATAAAACTTCATCAAGAAGTCTTTTTTTGGGACGATATAAATTATTTGCCCAACCTCTAACTT
Source organism: Sapajus apella (assembly GCF_009761245.1). Taxonomy (NCBI): domain Eukaryota; kingdom Metazoa; phylum Chordata; class Mammalia; order Primates; family Cebidae; genus Sapajus; species Sapajus apella. The sequence continues at coordinate 4,537,432 of NW_022437011.1, read as the reverse complement.
TCTTTTTCACTGCAATAATGGTGGTTTTATTTTTAAACAATAAAAAAGTTTGGACTTAAATGTGGTATAATTTATCAATCTTTTTCTTTATGAGTAGTACTTTCTGCGTCCTCCTTAAGAAATTTTTGTCTGGCTGGGTGCAGTGCCTCACGCCTGTCATCCCCACACTGTGGGAGGCTGAGGCAGGAGATTGCTTGAGGCTGGGAGCTTGAAACAAGCTTAGCCAACATGTTGAAACACTTTCTCTACTAAAAATGCAAATATTAGCTAGGCATGGTGGCACATGCCTGTAAATCCCAGCTACTTGGGAGACTCAGGCACGAGAATGGCATGAATTCAGGAGGCAGAGGTCACAGTAACCCGATATTGTGGTGCCATGGCACTCCAGGCTGGGCAACAGATCTAGATGCTGTCTCAAAAAAAACAAAACAAAACAAACAAACAACAACAACAAAAAAAAACAAAAGAAATCTTTTTCTACACCAAGGTGGACCTATTCTATCCTATTTCCTGAAAGCTTTGCCGTTTTAGCTTTCACATTTAGGTCTATAGTCTCGGTTCAAGTTTTATTTTTTCCTCATATAGATAAGTAATTAACCCATACCATTTGTTGAAGAGCTTATACTTTCCTTACTGCACCACAGAACCACATTTGTTATTAACCAAGTCACCGTGTATGTGTGGGTTTCTTGACTCTGTTCCATTAATTTATTTGTATACTCCTTCATATTTATCACACTGTTTTAATTACTGTAGTTTTATACTGGATTTTCAGTAATTCATCTTTGGAGTATGTTGGCTACAGCTGACTCTTTGAAATTTCATAATTAGCTTCTCAATTTGTATTTTAAAGCTGCTGGTATTTATATTGAGTCTATAGATTAATTCAGGGATAACTAAGATCTTTTCAAACATCAGACATCTTTTCAAAATATCAAACATCTTTTCAACATATCAAATTTCCAATTCACACATTTTATATATACATATATATATATGTACATGCATATACACATATGTGTGTATATACGTTCTTATTTATATAGGTATCCCTTAATTTATCTCTTTGGCTTTAGTTTTTAGTGTAGTTTTTCGTGTACAGGTCTAGCATATTTGTCTTTAGACTGATGCCTAGGTATTTGAGGTTTTTAATAAGATTACAAATGGTATTATTTATCAAAATTGTATTTCTTGCTAGTTTGGTGCTTGTATGCTAACATACAATTGATTATTAATATTGACTTTGTGTTCAATGACCTTGCTAAATTCTCCTATTAATTATACTGGTTGTTCTATAGGCTTTCTTGGATTTTCAATATTTACATTCATGTAATTTACTAATAGTGGCAGGTTTATTTCTTCCCTTTCAATCTTCTTACCTTTTCCTTCCATGCATATTGCACATGCATTGAGAACAATCTTGAATAAAAGTAGTGATACTGGACATCTTTGTCTCTTTTTCCCAAGTTCACAAGGAAGATTTTCAATATATCAAGATTTTATACAATATTTGCTGTAGGCTATTTGTGGATATACTTTATCACAATAAGAAAGTTTCTTTTCTGTCCTAAGTCACTAGAAGTTTTTTTTTTATCATGAATGAGTATAACATTTTATCAAATACTTTTCTGTTTTACTGAGATCATTTCTATTATGAGTGAAGTAAAATGATTTGCAAATCTTAAAGCAATCTTGATTTCCAAAAATAAATGCTAATTGGTCATGTTCTATTATGCTCTTGTGTGTATCACTGGCTACAATAAATGTTTTTATACATTTGTTCTATGTTATTATTCATATATTAATTATGTGCATATTTATAAATATGTATTCTATTTTTATGTATTCCTACACATACTTTAAGATGTACACAGATGAGTTTGAATGGTAACAAGGATGAGCCAATTGAGAGGAAGGAATCCGTAATATAGTAAAGAGAGGGGATGATTGCCAAGTGTATGTAGGTGGTAAGATGAATGTGACTCAAGGCACAGGTGAATGGGCTGGCCTTAGGTGGAAGTGAGGACACTACTTTCATGTACTAGTAGAAAAAGCAAAGTATTGAAGTCTATATGCATGTGAGCTGCTGGGCTTGAAAGAGGGCAGATGGAGTAGTTCTCATGCCATTGCTTGTGTTTTCCGCATGGTATATGAGGCCATCAACTGAGAATGAGGGGTGGTCAGAGTATAGGAAATTTGAGATGCTGTGAAGAGCTGTGAACTTAATAGAGAATAAAATAGGATCTTCTAAGTATCCATTTGAGACTTGTAGTTATAATTAAACATGAATCTATCCTGCAGTTTTGTAGTTTTCTCCTTACATTGCACTTAATAGATTACTACTTCATTTTTGTTGCTGTTTAAAAGCATATTAAGTGAGTTTAAGCAGGATTGGGGTTTAATTGGGTGAAGTATTCTCACTGTGACTAAGTTTGATGAATTGAAAAGCGTAGTTGTAGGAAGGAGACTGAAGAATGAAATTCTTGCAGAAATGTAGGAATTCTATATATGCAATGTCACTCTTCAGGACAGCTAATATTTTTAAGAATTTACTATTTTTAGCCGGGTGCGGTGGCTCACACCTGTAATCCTAGCACTTTGGGAGGCCGAGGCGGGTGGATCACGAGGTCAAGAGATCCAGACCATCCTGGTCAACATGGTGAAACCCCATCTCTACTAAAAATACAAAAAATTAGCTGGGCATGGTGGCGCGTGCCTGTAATCCCAGCTACTCAGGAGGCTGAGGCAGGAGAATTGCCTGAATCCAGGAGGCAGAGGTTGCAGTGAGCCAAGATCGCCCCATTGCACTCCAGCCTGGGTAACAAGTGAAACTCCGTCTCAAAAAAAAAAAAGAATTTCCTATTTTTGAGGTGCTGTACTAACATATTACTGCTGGGCTTGTCATGCGTAATTTCACATAGCTTCAAATACTAGCTCCTGTAAATAAGTATGCTGATGATGACATGTACCATTTCTTTCAATAGCCACAAAAACAAAAAGTGATGACAAAACTGGATTCTAACTCCTGACCCCCAAATTCTCTAAGACCCTCAGTTTAACATATATCTTATTTTAATATTATTATATATGTATCATTACTTTTACAGCATTACTTTTACAGCGCTAAAGCCAAATATCTTAAAATTAGCTACAACTGCAAAATCAACTTAAAAATTTCAAAAAGCCATTTAACATGATAAATGAAAATATTTTAGTGAAACAAAAATCATCACTGATGCTTTAATATACTCAGGTCTGAGAAAAAAACCACTATGTTATATTTCTGCTTTCCTAGTAGCGTTTCTTCTGCTGGACATCAGAAATAGAGATGGATAGTAGAACTCCTGAGATAAGAGCAGAGACAGGAGAAAAGCAAAACATCCCTGAAGAGGCAATTGGTCTAGTTTGGCTATAAACACTAGATGGGGGAACATTGGGCGCATTAAAAGTAGACAGCCTGGGATGAAGGCTGAGTAAGAATCTCTCCACCTGGTACTAATTCTGCAGCTCCCCCTCTGACCTGCAATTCTGAACGTGGTGTAGCTTGGTCAATAAGGAAACAAATTGCTTTTCTGGTTGGAGAGGTAGAAGAGTGGACAATACACTGTGCCAGATGAACTTCCTGTCTCTCCACTCTGGAGAAGGGCCAGCCACAATATATGACTCAGCACGCCAGGCACCTCTCCCACGCCAGCCAGGCCTGCCCAGGCACTTGCTGAATCACAAGTGGCCATTTCCAATCGCACCAATGACCCAAACTCTCCAACTTAGACTGGTTTCTCTGCAGTCAGTCTATGATCACTATGAAGCACAGAAAGAATTAATTTCTAATATTCTTTTTCTTTCTTGGACACTTGATGGACTTTATAAGGAAGAGTCTGATTTAATTGCTGTCATCTGAGCCTGCTGTGTTGGTATCCCTTTTATATGGAAAGCAAAGTGTTGTTATTCCTTTTTGCCTGTATACTGGCTGAATTATTCTCTGAGATGGCCATCTCAAGAGATTCTGTAGAAAATAATAATAGCAAAATTTCTCCCTGGAGAAGCTTCATAAATAAAATCTCCAGAGCCAGTATACATAGGTCAACAGATTATAAAATATGATTTAAAACTCTATGCAGAGAAAGGTCAGGGCCTCAGAAAAATCATCAGAATATCAGAAAAAAATAAACTGGAACCTCTTATATGATTTTTAAAAATCACCCATCTTTTTTATTGTGCAAACTGTAGATTTTTGTTTATTTTATTTGAGGCTATAGTTTATGTCTTGAAACACAAACACGAGGATTACTTTCTGTGAAGTTTTTATGACCCCTGCAATCAAACTTGGGTTCTTCTATTAGTTTCTATCACAGTAACCTTCACTTTTCTTGAACAATTCTTGCCACAATATTTGTTTGTTAAATATTTGTTTATCTTTTATAGATGATTGGGTTCAGGAAGAGGAAAACCATGTCCTTTTGTTTACTTCTTTATTCTCAGCACCTTGCACAACATGAATATACAATAAATATTTGTAAAATGGCCATTGAATGAACAAGTGCTCATTATGTACCAAGCTACATGCCAGGGCTTGCCAATGAATAGAAAGGAGCAAGGCACAAAATTCTTTGTTCAGTTAGTTCGCAATTCAGGGAAAAAGAAAATGTTAATTGTGATTATATGATATAATGCAACATAGCCATCTACAGCTAGATTTCTGAAGTGTTTTGTTTTGTTTTTAAGAGACAGTCTTGCTCTGTCACGCAGACTGTAGTGCAGTGATACAATTACAGCTTACTGCAGTCTTGAACTCCTGGGCTCAAGGAATCCTCTTGCCTCAGCCTCCTAAGTAGCTGGGACTATGGGTGCATGCCACTATACTGGCTAATTAAAACAACAACAACAACAACCTTTTTAAGACTGGGTCTTGCTATGTTGTCCAGGCTGGTCTTGAACTCCTGGCCTCAAGCAATCCTCCTGCCTTCCAAAGTGCTACCTTCTAATGTGTTCGGATTACAAGCGTGAGTCACCTGCTCCAGGCCTGCAGTGTTCTGTAATAGAGAAATATCTGGGTGCCATGGAAGGGCAGAAGGAGAAACATGGAGGAATAACATCTAATTTATATTTGGCAAGCCAGAAAAGACTAACTACAGGGATATAAACTCAGACCAAGAGTCTTTATGTTTTCTGAGACTTACCTACAAGTTTCTTATTGCTAAAGAAGGAATTTTTTATGAACATTTATTTATTTTTTTGAGATGGAGTTTCACTCTTGTTGCCCAGGCTGGAGTGCAATGGTGTAATCTCAGCTCACTGCAACCTCTGCCTACCAGGTTCAAGCAATTCTCCTGCCTCAGCTTCTCAAGTAGCTGGGAGTACAGGACACCGCCACCACACCCATCTAATTTTTCTGTATTTCTAGTAGAGATGCAGTTTTGCCCTGTTGGCCAGGCTGGTCTCAAACTCCTGACAGGTAATCCACCTGCCTCAGCCTCCCAAAGTGCTGGGATTACAGGTGTAAGCCCCCTGCTCAGCCTGAACATTTATTATAAATATCATATGGTATTTCTCGCAAATCCATCCTTTTCACTGCCCAAAAGATCTACGTAAATTATTATTGTTCATGTTTATGAATTTTAGATATATGGTTGTTTATTCTAGATAAACACACAATATACACAAGTGGGTGAGGTCATTTATATTATATGTGTTAAAGAATGCATTCAAGATTCATTTTTTCTTTGGAAAACTTTGTAAGGACACTTATGAGACAGAGAAATAAGTATTTCATAAGTTCCAAAGTTTCTTGGTCTACTGATGAGTTTTTCTGCTGTTAAAAGTCTCTGAAAATTTAACAACATACTGTACTTTAGAGAGAGAAAGTGGTAAAATAGGCACTGTCATATGTTGCTGGTGGGAATTCAAAATGATATGCACCCTATGGAGATAAATTTGGCAGCATCAAACAAAAATTACATATATCTTTGCCCTTTGTTTCAACAATTCTTTGTTTTAGCAAATGTTCTTCTATACATTTATAACAAAGTTACACTGTCCTGAATTCAAAAATATATGACCAGGTGTGGTGGCTCATGCCTGTAACTGCAACACTTTGGGAAGCAGAGGTGAGATGGCTGCTTGAGGCCAGACTGAGCATCATAGTGAGACCTCATCTCTGCAAAAATTTAAAAAGTTAGCCAGGCATGGTGGTGCATGCCTGTAGTCCTAACTACTCAGGAGGCTGAGATGGTAAGATAGGTTGAATCCTGGAAGTTGAGGCTGCAGGAAACTATGAACATACCACTGCACTCCAGCCTGGGCAACAGAGAGAGATTCCATCTCAAAAATAAAAAATAAAAGTAAAGATATATGCATAGAGGCTTTTCACTGTTGTACTATCTATAATAGCAAGAAACGCTGGAAACAACCTGAATATTCATCAAGAAGAAACAGATTGAGTAATCATGTAACATACATAAATTGCAGCACTGCGCAGTTGAGAAAAGAAATCAGACGTATCTCTATCTCCTAGTATGGTCTGCTCTCCAGAATATACTGTTAAGTAAAAAAAAGCACTGTGGCCTCAAATTTATCTATAGATTCTATGCAATCCCCATCAAAATCTCAGCTGGCTTCTTTGCAGAAATTCACAAGCCAATCTTGAAATGTGTATAGAAATCAAAGGGACTCAAAATTTAGTAAATTCAAAGACTAGACAAACAATCTTGAGAAAGAAGAGCAAAGTTGTAGGGCTCATACTTCCCAATTTCAAAAGTTATTACAAAGCTACAATAATCAACACAGGGTGGTCCTGACATAAGGGTAAACATGGAATAGAATTGAGCACTTAAAAATAAAGCCTCTAGTCAATTGACGTTAAACTAGGGTGCCAAGAAAATTCAGTAGAGAAGAATTTGTCTTTTGAACGACTGGTGCTGGGACAAGTGTATATCTAAATGTGAAAGAATGAAATTGAACCCGTACCTCACACTAAATATAAAATTAACTCAAAATGGAAAACAGAGGTAAATATAAGAACTAAATGTATAAAACTCTCAGAAGAAAATTTAGAAACAGATGGTCAAGACCTTGTAATAACTAATTGTTCCTTAGATATGACTCCAGAATAACAAGAAATTTTTAAAAATAGATAAATTGGACACCATCAAGATTGAAAACTTTTATGCCTTTTATGCTTCAAAGTCACTATCAAAAAATTGAAAAGTCACCCCAGAAAATGGGGAGAAAATATTTGCAAATAACATCTCTTAGAGAATTTGCATTTAGAATATACAAAGTTTTCTTACAGCTCAATAATAAAAAGAGAAAATGCAATTTAAAAATGGTTAAAGACCTGAGGTGGGTAGATCACCTGAGGTAAGGAGTTCAAGACCAGCCTGACTAACATGGTGAAACCCCATCTCTACTACATACAAAAAATGAGCTGGGCATGGTAGCGCACACCTGTAGTCCCAGCTACTTGGAAGGCTGAGGCAGGAGAATCTCTTGAATTTAGGAGGTGGAGGTTGCAGTGAGCTGAGATTGCACCATTGCACTCCAGACTGGGCAACAAGAGTGAAATTCCATCTCAAAATAAAGAAATAAAGAATCTGAGTAGACAGTTTTACATAAAAAGACAAATAAATGGCCAATGAGTACTTGAAAACATGCCCGGCACTACTAAACATTAGAGAAATGCAAATCAAAATCACAAGATACCATTTCACATCTATTACTCTGTTTTTGGTGGTGGTTGTTGTTTTGAGACAGAGTTTTGCTCTGTCTCCCAGGCTGGAGTGCAGTTGTGTGTGATTATGAAAATGGCTCACTGCAGCCTCAACATCCTGGGCTCAAGTGATCCTCCTGCCTCAGCTTCCTTTGTAGCTGGGACTACAGACATGTGCCACCACACCTAATTTTTCTTTCTTTTCTTTCTTTTTTTTCTTTTCTTTCCCTCCCTCCCTCCCTCCCTCCCTTCCTCCCGGTGTCTCACTACGTTGCCCAAACTCCTAGGTTCAAGCAATCTTTCTGCCTTGGCCCCCCAATATGTTGTGATTATAGGTGTGAGCCACGACACTGGGCCAGTGCTACTCTTTAAAAACTGAGAAATAATAAGTGTTGGGAAGGATGTAGAGAAACTGGAACTTTTGTACACTGCTGGTGGAAGCGTAAGGGTTACAGCCACTGAAGTAAACAGTTGGACAGTTCTTCAAAAAGTTAAACATAGAGTTTCCATTTGATCCAGCAAGTCTATTCCTCGGTATTTACTCAAAATAATTAAAAGCAGGGACTCAAGTAGATACTTGTACACCAATGTTCACGGAAGCATTACTCACAGTAGCCAAAAGGTAGAAACAACCTAAATATCCATCAACAGATGAATAGATAAACAACACTTAGTATATGCCTATGGTGGAATATTACTCAGCCTTAGAAAGTAGTAACATTCTGATACACACTACAGCATGAATGAACCTTGAAAACATATGCCAAATGAAATAATCCAGACACAAAAGGACCAATGTTGTATGATTCCACTTAGATGAGATGCCTAGAATAGACAAATTCATAGAAGCAGAAAATAGAATAGAGGTTACCAGGGGTTGGAGAGGAGGAATGGGGAGTTGTTATTAAATGGGTATAGAGTTTCTCTTAGCAATGATGAAAATGTTCTACAAATAGACAGTGGTGATGACTGTACAACATCCTGAATGTACATAGTGCCACTGAATTATACTTAAAGTGGTTAAAATGATAAATTATATGTTATGTATATTTTAGCACAATAGAAAAAAATATAAAAAGTTACCAGTGGGGGAAAAGGAAGGATTAGAGAAGACGGGCATAAAAGCTTGGCTTCTGTCAGCATACCTTGTTTTCAGTATTTGACTTGGAAAATGTACACATATTTTATATAACTATAAAACAAAATTAAATTTTAAAAACAACCCCAAAAATGAAATGTAAAAAAATGAAACCAAATCATCTAAGTATATATACAGTTTGTGGCCTAACCACAACAGAAATGAACTATTCCAAGTGACTTTGAAACAGAAAATTATTGTATATCGTTAGTAGAATATCACCCAATGACAGAAAAGAACAGCAAAAATATCTCAAACTGTTTTCAGTAATGGCATTGTTGGCGGTAATGTTGATATTGTTATTTTGAAAGTGTTGAGTGTGTACAGTGGGATAGAACCAATAAGTATTTATACTGATATCATTGAGAACCAGGATTTTCACTGAGGGAGAAAGGAGTGACTGATGTAACACTGATGAGGTTAAGAATTTTTGTAATTTCAAATATAAATTGAAAGCATCATTATGAAATGTATGATGTGTTTACTTTACTTTACCTCTGAATATATATATATATATATACATTATATCTATAACTATACATCTATATCAGCAGATATTTCTGTCATCCAGATTGTTTGAAACAGGAAATATGCAAGATTGCCAGCAATATGTTTTCATATTCTACACTTATAAACCTATCAAAACGTACTAGGTTTATGTCAAAATAACACATGATCTAACATGACTGTGTTCCTACTGCCAAAGAATGGACATTATAAACAGAACATCAATAAGAATAATGACATCAAACCAAGAGTTCATTTTGATATGTGTGTGTGTGTGTATATATATATATATATATATATATATA
>NW_022437011.1:4525435-4527674 GCF_009761245.1 Sapajus apella | reverse complement strand
TATATATATATATATATATATATATATATATATATCTCAAAATGCTCAATATATTTGAATATTTATTAATTGTACACCTCCTGATCAATCGTATACCTTCTTATTAATTGTATACTTCCTTATCATTTACTTTTCATATATGTGTATATATATATATATATATATATGTATTTTTTTTTCCTTTTTCTTTTTCATTGAGACAGAGTCTTGCTCTGTCACCCAGGCTGGAGTGCAGTGGCATAATCTTGGCTCACTGTAACCTCCATCTCTTGGGTTCAGGCGATTCTCCTGCCTCAGGCTCCTGAATAGCTGGGATTATAGATGCAGGCCACCATGCCAAGCTGCATTTTGATATATTTGAAAGTGTATTGGTTGCTTTTGGAGGATTCTAGAAAATGAACAAATCATTTTGAAAAGTAGTAAATAAAGGAAAGACTTAAATTCGAAACCAGCCTGAGCAACATAGTAAGACCCCGTCTCTACTAAAAAATAAAATATTAGCTGAGCATTGTGGCACAATCTTTAGTCCTAGATACTTGGAAGGCTGAGGTGGGAGGACTGCCTAAGCCCAGGAATTTGAGGCTGCAGTGAACTATGATGGCACCACCGTGGTCCAGTTGGGGTTAAAGATAAGGCTCTACCTCTGGGGGGAAATGAAGAGTTAAGCATTTGCCTTTCCTATGTGAACTGTACCTCAAAGTAACTAAATAATTGTTGAAAGCAAGTTTCTCTGTATAAAAATACTCCAGCTAAAACATTAAGGAGAAATGATAGAGTTCAAATATCACAACCCCTAAGGAATTTTTTAATCAAGACAATAGTAATTAATGGCTGATAATACCGCATACAAAATATAGACTTATTAATTGTATACCTCCTGATCAAGTGGATACCACTATCTGTGAAATCGTTTTGCCAAAAAGTAATTTAACCTAAACTTGAACAAACCCCTAGGTCTAACCACCAATTTTTACAAACTGCAAAGAGTTGTAGAATGTGTAGACAGACGTGACATGAATGCAATCAGCAAAGTCCAGACCATGGGAATGCCACAGCAAATATTGGGGTGTTTTTTTTTTAATTACTAGAAATAAAAGAAGAGTTGGGTCAGGGAAGTTGTAGAATAAAGAAGACTGCCACATACATCAATGGCAGTGGGTAGGCCTTGTTTGAATCTATCTATAGGATGCAAACGTTCGATACAATTTCTTTATTTAAAAAAAGTTTAGAAAACAATCAGAAAAAATAAAAAAGACTGAGGATTTCATGACAACTGCTAGCCTAGGTAAGATGAGATGACTGACTCATTTTTGTTGGTGTCTTTCCTGATAAGGCAATATACATTAGATATATCAGAGTAGAAGGAAAATTTTTTTTATATTGACTTGGGTTTTTAAATATAAGTAAAAACCAAAATGACTTATAATCCCACCACTTATATAATTGGTTATCTTATTGTCAAAAAAAGGTTATGCATATACTAGCATATGTGCATGTTTTTTTTCCTTTTGTGGTTGTGTGTTTATATCCTTTTTAAATATATCATTTTTATGTACTTAAGCAGCTATATACTATATTGCATACTATAGTATAAACATTGCTCTTTTCCTTCGTCTTTACAATATAATATTTTGAAAATCTTTCCATAACAGAATATAGATCTGCCTTTTTGTAGCCATTGAAATGCAAAGAAAAAAAATATAGATCTCATTTTTTTAAATGCTGTATAATCTGTAGCATGAATTTACTATAATTTATTTGCATACTCCCTTATCAATAGGCATGTAAATTATATTAATTTTATATGATATAGTGAGTATCCTTATATGTACAATCTGGCACAGTTTTTTGAGTGTGACCATAGTGAAAGTTCTTTGTAATGAAATTACAGGGCAACACAGGGTGTGGTGGCTTACGTCTATAGTTTCAGCACTTTGGGGGGCTACTTGAGGATTACTTGAGGCCAGGAGTTTGAGACCAGCCTGGGCAACATAGTGAGACCTCACCTCCATTAAAATCTTTTTTAAAAAGAAAAAACTTGGTATGGTGGTATATAGCTGTAGTCCTAGCTACCCAGGAGGCTGAGGTGGGAAGATCATTTGAACCTGGGATGTCAAAGCTGTAGTGAGCTATGATTGTGCCACTGTACTGCAGCCTGGATGACACAGTGAGACCCCATCTCAAAAGAAAGAAGGAAGGAATGAAGGAAGGAAGGAAGGAAGGAAGGAAGGAAGGAAGG
>NW_022437011.1:4236902-4525335 GCF_009761245.1 Sapajus apella | reverse complement strand
AGGAGAAAGAAAGAGAAAGAAAGAGAGAGAGAGAAAGAAAGAAAGAAAAAAAAAAGATAGAAAGAAAAAAAGAAACTATAGGCGAAAGCCATATGCTTGTTTAAGGACATTTTTGAATTGTCCTCAAAAGCGGCTTCACCAAATTACCATCCAGGGCATATAAGATACTCATTTCTCTGTATCCTCACTAACAGGCTCTCATGAAGCATTGGTGGAAATGCTCTCATTCTGATACATTAATGACTAAAAGTCATTACATACTTGCTTAGGTTGTAAATTGCCTCCCTCTAAACTTACACAGAGAGAATTTAGGGTGTTGTCTCAGCTTGGTTCCAGTGTTATCCAAGCCATTAACCTTTCTTTTACCTTAGATGGTCACATTGTGGTATTTCACTTAAAAAACAGAAACACAACTGGGTATTATTTTTATAGGCTGTTAAAATCTGACTTTTGCAAACCATGGGTTTGCTGTGCTGTTATGCTGAATGAATTAGGTGCATAATACTAGTTTTTAAAAATGAATTTCATACTAGATACACCTTGAAAAGTTTTTCCAAAGCTATAAGAAGAGAAATATGATGCCATTGTTCCAAAGAAAGGTTTTAAAAGTAAATTTCTACTTAATGAATAGGACAGTGTACCCTAACCTCCTCTTTGCCTATTCCTCAGGGACCTCTTCTCACAAGGGCTAATGCTTCACCTAAGCCGTGAAAAGCCTGCTGTGAGCACTCCCTGTTCAGTCAGAAAAACACAAATTAACTGTTCTATTTTTTTCAGTTCTAGCACAGCGTTCTCTTGCTTTTCCTTGCTCAGAATGGACCCTTGCTGGGGTAACATCAGAATGAGGGTTTGGTGCAACCGTTCTACAAGAGGAAGTAGGCTCCTCTACTGTCATGGTTTTCAAACTTTTTTGACTGCAGCCCATAACAAGAAATAATGTTTTTCATTGTAACCCAGTAGATATACTCATAGAGACACACGATATTCATAAAAACAAAAATTTCATAAACAATGTTTAAACTTATGTGTTAATAACATGTATCCTGTTATTTGATCTGTTTTATTTCTTTTTAAGAAATGCTCATCACAGTCAACAAAAATGATTTCACAACTCCTTAAAGGATTTTGACCCACAATAATTTGAAAAACACTGCATTGTAGTGCATTTTAGATCTCTTCCCAACCCTCAGAATCAGATTTATTTCATGATGGCCCCTGTGAGATAGCTTCAAGCATGTGAGTGACTCTTTTTCTTTTTTTTTCTTTACCATTTACTGTGACTCCCAAATAAGTGACTCTTTTGGCTTATTTGGTGATCATGCCTATTTCTACACATAGAACCTAGAGCATTTACATCAGACCTGACTAAAGCTTGTGTTTTAACCTTGCTTCTCTCCTTCTATTTATTATTTTTTTAATTATTTTTTTCTATTGCTATTTGTTCAACCTGTATTTCAGGCAATATACAGGTATTGAGGCACCAATGGTGAGTACAAGCAAGCATGCATCCAGAGGTATATTGGGAATTAAAGGAGTTAATCCAAAAGCATACAGGAAATATTTTTAAATTGTTATAAATTCTGTGAATAAGTGTATGGCAATGCATGTCACAGGGGAACCGGATTTAATATGGCATGTTGGAAAAGCTTCTGTGAGAAGTGACACTTGAGCTGAGACTTGAAAGGTGAAAAGATTATAACCAGGCACTGGGCAACATCATGAGTGCAAGCACAGGTCACACCATATCACAAACTTCTAAGGCTGAAGGGAACATGAATTGCTAGTTGGAGAATGGAAGGAAAAGATCTTCAAGATAAAGCTGGAAAAATAAACAGGGCCAGACCTAACAGGTTTCTGTAGACCTTGGAAAGAGGTAGAGGTTTTTCGAGGTTGGATAACATGATAAAACTCACATTTTAAAAATATAACTGCAGAGTGGAGAATGGATTTGAGCGGTCCAAGATTATGCAGACAGAGCTATGAATAGCCTATTGCAATGGTCTGGGTCAGGCATGATGGAGTAGGGTGGAATAGGGTGATGATCTTTTGTTAGTTATCTTCCTTACTGAGCACACTTTGCAATGAATTTCAAATGCACTGGGACCAGGCTTGTTAATTTTGGAGCTGTCGACTCAAATAAATAAGCCATGATACCCCACCAAAGAAAGCTGCAGAAATGCAACAGCGAGGCTGTGTGATGAATGGTTGAGGTACAGGGAAGCTCTTATTCATTTTAAAAAATCAGATGATATGAAGTTGAATATTCTAGATATTGCCCAATTGTGTTATGTTCACATATTTTACTGGATATAGTTTGGGATAATAAAATATTTATCTTCTTTCCCTCTAAGAATTAAGAATCTGTAATGGAGGGCTTTAGCTCTGATGTGCCAAAGGAGAAAGATGATTTTTAAGAGCCAAACCTGCCTCCATGATTAAATAAATTTACATTTATACTGGCCAAGGGATGCATGTTGCCTCTTGCCTGAGCCTCCTGACTTTGATTAATAATCCCTTGCACATTCAAACCGGTATTAACTTGCCATACCTGGCACCTTTATCACTTTGTTCTTTGAATAAAAAGAGCTTAACCCAAGTCCCAGTAAAGATGTTCATTCAGGCTCAATTTAATAAATATATTCTGCTCCCTTGGAGTTAAATGGAATCATAGGAGAAGAGTCCACTGGTCTGTCACCAGGTTTCTGAACTACGCCTGACAGCCTAACATAGCCAACAGCAGGGAGTAAATCCTATCTGTTCTGTATGCTAACCTACTCTGAGTAGGTAGTTTGCATTGGCATCTAGTTATGTTTATGGTTAGTACTATCTTCTCCTGACTTTGGTACCCAACCCTCACACACCTCATTATCTTATCCCAGCTACCACTCATCCCAAAAGGCCTTGCTCACATCCCACAATCAATCATTCTTTCTATTACCTTAGTGGAGAACAGCCTAAGGTGCAGCACGTCCCAGGCATGATTACAGTTTAACCAGTTCAATATTGTTTACTGCATGGCCTGTAAAATACAGTGAATATCACTTGTGTTGCTGCAGTTGGAAGGTTTATGTATCAAATTGCCTAGATCCAAGGACCTTTCCTCGTGCCTAATACACCTATGACAGAAATGACCAGCCAGTCATTGATTGAAATGAAGAATAATGTCTTCCAAAAGACAATGATACCAAGCATATGTTTCTCAGGATTTTACAAAGCACTTTCTGTGTTTTTGTCTAAATTCCTCCAAGAGCTTAATTTCTGACATATTCTGTGTAAATCAGTCTTCAGTGATAAACAAAATTTTATTTATTAAATTATCAGGTGCGGTTAGTGTTCATTAGAATGTTACCACCTTAGATTAATACTTCATTGAATTTCTTTTCTTTTGTTTGTAGGTACCCGTTTTCTCCTTTAGCACAATAGTAATTATAAAGAAGAAAATATACTAAGTGCATTTCTCCTGTCATTGATATTCTACGTTTATTCCTCAGCAAATAATTTGTCGCTACGAAGTGATGTGCATCCCTGGGTGCTGCTTGCAGGCACTTAATTCTTTGATTCAAATGAAGCTTTAAAATGTGACCTCCATGATGTTATGTCTAAAGAAACATGTCAAAGCAGTGTTGACACAGAGAACTTGACTGTGACTAGAAATCATGGCTGTGCTTTGAGGGAAACAATAAATCACAGCAGTAGGAATGCATTTTTACAAGCTGCTGATTGTGTACAGCAGGGGCCAATTCTGTTCTGTGTCTCATGATCTCTTCTAATTCCTCAGCCCGATACTCCTTCATGTGTGAAGTCCATGTTTGATCCTGCCTATTCAGTGACTGTGGGTCACTGCAGATTCATGCACAGGCTCCTGTTATGGGAATCTGGCCCCTGCCACCTTCTCCAGATGCAAGCTTTCCTCTCATACCTGTCGTTCCAGCAAATCCAGGCTATTCTCTTTTCCCCACTTACACTAGGTTCCTTCCATTGTCTGCGCTTGCCTGCTTGCTACTTTTCTCTGGTATTTTTCAAATTTTACTTTTGCACCTGGAAAACGCTTTGGCACTATCGTTTGTCAGTTATTTAACTTCGTACATTTCCTCATGTGAATGGAAGCATGGGAGCAGCATCATGAGGAAGGACTGGGGTCGCACTTGCAGAATGTGTCAGAGCCCACAGATTCACTCAATAGAAACATCAGGAGATATTAGCGTTATTTTTTAGTTAGTACTATTATCACCATTCCTCAAAATTGAGCTCTGGTTTCACCTCTATTGAGAAGCTTCCCCTTACCTCGCCATTTCAAAGACAGAGTTAATTACTTCCTCGTACTGTATGCTTACTTCTTTATTGCCCTTCTTATATGTTTTTCTTATCATTAATGTGGGACATGATTTGCTATAATGTTGCTGGGCAATGACATTGTTAGTATGGAAAAATAGGCATGAGAACGATTCAAGGAGTTCCGCAACTCATGCTTTATGGGCCTCCTGCAAAATATGGTTAGGATGTGACCATTGGTGATAAATGGATAACTTGGGATCTCTTTATTTTCTGCGTTTTATTGCTATGTGAGCAAACAGTTAATGAGTGCTTACTGTATATCAAGCATGACAATAAGTATTACATTTATCATGTTAAGTCTTCCATGTGATTAAATGTGGTAGATATTATTCTCATGTGATACATGAGGAAACAAAAGGTCTAAGACCATAGAGCTAGTGATAGACTACCTACTCCCAAAGTCTAAGCTCTTAGCTCAAGAACACTCTGCTCTGATCTGTAGGGTCTCATTTGTCTCTGGGGTCCTTTAATGTGTAAATATATTTGATAAGTTTTCTCTTCTAATGCTATTCCAGGTATTCCTTCCAAGATGAGGAAGACATGTTCATGGTGGTGGACCTCCTGTTGGGTGGAGACCTGCGTTATCACCTGCAACAGAATGTCCGCTTCAAGGAAGAAACAGTGAAGCTCTTCATCTGTGAGTTGGTCATGGCCCTGGACTACCTGCAGAGCCAGCGCATCATTCACAGGTCAGTCAAGTCCAAGGAGACAGCCATAAACTCAACGCAAGGAGAGAATCCACAACTGGATACAATCATTAAATTCTTGTTGAACATGACATTTAATCCTCATTTAATTCTTCCAACAGTGCCCTGAGATAGGTTGATTATCCTCATTTTGCAGACTTTTTTAAAACACTGAACACATAGAGCTTGATTTGCCCAAGGTCATAGTAAACAACAAGATCACAATCAATAAATATTAGCAGTATTTTATAACTAAGCTTAGATGTAGAGGAGAAAAGGTGGCCAATAGGAACTTAATGCAAATTAAATAAATAATTAAATGGAGGTAGCACATGGAGGGAAAGAAATAGAATGAAAAGAAACAAAGTTCTTTGGGAAGAAAGTTTGAGTCTTTCTAACATTTGCTGTCCTGCAGTGTTTATTAAATGAATCCCCAATATGTATACTGTAAATGGAGGTAGAAAAAGAAATAGCAATGTCTTCTGCAGTTAGAGCATTTGTAGTAAATAAAGACGTACAAATAACATAAGAGGCCATAAAGCTATAGAGATAATAGAAGAAGATAAAACTTTATAGTAAAGAAATTTATAGTTTTAGTGATTATTTTATATATAGTATCTCATTTGATCTCTGAAATAACCTGAGGTAAATGATCAGAGCAGATATAATTAGACTAAAATTACATATGAAAAAATAACAGCTTATATATATTATCACCCAGGTTTGTTTATAAGAATTGTGATCCTAATCAACATCAAAACAACTACTGTTTACTGGTTGATGACTTACTACGTGCCAGGCACTGCTAGGTGCTTTATGTACATTATTTTATTAAATACTCAAAACCCAGCCAAGATTCCACATTTTGTTATAATATTCCACATTTGTTATAATATAAAATTACACAGACAAAGAAACCGTCTCAATTGCCAAGAACAAACAGCGTAGCCAGGATTTAAACCTAGATCCCTCTGACCTCCAACTTATAACTCTATGATACCAACTCCTATTACTTACACATATGAAATATATGAATTAATTGATTATATTTCACTAAATGAAAAATCAGTCCATGTGACTCTGCTGCTGTCATCTCTAATCCTTGGAGAATTTGCTGAGTACAATTATGTCTCAATTAGTAAAAAGTTGACCAGATAAAATATTTCACCACCACCAGTTAACATTTACCTGTAATTAATTTTTTTAAACCTTTATTCATATATTTTTTATAGAAATGGGGTTTCACCATATTGCCCAGGCTGGTCTCCAACTTTTGGTCCCAAGTGGTCCTCCTGTCCCAACCTCCCCAAATGCTGGGATTATAGGAGCGAGCCACTGTACTCAGCCTACAATTTATCTTGATGAGTACAGAGCCTATGGATGAAGGTGAAGCATCACAATTCCTCTGTGCAGGTACTACAGGCCAGTTCTTTAATATATTTTTATTTTTTTGGCCTTGGCCCTACACATTAAATAGTTATTATTTTATGTTCCTTCTTTGGAAGGGCCTGTTTGTATTGGAAATGTGCTCTTCAGGCACCAGATAAATGGAAAGCAGACCAGTTAATCATGTGGGATCTCAGAAATGAATTTGCACACCTGGTGTTTTGTCAATAACTAGAAATCCTGTTCTCAAGCACTTAGCTTCCCAAACTGGTTTTCTGGTCCCTCAAAGCTCTTTCTGAGGAGAGACTCTTCACACTTGTAGTCTACAGAGTCCCTCTCAAAACTTTCATACTCATTCATTTGCCCCAAAATTGCCAACCACAGCCTATCTTGGTTGTGACATCACAGGTATCAGAAAGGAGGCAGTGGCCATGAGAAACCAGTATGGCCTGAGGCTTTTTACTCTCTTTCCTTTTGCTGTTTGAAATTGGGTTCTGTTCCTTTGTTCTTTAGGCTTCATGTTCTTGGCCATCAAAAGACTGATTCTCTGAGCATTTTCACCGTGTGTTCAGAACTGTGTTTCAACAGGAATTCAGCAGGGAAAAACAACAGCAAAAATTTTGATATGATTTTTCCCCAAGGAGCTTACTAACACCAAATACTGTTTTTCTGTTCTTTCCCTCTCTTTTGTTCCCATCATATTTTGCCACTTAAATAATAAAACAAGGATTAACTTTCTGGTTTGTTTTTTTTTTTTTTGCTCTTCAGTCACACCCACCGTTATTACTTACTGCCTGTCCTCAGAAGGGTCTTTTTGTACCGAAATGTCTCTTCACCGTGGTAAATGAATGGAAGGCAAACATGATGACATTTTGAGAGCAGTGTTAAATTGAGGTGGCTTCCTTCTGGCATCAAAAACTATTCAAGTGCATTTCTGTGGCCTATATGTACCTCTCCCCCTACCTCCCAGGTGTTATATTTTACAGGCTATAATAGCCTTTTGTACCTTTCCTGAGAAGATGTGACATTTTAATTATTTCTTAATTATTTAATTCATTTCTGTCTCCTTTGCAAAATGGTGCACTCCACGTGTTTTGCTTTTTATTGTATAACTAGGATGTGAAACAAATATGACCCACATGAATGGCTGATTGACCAGAAGCTCAGGCTTACAAATGAGAAAGATTGAAATATAGGACATTAAAGCCAAAGGTCTCAGACCTACTTCTACCTTGGTCTTTACATTAGAGTAATCATTAATTTATCATCCAAACCAGGATACTCTGAGAGCTAAAGAGGATGCTATT
Organism: Sapajus apella; assembly: GCF_009761245.1. Taxonomy (NCBI): domain Eukaryota; kingdom Metazoa; phylum Chordata; class Mammalia; order Primates; family Cebidae; genus Sapajus; species Sapajus apella. The sequence goes on along the minus strand of NW_022437011.1, from coordinate 4,517,621 downwards.
AGTATTAATAATTGTGCTGGGGAGAGTCAAAACTCATACATAATCTGGGCAATTGAGGACCTATGTCAACATAATAAAGGCTTTTCAAGGCAGCGTTTTTTTGTTTTTTATTTTTTGTAGGGACAGGGTCTCCCTATGTTGCCCAGGCTGGCCTTGAACTCACAGGCTCAAGCAATCCTCCTGGCTCAGCCTCCCAAAGTTCTGGGATTACAGACCTGACCCTCATGCCCAGCTTCAAATAGACATTTTAATTCTAACAGTGTTCTGATAACCAGGATTTTCTGCTCTCAGAATATCAGGTATCAATTTGAAATGGTGTCAAACAGCTTTGTTTTAAATGTACATGTTAAAAGAAGCAGTGATTTCTTCGTCTAAGGAATTTAAATGATAATAACTGTGGCAATCTGAGACTAGGGCTCCTGGGCCAGAGAATGCAAAAAGCAATGTAGAAGAGACACAGGCTTCTGAATACTGTACTTCTTTTTTTTAAATCTCCTTCTTCAAAAGAATCAGCACGATTCATGCTGTATTTGACTTCAAGATAACAAAACACCTTTTTGTTACTTAGAAAGATTGGATTGTAAAGCGCATGCTGAGTTCCTAGAAATTAAAAGCGAGAATGAATAAAAGAATCAATGAAAATGTAGATCTCCCAGACAAGGAGAGACCATCTCCATAAAACTGAAGACATAAAATATGTGACTTCCTACTTTTAGATTAAAATCTACATTTTGCCTTTGGACGTGGTAGAAGATTCAAAATTACCCATAAACAGTCAGCAATACTTGGAAGCAGGCGCAGCAGTAGGCTGCTGTTTACTGAGGGCTTCCTGGGTATCAGGCACTTTGCTAAGCACTTGTGAATTATTTCACTTAGTCTTCCCTTAGCTGCAGGAGGTTGATGGTGCTTTGTCCCCATCTCACCATCAATTAAACTGGTTCTGAAAAATTATTTGCCTCAGGTTGCCTGGCTAGTAAGTGAGGGAAGCATCATGTTAAGGAAATGCAGAGCTCTTCACCACTCTCCAGCCTGCAGATGCTCAGCATAGCTGCAGCTCTGAAGGGAGCATGGGACAGGTATGTGTGGCCATCTGACTCAGGCACCCACAGACAGAAGTGGTACCTGTGGAACGGACAGACAGAGAACAGCCTAAAAGTAGAAGCTAAATTGTGTAACAGACAAGTACTTCAGAGAAGATGGTTTGGAGTAACAAAACAAGCTTCATGAGAGCTCTGAGGGTGTAAAGGGGACTTTCAACAGTCAAAGCACACAGCAAGTCTAGTCTAGCAAGAAGAGCTAAGTGGATGAAAGTTCTGACTTGTTTCCCTGTGTTAACATAGAAAGGGCTCTTTTTAAAATTTTGTTTTCACTTCAGCTTTTCTGCCAAAAATGTCTAGTGTGGTGATGTTTTAAAACACACCATAGGATCTGTTTCTACCATAAATCTCCATTAAGACATATATGGAGTTTTGTTTTATTTTGTGGATGTTTAACAATCCATGGACTTGAACTTTGGTAGTTTCCCAAATATGTAGAATATTTAGCTAGTTCTCTTCAATTTCAGAATCTTTCTTTGCTACAGTTGTTAAAGACACAGGGTTGTATAATAACTATTAAGTGTGAATTGTGCAATTAGACAACTTTCTTGTTAGTCAAGATGTCAAACTTTTTGTGTGAGTACGGCTTGAAAATCAGCTTTAGTTTCCAAAGTATGGCCAGTTTGAAGTGTAATATTCTGTTTTCCTTACTTGAAATCTGCAAATAAATGCTTTAAAATATGGGCCAAGTAATTATTTGCTTTTATTTAAAAATAAGAAAAACAAAACTCATTACAGTCTCTTCTGTGGGGGTAGTACTATTCTATTTGTTGATTGCTGAAGTCTCTCCGAAGAATAATCTGATGGAAAGTAATCATTTAATATAATAATCCAAAGACAAATTTCTGTTTACTCCCTTGTTAGATCTTAAAGAAGTCTCAATTATGAATTTAAGCTAATGAGATGGATTGTATGGGACATTTAAATAGTCATCTTGGATCAAAGTGCCATTTGAGTGGGTGGTTGATTGTTTTTCTTTCTTTCTGAGAATTACCCCCCACTATAATGTAGTTATAGCTCACTGTTTTCTAAACTTTCATGGGAAGGAGATAAAAATCTAATTAGGGCAATTTGTGTAAGTAATTGCAGTGCAACGGAGAGATTTGCAAACATTTCCCGTTAAGTACTGAAATGTTGAAGAGAAATAAAAGAAAATTTATGGCTGTCTAGAAAAACACAGGATGGTATTTTTATTTATCACCTTTGCCTTCTTTGCCATACTCATTGGAACTAATAACTGATTCCAGATTCAACTTGATGACTGTATAAGATGCAGATAGAAATTATTTCTCACACATCACCTCTTGGGCTGCAGTAGCTGCTTATGGGAAGTTCCTATCATTCTTCTAGAAATCAGTGTCTTGCCGGTGAAGAAAAAAAATCTTAAGAATAATGCTTCTAGTCCAAATATTTATTCAAAAATGATTTACTGGTCACCTACTTGCCAGTGCTCTGAGTGCCAGTCTCCCATGGTAAACAGGATAATCCCTTTGTCATATGAAGTTGTTAATATCATAGTGTGAAAAGTAGTTGAGTAAACACTTCAACATTAACATCAAAAGGTTTTTGAATTTTGTGGCATATGCCATAAAGAATAAAAGCACGCACACGTGCACGCGCACACACACACATACACACGCTTAGTTGCATCCTCCCAGTGCTCATGGTTATACCTCTAATTGTAGCCTCTGGACCACGATATGGGACAAATTCCCAAACTCGGTGACCGGAAAGAACATACCTTTATTAGCTCTCAGTTCCTTGGGGTCAGGTGTCTGGGCCCCGTCTAGTTGGCTTCTCGTCACAGCTGCCATTAAGGTGTCAGCCAAAACTGGGTTCTCTTCTGGAGGCTTAACTGGGCAAGAATCCACTTCCAAGCTCAGTTAGAATGTTGGCAGGAGGTATTTCCTTGTGACCGTAGGAATCACGGCGGCTATGAAAAATCATAGTTTTTTCAAATTTAACAAGGAGAACAATACTGTAGAGTGAATTGGCTACCAAGACAACAGAGTACATATACTTGAATAATGATATATAACATTTTAACATAACTCAGTCACAGAAATGAGACCATCCACCATCACATCTGCCATGTAATGTCAGTTAGAAACAAACTATGGAAGCAGCCCATGCTGAGTGGCTGTAAATTATGCAAGGGTGTGAATACCAAAAGCTGGGAATCCTGGGGGTCACCATACATTTCCATTAAAGAAGTTGTACTGCATCACAGTTTAATACCAATTTCTTCTATGACCTTAAATAAAGTCCTGAACTTGCCTGTTAAGGAAGAAGTGAGGAGGTTTTGCCAAGTGATCAGAAATGATTCTTTCTAAGACTTTAGGATGATATCCTCTCTGCCCTGGTAGGCTGCTCTTCAAAGTATGACCTCCTCATTGTTCCTCTGCCCTACCACACACCTGTTTCCCTTCCAAGAAGGCTGCCTGACTGTAATGACCTGTCTAGAGAGCCTCCGATACTGACTTGTGATAAATGCTTATTAGCACATTTGCCAATCAAAGTCTTGTTTGAGATTCAGTTGTGGGCCAAAATTACGTTTGTTTTAACTTAGGTCTTTAGTTTATTTCAGGCAGAGATCTGGGCTGGAATGTCACATTTGTGTCTGATTCTCACACACGGTGCTATCTTAACAGTCTCATTTTATTTTCTTAAGATGATCATTTATAGGAAAAAATAAGAACTTTCTGCAGCTAGTCATTTTAGTCAATGATTATTGAGTGACAGGTGAGCTCCTAATAAATAAATTTGCCAACATGGTGGCGCCTCTGCTTTCCAAATCATGTGGGAATGAGTCATCTGGAGAGATGTTTTTTAAATTCCTGGAAGCGTTTATTTCTTTCAGCTCACTAGCATTTTATAACTATTTAATTTATACTCCAAAGTAACTGTGTCACTTTCTTAATGACTTATCAGGAGCTATCATTTATTGCTTATACCAAGAACTGGGTATTGTGCTAGTTGGCTAGTTGTACAGAGTGCCTAACTTCATAATCAACAATGCTCTGAGGGGATTAAGAAACTTGCCAATATACAGTCAGTATTTGGGGATCAGATTCAAATGTAGGATTACCTGCTTCAAAGGCCCTGTTCTAAATATAGGCTCCCTTACTTTCACCCTTGACCCTTAAGATCAGATGAGCTGTTCAGTGCTATTTATCCAATAGCATAAAACTTCAGTTTAAATATGTATTTTAGTTGGTAGGTGTTATGCGTTAAACTGTGCTCCCTCAAAAAGATTTGTTGAAGTCCTGACCTCCAGCACCTCAGAATGTGATCTTTTTTGGAAAGAGGGGTTTTACAGAGATAATCAAGTTAGAATGAGGCCTTTGGGGGGCCCTAATCCAGTATGACTGGTGTTTTTACGAAAAAAGAAACTTTGGATACAGAGGAGCGTACATAAAGTGAAGATGATGTGGATGTAGAGGGGCACAGTGAGGATGACATGTGAAGATGGGGGATTGGTGTAGTGAGTCCATCAGCTAAGGAATGCCAAAGATTGCCAGCAAACCTACAGAAGCTAAAAGATGCCCAGTAAGGAGCCTCCCGGATGGGTTTTAGAGGGAGCATGGGCCCTGCTGGCATCTTGATTTTGGACTTTTTACCTTCAGAACTGGAAAATGAATTTCTGCGTTCTTCAAGCCACTGTTTGTGGTACTTTGTGACAGCAGCTCTAACAAATTAATGCAGTAAATATGTTTTTATTGTTTTATTTGCTGCTAATGTTTTAATATTTGCTTATCTAGTAGGTGCTACTCAGAGCACCTCTGTCCTCACTCCTAACATGCTGCCTACAATACATTATGGGATAGAAGACCAAGTGACAAAACTCGTTAGAATTCTTTGTAAAATTAAAGTAACCCTAGAGAATATTCTGAAAGTCAAGTCCATTGGCTTTAGTATATGGTTACCTATTTTAACGTTGCCAGAGACTATCTTTGCTTACTTTTATATTTCAGGTTTGGGAAGATATTTTCAATATCTATGGCTTTTTTTATAAATACCATGTCCCTTGTCCAAGGTATTTTGTTTTGCTTTTATGTATCCATTAGGAAAGTTAAATCTTTTTCATTTGACCAAAGCTGCATGTCCAGTATGAGAAAATTTAAAGTCTAAAAATTATCTGATTACCTATATTGTGTGTATTCTGCTTGATGCTGGCTTTCTTTCTCTCCGTGTATTTTCTGTTTGTTGCAGTGGAATAATGGATTTTGCTTTTAGGCTATTATCTGTGGAGTGCTTAAGAAAATGCCCTTTCCTTTTGTTTTAGCAAATCTTTTCTTCAGTAGACCACAAGCCCTTGCACATGTTCTGTTTTTGTAACTCCCGCAGCAGAAGGGCCACGTGAGCCTCAAAACAAAACGGCAGTGCAGTAATGAGGGTATTAGGTTGATGTGTTCTATTCAGCACCTGCTCCCAAGCTACCAAATAATGAATGAGCATGAATTACACATTGTGAAAACAGGAGAATCTGCCTTCTTTATGTTATATACATCAAGCAGTTTCAAAAGGGCTTTACGATTGTATTTCTCACACAAGCCACCCATTTGTGAAAACCCATGTGAAAAGGCAAAGAGAACTGCTTGTTTACAGGTTAACATTTAACTAGACTGGAGAGCTTTTAATAATTTCTATAAGGTTAAGGGTTTCATTAACATGCAACCTGTGATTTGGTCCAAGTTAAATTTTACTTTGCCCACAATACATTATAATGTAAAGTTCAAGTTTTATTCTTTCAGGTTTAGTCATCTAACACGTAATATCAATCACTTATGCCTATTGGACACGGAGCTCTGAATAGAGCTTTGAAATATAAATATAAAAATATGATTTTTGTCCTTTAGAGCTATGATGTTTGGTAGGTTAGATGAAGTAGACACATTTTTGACTTATAATATTTTCAACTTACAATGGGTTTATCAGGGCATAACCCACTGTAAGTTGGGGAGCATCTGTATAATGGTATATATAATGGTATATAAATACGTATAAATACATATGCATATAGTTTTATATCCTTTTAAGACATCATATATTTTATTTGCTCAAAGCTTGTTATGCAGTTTTCCACTGTGATGTTCACATGCTGACAGTGAGGCTATTTGGATGGTGTTTATCACCAGCCATGAACAGGAGCATTTGAGTTATGTAATGGCTCTGCTGGTTACAAGACGGGCAACTTGGTCAAGACACTCAGCATGTCTGAACCTCATTTGTTGTATCAGTAAAATGAAGATAGCTGTACATTCTTCACAGGGCTGTGGTGAGGATGTACTCTAATGAATATACAGTCCCTACATAAAAACATTCAATAAATTCTAGCTCCTCATTTATATTAATGTGTTAGACCCATTTGCTTTCAGTTATCTTCTTTGCAATAAGCTGTGGGAAAAACTTACTCTTCCTTCTCATACTCTAGTATATATCATCACCCAAATCATTATACATTTCTTATATGATGCAAACATTAAGAAAGAACAATAATCTTGCTAAAAAGCAGAGTGTGGTATGGTAGAGAGATTAAGAGGCTTTGGAATCATTACATCAGGGAACAATTTGTGAGCTGTATGACTTGAGGCAAATTGATAAACTGATTTTTTTTTAAATTTGTTAAATAGGTATAATAACATTGTATATAAGAAAGCAGGAAAAATATGAACAGCTCCTATTACAATCCTTGTGAAATCAGGAGGGCTTAATAAAGGGAAGCCACACTGCTATTTTCCAGATAATTGTAAAAAACTATGAGCTATTACAGAACCATAGGAAATTAGAAGTGAGGAGTCATTTGGAGGTTGACAACTCCTTCCTACCTTCATCTAAAGGCAGAATTTCTTCTGCAATCTCCCTAACAAGGAATCGTCTTCCTAGCCTTTGCTTAAATGCCTCAGGGATGGGATACTCACTACTGCATAAAGTAGTTCAATTTCAGACATGCATAATCATTAGAAAGTTCTTCTGTTGATTCATGATTAGCCTTATGGTTCTGTTGCTGCCTATTAGAGCTTTACTGAGTAAATGTATGGTCATACAGGGCTTCTACTCACTCGACACCCACTAGTACTGTTGTACTGGTAATTTATGGATGGCATCCATCTTTAGCCATCCATGTCCCATTCTGATTTGTGTTTGTGCCATTTTTAAGTGTTTTGAATATTAGCCCTGGTGTCAGATAAACGTGGAGTCCTAACTTTTTCCATGATAGTGAATAACACTGGAATAGTTACATTGGATTTATGTGCCACTGTGGTCCCATCTATGAAATGGGGATAATAATTGTACCTAGTTCATAAGGTTGTTTGAGGATAGTGTGAAATAAATTATAAAAAGGGCTTAGCCTGGTTTCTCAATATTGCAATAAATAAAACCTATCATCATGAATCTGTCACAATGGTTCAATGATAATTGAAAACAACTATTCATCATTTAACACCCTCAGCTTATCAGTTTCTCACTCTCTAGTTCTTCTTACACTGAACACTTCCTAATTCTTTGCTCAATGTTTTCTGGAAGTTAGTTGAACAATTACTGTGTGCTAGATACTACACAGTAGTCCCATTGATGCATGATGGATACATTTAAGACCACCAGTGGATGCCTGAAACTGCAGATATTTTCAAATCTATATGTGCTATATTTTTCCTGTGTACATACCAATGATAAAGTTTATAGAGTAAGAGTTAACAATAACTAATAATATAACAATTATAACAACATGCTGGAATAAAAGTATGTGAATGCCGTCCATCTCTCAAAGTATCCAATTGTACTGTAATTACCTATTTTTAGACCACAGTTGACTGTGGGTAACAAAGTGAAACTGCAGATAAGGGAAGAATACTATACTACAAGTTTTACATGTACCATTTAACTAAATCATTACAACTCTATAAAGTAGATATGATTATTTTCCTCAGTTATAGATGTGGAGGGCTGAGTCTCAGAACGTCTTATTACTGACATGGTTTTGATCTCAAATAACAGAAGACCTCATAATGGTTTAAACCATAAAGGGATTTATTATGTTATAAAATCAGAAAATCCAGATGTGTGCTGGACTTGGAAGGTATCTTGATTCAACAACTCAGCAGTGTCACCAACTAGCTGGTTTCTTTTATTCTCTTCTCTCCTTTCCATGTGGTCACTTAATCCTCACCTTGTTCCTCCATGTAATTGCAAGAAAGCTGCCTGCTGCCAGGGCTGCATGCTAAATTCTTTAAATCTAAGGAATCGCACTCCTTCTCAAAACTTTCCCTAGGACAGCAAGGAAGCTCTTTCCTCAGAAGCCCATAGCACAACTCTTTCTGATACTCAATGGCTTACAACTGATATGGCCAAATTAGGTCATAAATCAGGTCATCAGCCCATCCCTGAACCAATAAGAGGGCCAATAAGATGGGATAAGTCTTACTTAGGCCTAACTCACATAACCCCCACCCACAGTCAGGGTAGAGTAGGTTTCCCAAAGCGCACAAAATACTGTGTGTGTGTGTGTGTGTGTGTGTGTGTGTGTGTGTGTGCATGAACGTGTGTGCGTAACAGAAAAGTATAAATACCCAATCAAAAACTAAAATGACGATTAAGAGAATGAAGAATACATGTTAGAAAGGCAATCAAAATGATCATTAGTAAGTTGCACAGTTGAGATTCAAACCTGGGTCATTGGACTACGGAATTCATACTCTTAACCTCTACTATCTGTGCTTTCCAAATCAACCTAGAAATCCCTGGGGTTGGTTAGGATCATTTGTGTTTGAGATTATTACCAACATTGCTATGTACTAACATACTCATTCAACCTAAAGCATATATATGTGAAGTGTGTGTGTGCATATATATATATATATATATATATATATATATATATACAGACGCTCATACACTACACACGTTTAGTCTTAGTCATACACTACTCATGTTTAGTCTGCATACACTGGTCTAGCCATATCAGTTGTAAAAGTACTGACAAACTTGTATTTCAGCATACTGGTTGATAAAGAGCTCATGCCTGAGCTTTCCTGCTACTCCAGCCCCTTTTCCAGTCTCTCCTTCATCCCTCAGCCTCTCCTCCCTTGACCCAGAAACAGAAGTGCTAACTCCTGGCCCAGGAGAGGTCCTTCAGGGTACTGCTTCTGGGCTGCCATCTGCATTACTTCTGATAAACTGATGACTGCGCTGTTTTGGTTGCTAAATATTTTGTCTATCATCTGTGACTATTTGTAAGCACATATATTTACATAGAATACTGTATATGCCCACTATACTTCAGTAAACCTTAGTATGATAAGCTCTAGAGAGTTTAGATCATTTGCCTAAAATGACATAATGAATTGTAGGGTCCAGAACTACAGGGTCCTGTGAGCCCCTCGCTATAGGTGTGGAGACGAGAAACTGTGGAAATGAAAGACCCAAGACACTGAGAAAGAGAAAACAGAATTTGGGCCCAGAAGTCCACTGCCAACCAAATCTTGGAGTCCAGAAGTGGCCCCGAGTGCCTGGACGCTCTAACTTCTATTGAGTACAAAGCAGGGAGCAGGGTAGGGAGGGTGACGTAATGGTCAGTGATAGGGTCAGGTAAACCACGTGTCTTGGAGATAGGGGCTCGGGTCTTTTAAGTAGCCGAGGCAAGGATGAAACCTAATGCATCAGCACTTTTCTCGTACTTGTCAAGAAAAAACAAAGACATTAAGATTTATGTCACTATTACTGATTTTATCTTTTAAGAAAGGGAGGGACCAGGTGCAGAAGTGCAATATGAAAGTAGACCTGGAACGTGACCAATGAAGCACAGCACCACATAGAGACAGTTAAGCCCCTGGATGTCTGCAGGCCTCCCTGACAGCCATCAGGCCTACCAGAAGAGCCTGAAGAAGCGACATTTTCTCCTAACTCCCCCGAGGAAGGAAACGTCTCAGACGTTTTAGATGTCTCCTTCCCTAGCTGTCTAAACAGCAGGCACTTTCCCAGCGCTAGCACGGCCACACAGCCAAGGCGCCGTCCAGCAGCCCTTATGCGGGTGTGACAGAGGGCTTAGAGCATCTTGCCTTAGGGTCACTTTGTTCACAATGTCACCTCAGTTCCATGCTTCATAACCCGATAAGCATTAGTAAGATTAATATATTGAGTATATATATTTCTGTGATTACATATGAATAACTGTGATTATTCATGATTATATGTAGGAATAACTATGTAACTGTATCTCTAATTCTTTTCTAATTCTGTATTCATATGAGAACAGGCTGAGGCTTCAGACCCTGGCCTCGGCACTTGCAGGGTCTCCCACCCACAATGAGTGACTGGGATTACAACTAAAGATTGTGAGGTCGGGCCGGGCGCGGTGGCTCAAGCCTGTAATCCCAGCACTTTGGGAGGCCGAGGCGGGTGGATCACGAGGTCAAGAGATCGAGACCATCCTGGTCAACATGGTGAAACCCCGTCTCTACTAAAAATACAAAACATTAGCTGGGCATGGTGGCGCATGCCTGTAATCTCAGGTACTCAGGAGGTTGAGGCAGGAGAATTGCCTGAATCCAGGAGGCGGAGGTTGCGGTGAGCCGAGATCGCGCCATTGCACTCCAGCCTGGGAAACAAGAGTGAAACTCCGTCTCAAAAAAAAAAAAAAAAAAAAAAAAAAAAAAAGATTGTGAGGTAAATCTTAGGAGAATGATATCCAGTCAGTCCTTAATCATCTAATCCTGACTGCTTTTCACTTCTGCCCCTGTTCCAAACCATGTTTTTCCTTATAATCTTCCCTCATTCCTTCTTAACGTAAGTCTGTTTTTTGAGACCAAGAACCCATCTGTGACACTCTAAATAATGTTACAGGACCATATATATAATACTTTTCCCCTCTCCAGAACTTGGCGATGGCCCAATCTAAGAGACTGTTAAGTGGCAAAGAATTAAATCCAAACCGCGGACCATCAGAAGGCCATGGGACACTGCAGGAGTTGATTTGTGTTTGGATATACTGATTTTCTTGTTTGCTATTTTCATGTACCATACACTGTATAGGATTGCAGGGTGAGCAACTTGATTCCAGGGTTGGCTCAATGAAGGGATGTAATTAGCCTATTAATTCTGCTAATGTCTTGTAAAGTCATTCAAGTGAGAACAGCGGATATATCAACTCCTCCTTGGAGCCTGCTGCAGGGAGCATTGTATTTCCACTCTGCTATTTATAGTTCTCACAGCTGGAATCAGCTGGTTCAGCAGGACATGGCTTTTTCTGTTTTATCAAACCAAGATGCGATGAAGGATTGCCAAAGAATGTGTCCTAGAATTTCCCTCTATCACCCCCAAAATTCCATAGTCCCTCTGAAATCATAGGCTCATAAAAGGCAGAAATCACTTCTTATTTATTACTCTTACTCTCTACATACACACACACACTTACTAGAAACTCTTAGTTGGCATCTGGCACACAGGGTTTGTTTGTGTTGTTTGGGGGTGGAGATTGGTTGTGTCGTTTTGTTTTTTCTTCTTAGGGGAAAAACACACACAGGGCTTAGTATTCCAAGAATTTGAGAAGAGGGTGGGGGGGGCAAGATTTATTCATTTTTATGACAAACAGCTACTCAAGTACCTACTTTATTTTTGGGTGCTTTTATGAGTTCAGAGGCTGCTGCATTGAACAATGCAGAAAAGAATTCTTTTCACTTAGAACTTACATCCTAATGGGGGTTGGGAGTTGAGAGAATTAAGCATTCTTACAAGGAATGTTAAAAGTAAACTATGGACAGGAATTGAAAATATAAGAGTTTTGATGTATAAAGAAAAAGTGACAAGGCCAATAATTGGTGGTCTTAATGTGATAGATATGCCAGTTTGGAAATTGTATTAGATAGAAGGCTATGCTGGTCAGGGCCTAGGCTATAGTTATGACAAGGGGATGATTAAGGAAGTGAGAATAAGGAAACTATTGGCGTGAGATGGATGAGGATTATTGGAGATAAGTCAAAAAACTGAGAGGCTGGGGTGTTGGATGGAGTATTCATGTGGACACTGAAGTCACCAAGAATGATAAATAACAAGTAAGGGGGAATTCATCATTACCTATCTGCTTATGATATTGTTATGTTTGGGCTGTGTCCCCACCCAAATCTCATCTTGAATTGTAGCTCCCATAATCTCCATTTGTCATGAGAATGCACTGGGACGTATTTGAGTCATGGGGTGGGTTTTTCCCATTCTGTTCTTGTGGTAGTGCGTGAGTCCCATGAGATCTGATGGTTTTATGAGGGGCAGTTCCCCTGCACACAGCCTCTTGCCAGTCACCATGTAAGAGGTGCCTTTGCTCTTCTGTTGCCTTCCGCCATGATTGTGAGGGCCCCCCAGCCATGTGGAACTGCGAGTCCATTGAACTTCTTTTTCTTTATAAATTATTCAGTCTTGGATATGTCTTTATTAGCAGTGTGAGAATAGAGTAATAAAGCAAATTGGTATGGGGAATGGGGTACTGCTGTAAAGATACCCAAAAATGTGGAAGCAACTTTGGAACTGGGTAACAGGCAGGAGTTGGAACAGTTTGGAGGGCTCAGAAGCAGATATGAAAATGTGGGAAAGTGTGGCACTTCCTAGAGACTTATTAAATGGCTTTGATAAAAATTCTTACAGGGACATGAACAAAAAAGCCAGGCTGAGGTGACCTCATGTAGAGATGAGGAACTAATTGGAAACTAGAGCAAAAGTGGTTCTTGCTATGCTTTAGCAAAGAGACTGGTGACATTTTGCCCCCTGCCCTGGAAACCTGTGTAACTTTGAACTTGAGAGACATGATTTAGGGTATCCGGCAGAAGAAATTTCTAAGCAGCAAAGCATTCAAGATGTGATTTGGGTGCTCTTAAAAGCATTTAGTTTTATTCATTCACAAAGATGTGGTTTGGAATTGGAACTCATGTTTAAAAGAAAAGCGGAACATAAAAGTTCAGGAAATTTGCAGCCTGATGATGCAATAGAAAAGAAAAACCCATTTTCTGAGGACAAAGTCAAACTGGCTGCAGAAATTTGCGTCAGTAATGAGGAGCTAAATGTTAATTGCCAAGACAATAGGGAAACTGTCTCTGGGGCATATCAGAGGTAGCCCCTCCCATCACAAGCCCTGAGTCTTAGGAGGAAAAATGGTTTCATGGGCTGGGCCCAGGACTTGCTGCCCTGCATCCAAGCTATGTCTAAAGGGGCCACGGTACAGCTGAGACCATTGCCTCAGAGGGTGCAAGCCCCAAGCCTTGGTGGCTTACACATGACGTTAGGCCTGTGCATACACAGAAGTCAAGAATTGAGGTTTGGGAACCTCTGCCTGGATTTCAAAGGATATATGGAAATGCCTGGATGTCCAGGCAGAGGTATGTTACAGGGAAGGGCCTATATGGAGAACCTCTGCTAGGGCGTTGTGGAAGGGAAATGTGGCGTGGGAACCCCCACACAGAATCCACACTGGGGTGCTGCATAGTGGACCTGTGAGAAGAAGGCCACTATCCTCCAGATTCCAGAATGGCAGATCTGCCAACAGTTTGCACCATGTGCCTGGAAACGCTGCAGACACTCAACGCCAGCCAAAGAAAGCAGCCAGGAGCGGGGCTGTACCCTGCAAAGCCACGGGGCCGGGGGAGGGAGCTGCCCAAGGTTGTGGGAGCCCACTTCCTACATCAGCATGAACTGGATGTAAGACATGGAGTCAAATAAGGTCATTTTGGGGCTTTAAGATTATACTGCCCTGCTGGATTTCAGACTTGCGTGGGGCCTGTAGCACCTTTGTTTCAGCCAGATTCTCTCATTTGGAATGGGTATGCTTACCCAATGCCTGTAGCCCCATTGTGTCTAGGAATTAACCAACTTGCTTTTGATTTTACAGGCTTATAGGCAGAAGGGACTTGCTTATCTTAGATGAGACATTGGACTGTGGACTTTTGAGTTAATGCTAAAATGAGTTAAGACTTTGGCGGGCTGTTGGGAAGTTATAATTCATTTTGAAATATGAGAACCTGAGATTTGGGAGGGGCTAGGGGCAGAATAATATGGTTTAGCTATGTCCCCACCCTAATCTCATCTTGAATTGTAGCTCCCATAATACCCACATGTCATGGGAGGCAACTGGAGAACTGAGTCAAGGGGGTAGGCTTTTCCCATGCTGTTCTCGTGATAGTGGGTGAGCCTTGTGAGATCTGATGGTTTTATGACGGGCAGTTCCCCTGCTCATGCTCTTTTGCAGCTGTCACGTAAGAGGTGCTTTTGCTCCTCCTTCATCTTCCACCATGATTGTGAGGCCTCCCCAACCATGTGGAACTATGAGTACATTAAACCTCTTTTTCTTTATAAATTACCCAGTTTTGGTTATGTCTTCATTAGGCATGTGAGAATAAACTAACACAGATATGTTGGTCATAAAAGACCTCCACATATATTTTAACCAAAGAATTTGTTGACAAATTATGTGTTACACTTTTTCAACACTTTTTCATTCATAGATAAGCTTTTAAGAGGTTCGTATTTAAAAATGAGATTGACGTTTTTGGATTTGGACAATGCCTAGACAGCCTTCCTGAACATGACTGCACACTGGAATGACCTAGAGGATTCTCTTCGGCTTAAGACAGATGCCTGAGCAAGTCTTAAACAGAGAGACTAATGCCTTAGGACTAAGCTAGGTCAGGGTATCACAGGGTGCACCTCAAAACTGGGTGGGAAGCCACATGGGTTCTTAGCTTCATGCAGGAAGGAATTCAAGAGCAAGCTGATAAAGTGGAAGAAGTTTATTTAGGTAAAGGAATAAAAGGTTGGCAAATCCATAGGCAGAGCAGCTCCAAAAGCTGCTAGCTAGCTACTTTTATGGTTATTTCTTGATCACATGCTAAGCACAGAGTGGATTATTCATTATTTTCTGGGAAAGGAATGGGGAATTCCCAGAACTGAGGGTTAGACCATATAGGGTAGCTTCCAGACATTGCCAAGGCATTTGTAAACTGTCATGGTGCTGGTGGGAGTGTCTTTTAGCATGCTAATGTCTTATAATTAGTGTATAATGAGCAGTGAGGATGACCAGAGATCACCTTTGTCACCATCTTGGTTTTGGCCAGCTTCTTTACTACATCTTATTCTATCAGCGGGGTCTTTGTGACCTGTACCTTGCAAAACCACTCCTACTGATTCCTAAATTCCTATCTCACCCATCCAAGATGAAGTAACTCTGGTTTAAATGCCCCTGACAAAAGAATTCACACTGTTCAAATCTCCCCAGGTGACTTTGAAGCATATCCATATTTATTAGCCACTAAGTTAAAATATATTATAGGCTGCTTTCAATGAAAAAAAACATTTTGTGAGTCACTTCATACTTACTTTTACTTGAGAAGACTGAAAAGGTAAAGAAGTGGTGCTAAAATTTAAAATTAAAAAATCTCAACTTGCTCTAGTAGGAATTTTAATAGTGCACCCTAGGTTTCATTTTCTCTCTCCTGGTATGTGAATAAACAACCTTACATACTGCAATTCACTCTGTAATGAATTAGATATGACCCTTTTATATGTTGGAGAAAATGTATAGTTAGAACCTAAGATTAGGTAACTTATTTTTATGTTTACAAATTCACTCACACATTTTTCTTAAATTTTTCTCATGTTCTTTCTCTGAATATGTGGTAAAAGTACTCCTTTCCCATTCTGTGTCATGGCATTTTACAAGGCTTTCTCATCCTCTCCATCCCTGAGGGAACTCTGTCTCATTTATCTTTATGTTTTCCATATCTTACTCCAGCGGCCTACCAAAGTAAGTAAATATCTGATGAATAAATGAACATAAGATTTAAGTAAGAATTATCATGTTAAACAAATTGTTCCCTCTCTGATCTCTGTATTATTACATTTCAAAGGAGTTTCTGGGAAAAGTAGTGAACACAATGATGTATAGATTCAATAAACAAGAAAAATGGTACTCAGGGATTTAAAAGAAAGCTAATAAAACGTCAAATCCACAGCAATTAATTTCTCCCAGTAAGTCCTCATAAATTCAGGCCAAGAAATTTTACACTGGTCTTGCCTCATTCAACTCTCATCCATCCTGGGTAGGGCTTCTCTGGGCCTGTTTCTCACCTGGCAAACAGTACTTGATGCTCATTGGATGCAGATCTGAAAGAGGTAGAAAGAGCCCAGTACCTGGTTTATCTCTAGCTTTATGCTGCAGAGAGTATTTGATGGTGTGCCACAGTGCTCTGTATATACTGTTGGGATCAGCCTTCTTAAGTGCACTGGAATTTCTCTGGGTATCATTAAATTCTTCATTTACTGACCATCAGGCACTGGGATAGAATATGATATTAATCAAGAAACCATCCCTGGACATCAAGGAGCTCATGATCCACTTGGAAAACTTGCAGATTACAAAAATTTTTTGTGTCGGGATTTTGCTACGTTGCCTAGCCTGGAGTGCAGTGGCTATTCAGAGACACGATCATAGTGCAGTGCAGCCTCAAACTCCGGGGCTCAGGTGATCCTCCCTCCTCTACCTCCTGAGTGGCTGGGACTACAGGTGCACACCGCTGTGCATGGCCAGGATTTTTTTTTTTTTTTAGGATGTTATAAGACCTATAGTTATTTAATTATTATCGTTCTTAGGATAGTTAGTGAAAAGATTTGGACTAGTCTTCCACACACTGATGTACAGCAAGACAACTACAGTTAGTAACATTGTACTATATACTAGAAATTTGTTAAGAGTAGATTTAAGGTGTTTTTACCACAAAGGAAAGAAAAACGTAACTATGTGAGTAGATGGATTATTAATTCGCTCGACAGTAGTACTCATTTCACTGTGTGTATGTGTATCAAAGTATCATGTTGGCCACTTTAAATTCACACATTTTTTATTTTAAAATAACTGAAAAAAATAAAATAGTAAAGTAAAAATAATGCATAGGCAAGCATAAAACCCACCTTCTTCCAATGAAGGGAGTAGTTTGACAGTTAATACTTGGAGGATAAAATGATAGAGTTTTCAAAGCCTTTGGTAAGGAGTACTCCTAAATGAAGGAATCTCATTTTGGTTTATAACAGCCCTCACTTTTCCACTCTCAGATTTTTACTGCCTTTCCCTGATGTACCATTAAAGCCCTTCAGCCTAAATTCATAGAATCCATTAAGGAAGAAATTCTGAAGCAGGTTTGGGGAACACATTTTCAGCCTAGAAGAAAGGTACCTTACTCTTTGACAGACCAAGACTGCCAGCTTACTCTTTATTTTAAAATGCTAATGAGTAACAAGCCCTGTATCAATAAACAGAGCCAAGTGTGTGATAAATGTTAAGGCGGAAGAAGAACAGGTTTTGGGAACACATTTTTATCCTAGTCAGGTGGCTTTCATGCTGCTAGAGGAAAGGTACCTTAATCTTTGACAGATTCAGATTGTCAGCTTACTCTTTACTTAAAAATATTAATGACTAACAAGTCCTGTATCGATAAACAGAACCAAGTGTGTGATAAAGTGTGATAAATGTTATGGTGGAAGAAGCATCCCGTGTGGTCTGAATACCTGCGGGCAGGGAGATTTGACCCATAATTGAAAAATCAGGAAGGCTCCCTACAGGAAGTAGCATCTGCGTTGTCTGAGTGCAGTGATGAGAGGACCCTAATTCAGGCAAAGGAACAGCAGATGTGGATGTGAGGAGATGAAGTGGTTGTATAACTACATTATCAATCATATTTTTCGCATTTACAGTCTAAGTTTATATCATCTGTGTAATTCCATAGTTACACAAGAAAACAATGCTTAATACTACTAACACTACTTCATGGCAATGTAAATGCTTTACATGATCTGATGGACCTATATCTACATGCTTAGATCCATATGCTGTAGGAAGTTAAGAGTCTGAGGTTTTGAATGAGAGAGGCCCTGGTTCAGAGCCCAGTTCTTCCATTTACTAGCTCTGTGACCTTGGGTTCAGCTTCGGTTTTCTGATTTAGAAATTGGGGATTTGTGTCTCATAAAAATACTGTGAGAATTGAATGAGAAGATGAGTATTGCGGGGGCTGGTACATTGTTTCAACTCTAGTTAGCTTTCTTAAGCACTTTTTTTTGCCTGTACCCCTTAGTTCTGTTTATTAAGAGCAACTTTGTTTTCTCTTTTTACTTCTCTAGGGATATGAAGCCTGACAATATTTTACTTGATGAACATGGTAAGTGAGTTATTTGTTTGCAATCAACAACATGACATGCTCGTAGAAAAGTTGATTATTCCCAGCAGAGGAGTATTACACATGGAAAAGGTATTTTGCTATATTCAGTTGAGCTCTATGTGTAAACTCCTCATAGACAATATGGGGGAACTTTATTACTTATGGCAGGATATAGTACAACAATATACCCTTAAGTAACATTGAATTTACCTACTGAGAAAGTCATATTCTACTCTATTTGCTTTCACTACCATATTTCTTCAGGAAAACCATCACGATTTTTTAGTGTTAGCCTTAATACAACACACAATCACCTATGTTTTCCATGATACAGAGACCTCAAGATGAGAGCATTTGACCAGCAATAGCATCTACCTAGACATTAGCAACATTATTTTGTTCTCATTGCATCTATTTCTATGCATTCCTTCTTATAAAAGGCAAACTGCTTTTACGTTTGCAAATTGGTTTTTACATTTACTTGGTATCACAGAAGAATACTTATATCTTAGGGTCATTGTAAATACTAACATATTACGTGTAAAGTACTTGATGCAGTGACTGTCACAAATAAATCACTTAATAAAAGTCTAATATTAGCACAATTTTTATGAGGTGGTCATGGCTTTCTCCCCTTGGAAAGAAAGCTGGAGCTGCTTCATCTTCTTTTATGTGGCTTTGTCTATGCTGACACATATACATACCAATATGTCTCAGAAGAGATATCAAGTTTTGTTTAAAAATTTCAGTTGTTTGAGTCCAGACCCCATGGCTCACACCTGTAATCCCAGCACTTTGGAAGGCCGAGGAGGTGGATCACCTAAGGTCAGGAATTCAAGACCAGCCTGACTAACATGGTGAAACCCCATCTCCAAGAAAAATACAAAAGTTAGTTGAGCGTGGTGGCAGGTGCCTGTAATCCCAGCTACTTGGGAGGCTGAGGCAGGAGAATCGCTTGAACCCAGGAGGCAGAGGTTGCAGTGAGCAGAGATTGCACCATTGCAATCCAGCCTGGGCAACAAGAGTGAAACTTCATCTCAAAAAATATTCAGTTTGAAAAAAAAATTAGTTAGTTTAAAGAAAAGCATAAAAGGGATATAAGTGTTATCCAGATTTGTGATATAGGGATATGGCAATAATCAAGATGGTGATAAGTGAATGCTGAATTTCAAGAACTACTGATTAACTATGTCCTCTAGAATAAGCTTTTGCCCGCAGTGATTAAATGTGTATAATTTCTTCCTAATATTTATTTTCATGTAAATTTGGATTCATTGGAACATCAGGTAAGACCTGTAAGGCACACAGCCTGTATGATATAAATGTTAACAGTGTCAATATGATCTTTATTATGTCTTTAGAAGGCTGCTAAATTAGGAGAGTCCTAAATCTTAAATTCTCCTTATTCGATTTTTACAAAAAGGATTTGCAAGTGGAACTGAAACTCCAAGTACCATCTATTGCTCATTATTTATTTACCTAGTTTTGAGCCTGATTTGCCTGATCCCACCTGTGCTCACAGGGCTAAGAAACACTGGTATATGACCTCTAATTTCAAAGCTCAATGTCATTACTTATTTATGGACTGTCCAAAAAGATTTTTTCCACTTTCTTCCGATGCCTTATTTCTTCCTTATCTTTACTGCTTCTGACATTTGAAAACAGAGCCTCTGACTCTCAGAAATGTGAGCAATGGTGAGACTTAGCATGAAGGTGACTTTTAAATACCAGCTATCCAGAGCTGGGCAGTGGCAGGCACCTGTAGTACCAGCTACTTGGGAGGCTGAGGCAGGAGGATCCTATGAGCCCAGGAGTTTGAATCCAGCCTGGGCAGCATAGAGAGACCCTGTCTTTTGTAAGGGGAAAGGACAGTTACCACTAGCTTCTCTTCTAGCATATAGAGGTCACCTTTGTGCAACTTAGGGAAAGTGCTCCCTCTGTCCACCACAGCTTCCTGGCAGCACATGGCCCACCAAGGAGAACCCAGGTTGGGGTTTTGTCCTCACTTGCTCCCTCAGTTGGGTGACTTTGTGCATGATTTCTGCTGCTCCACCATTTATAGAGGCCCTGAATGGAGGCATACAGGTCCTATCAATCCAACACTTTTCAAGCTTTATTCTCCATTCAGAGAACAGTGTTTTCATCCCAGGCCTCATCCATGGCTTCGTCTCATTTCTGTCATGAAGGCATCCTGTTCTCCTTCAGTCAACTTCTTTCCCCTCCTCATTTTCTTGGCAACTTTGTGATTGCAGATGAGAAAAAAGGTGAAGCAATCAATTAATCTTCAAGTTTAACCACCCTTAGAGACTACCCTTGCAAAAGATTAATTATGTAACAGTGTGGTTAAGAATGTGAATTCTGGAGTCAGATTGCCTTCATTCAAAACACACTTCACTCATGTACTAGCTCTGAGAGCTTTGGCAAGTTGCCTAAACTTTGTCTTAGTTTTTCAGGGATCAAAAGAATACTTACATCTTAGAGTCATTGTAAAGACTGACCTAATATGTGTAAAGTACTTGATGCGAAGAACTGTCACTCAATAAAAGTCTAATATTAGTACAATTCTTATGAGGTAGTCATGGCTTTCTTTCCTTGGAAAGGAAGCTGGGACTGCTTCATCTTGTTTTATGTGGCTTTGTCTCTGCTGACACATAACTTATGTTTACCAAATCTCTACCAGACAGAATCTGTAAACGCTCTTTCCCAAATAATTATTTTGATTTCAGAAGTGATATAACAAATATTCTGCTTGTCTACTTGTTAGATCTTGTGTTTAAACCATTTTGTTTATCCCTTCTTCCTCAGGTAACTACACTTTCTGGGGTACATTCTGCTGTCTTTCATGTGTGCAGGGGGCGAGGGCACAGTCATGGCATTTTATTCTCGGTGGAGCTGGGGCTCTGTACAAGCCATCATTCCAATGTGCCGGAGAGATAGCCTCAGTCTGCCCTTGTTTTCTGGTATCTTATTTACAATGACTGCTTTCATTCTCAAAGTTTTTTCTTTTTTTAATTTGGCCAGTGAATTAAGAAGAGGCTTTTCTATATTATATTCCTATACTGAACTCAATTTGAAAATCAATTGCTTCGAGAAAGATTGTGTATGAATGGTACAGAGGCGAGCAAACCAAAAACACTGAAAGCCATTTTCTAAAAATTGTCTTAGGGATCTCTTTCTGGAGAAAATATATTTTTTGAAGTTATTTACTTTGTTCAGATTCTGAAAAAGTAGGACTCTAAAACATTACTCAAAGAACATAACTAACCACTTTTCAATGAATAAATTCCTGTTGTTCATCTTCCCCCAGGTCACTATGTAGAGCTGATCATGTGAGAATCAGCTGGACCACAAATCAATGCCTGCCTTTCAGAGTGTCTACTGGTGTGATTTTTCCATGTGGAGCTCATATTTGAAGACCTCATTTGTCTTCTCCATCTTCATTTATAATATTTCATCCCTGATGGGCTGTCACATGGGCCTCTTGTGTGGAAATTTTAGCCACCGTGAAGGGTAACCCCCTATCTCCCTGGTGCCTCCTATGCCCATCCCTACAAGTGAGCTGTGTATCACACCTTGTTGCTTACATTTTAATGCAGCACCATTCAGTAACAGGCAGAAACTTTGTTTTATTCTTGACTCATGTTCTTTATATTTATCTGAAAAGACTAACCGTAACATGGGAAATCCACTGTGAATAAATATTCCTTGTACATTAGAATTTGCCTTAAAAAATGTTTTTAACTTAAAGCACATCCGTACTGTTCTCCCAAATCTCCCATTTACTTGTTTAGAAATAGCATTAGGTCTGGGTGACACCTGATCAACTGTCCTAATGTATATTTTCATTTCCTACCAATTTAAATACCCCATCCAATTCTATCAATTCCATAGTGTCTAAAATTCTTGTATTTTTCTAACTCAGGAGATGCTACAATTACAGGAACAGTAATGTCTGCCTGACATATCTGAGAAAATGACAATTATGTCATCATCTCTCACTTAGGTTTCTTAATACCATCCAGTCACAAGGAATAGAGGCAAAAACTCAGTCTAGGAGGTGAGAAACAGTCTTCCTGTTGCAGTGTCTCAAAATGTGCCAAAATATCAAGTGGACAGTGCCCTTTTAAAATGACATACAGTGTAGAATACTGTAACTTATCCCCAGATAATCACTCCCTAGGTAGTACCTAGGGTTATGCATTTTTAGCAAGAATCTCAGAAAAATGTGGGGCAAATATTCTAACTACCTACAAGTAGGAGAGACTTAAAAGTTGGGAGCAAAGCCAGCTCTTATGGTGCCTTAGAGTACTATGTTGAAAGCAGAGATCCTCAGGCTGTGACCAGGAGGAGTAAGAAAGAGTGTAAATGACAACAGTGATGGCTGAATTCAATGACATCATAAGATGAATTCAGATTTTTTATGTGGTCCTCTGTCCCAAGCAACAGAGGTAAAAAGAAAAGGCAGAAACCCTCTCCTAGGATGGTAAATGAGGAAGTCCTGAGGCTTTCACCTGAAAAACTCTTCACTAAGGCAGTGATTCTCAAGTAGGTGTAATTTTGCTCTATTGCTTTTCCCTGCAGAGGACATTTGGTAATGTCTGGAGACATTTTTGATGATCAAGATTCCAGCCAGGGTTGGGAGGTGCTACCAGCAGCTAGTAGGTAGAGGCCAGGATGCTAACATACATTCTACAATGCACAGGACAGTTTTCACTGCAAAGAATTATCAGGCCCAAGATTTCAATGGTGCTGAAGTTGAGAAACTTTGCTGTAAGGCTCACTCAAGGCCTGGGCTTACCAAAGAAGCTAGAGAAGTCCTTCCTTCCCAAGGCAATTCCTTTGTCCTTCAATCAGCGGGAGGCTGAAACCTCTCCTGTGATCCAGCACTCAAATTCATTTTCAAAACACAGAAGGCAACCTAGCAGATAGGTCACCATGGTAAGCAGAAGCAAGGCATGGCTGCAGCTGGACCTGGAACTGAGGCTTAGGGCCAGCACTGTGAAGTTCTGCTGTCATTGTTTAGCTCAAAAGCACCAGGCTAGAAGATCCGGTAGAACACTACCCTCAAGTAATTTCTCCCTGTTCTTTACTAGGCATCCTGGCAGTGGAAAAGAACTCTCAGCTAGTCAGAAAGTAATTGTTTTAGGTTATTCGGTTCTTTGGTCTTGTGATACAGCACACAAAGTTTTTGGGAGATTCATAGCTTAACAAAGGGATCCTAGACAAAAATTCTAGGTCTTAACTCCAGCTCTGTAACTTTTGAGTCTTTTGAACTTAGCCATAAATGACTCATATATAAAATAGGGCCTACCTCACTGGGCTAAAGAAGAAACTTTATGCCACAACATTTTGAAAACTGAATTAATCACACACGTGTAAACAACACTGAAAAGGTAAATATTCAACATTCTTTCAACTGACATATAATGAGTACTTACCAGAGTTGAGACGTTCTGCTAAGCCAGGCCCTCTTTTAAAACTGTAATCTCAAACTTTATTGGACCTCTTAATCACCTGTAGGGCTTATTTAAACACTGGGGCCCAACCCCCAGAGTTTCTGATTTAGTATAATACAGCTGAGTGGTGGGGAGGGGTTGGGGGGGAAGAATTTGCCTATCTAACAAGTTCCCAGGTGATGATGATACTGCTGGTCTGGGGGCTACATTGTAGGAATCAATTGGCTCTAAAGCCTTCTCTACCTTCCATTTCTTCCACTTCTACATGAGCATAGATAATCTTGTAGCTGAGTCAGCTTGGAAAATCTCTGCAGACTGAAGTAGACTGTTGCATGCCTGGCTGCTCATCTGAATCACCTGTAGAATTTGTTGTTTTTAATACAGATGCCTGGCTTTCCTACGAGTCCCACTGGAGTTTCAGGAGACTGAAGCCCAGGCACATATTTTTGCAAAACTACACTGAAGTTTCTGATAATGACAGATATCAACAATTAAACGCTTCTTGCCAAACGCTGTGCTAAGTCTCCCGTAATCATTATTTCATTTAACCTTTCCAACAACCTCTTGAAAAGACTGATTACCTTTCCAACTTTACAGAGTGGGATAAGTGACTTTCTCAAGGTGACACAGCTAGTTATCGGTAGAACCTAGACTTGAAGCCAGGCAGTCTGACTCCAAGAAACGGGCTCTTTACCATCGTTTTCAGACTCACCTGATTTGTATTAAACTTTGTGAATCACTGGTCCAACAGTATGAGCAAGACCCATGGGGAGAAAAGAAAAAGGAAAAACAGAGACAACCTATGCTATGATAGGGTAAGTTTCTGAAATCAGGCATGGGTGCCACTCTAGCAAGAATAACTTTTGACTAGGTGAGTGCTCCCTTTACTTTACTGAAATATCATCACATGAATAAAACTGAACACTGTCTGCACAGAATAAAACCCTGGTGAGAAAGGCAGTGGGATTTATCTTTAGCAGCAGGCTGGATACTATCAGGGAACAGACAATTAAGTTTGATATGGGGAGTGTGGACTGTGGGCTGATGACATGCTCTCCAATTACAGCTGTATCTCATCAAAACCACAGACACATGTAAATGGAAATGCCAACACTTCAAGATTCTCTGAAAGCAGATGATTGTCGTGCCAACAGCTAACATAATAGGCCTGTCTGCTGGAGCTTCTGGCACTGCCCTTTTGTTCCCTCTGGCTGTAAATGCAGGGACCCTAGAGCACCTCATAGAGAGTGTTCCCTGCCAAATATAAATGTTAGACCCACTCTCTGTTGCTTTGAGTGTTAAAGCTGAGAGAGCCCCTAAAGATCATTTAGTCTACCCATTCTTTTTTTATGAAAAGGACTTAAAGTCTACTATGTGTTAGGGGTAGAGTTCAAGGCAGAACCCAGGCCTCCTGGCTCCCCATCTAGTGCTGTTTAT
Organism: Sapajus apella; assembly: GCF_009761245.1. NCBI lineage: Eukaryota > Metazoa > Chordata > Mammalia > Primates > Cebidae > Sapajus > Sapajus apella. The sequence goes on along the minus strand of NW_022437011.1, from coordinate 4,492,445 downwards.
AGAGTCCCTTTAAAAATGAAGTTGATTGGCTGGGCGTGGTGGCTCATACCTGTAATCCCAGCACGTTGGAAGGCTGAGGTCTTCCAAAGTGATCACGAGGTCAGAAGATTGAGATTATCCTGGCTAATACGGTGAAACCCCATCTCTACTAAAAATACAAAAATTAGCCAGGCGTGGTAGCGTGCACCTGTAATCCCAGCTACTCAGGAGGCTGAGGCAGGAAAATTGTTTGAACCTGGGAAGTAGAGGTTGCAGTCAGCCAAGATCACGCCTTTGCACTCTAGCCTGGCAACAGAGCAAAACTCTCTCAAAAAATAAAATAAAATAAAAAATAAAGTTGATTTCCCTCCCCTCACCCCCGCTGTCCCTTGATAACAGTTACTTCGTTGGGGACTGATGAGGCCAACCTAAACTATCAGACAAAAAATGTATCCAAAAATATTTTAGAAAAACTTGGAGTAAAGGGAGGCTTTCTTGGCTAGGAAATAAATATTCGTATCCACATTCATACCAGCTTTGTAGTAACAATATTTACCCCCCCCTTTTTTTTTTTAATTGGAATATCACTCTGTTGCCCAGGCTGGAGTGCAGTGGCATGATCTTGGCTCACTGCAACCTCTAACTCCCAGGTTCAAGTGATTCTCCTGCCTCAACCTCCCAAGTAGCTGGGATAACAGGCACCCACACCACACTCGGTTAATTTTTGTTTATTATTATTTTTAGTAGAGACAGGGTTTCATCATTTTGGCCAGGCTGGTCTCAAACTCCTGACCTCAAGTGATCCACCTGTCTCAGTCTCCCAGAGTGCTAGGGTTACAGGTGTGAGCCAACACGCCTCGTCTAGTTGCCTCTTTAAAAAAAAAAAAAAATCCCATGAGATGTTTGGAAATGTGATACTTTGAGTATCCCTTGGCTATCTCCTTCATGATATTCACAGGCTAAAGTAACTCAAAATGTTACCAACAGACAAAAACTGCCTAACTAGAATAACCTGACCACAAATTCTTAATTACTAAGAGTAAAACTTTCTGAGGCTGAACTCTACGTTTACAATCAGAGACTGATCATCGCATATTATGTAATGGAGGATTGCTGGCTTAAGACCATATTGGCCTTGAGGGTGGAACAGTTGAGCTTTTATTGCCTGGACCCAACTGCAACTAACCTACAGGAATTAACAGAATAATTGGGTGATTTCAGGTAGAAGCATGGTTGTGCCACTGGGTTAAATGGGACGTAATGCTCTGTGTGTTTCTTCTCTCTCTGCAGGGCATGTGCACATCACAGATTTCAACATTGCTGCCATGCTGCCCAGGGAGATGCAGATTACCACCATGGCTGGCACCAAGCCTTACATGGGTATGGGTTTCATAAGCGGCTCTTGTTTTTTCTGTAAATACCATTTATTACAGGTGGAATCATCTGTGGAGACTTGCAGCTGGAACTGATAAGTTCCTCTCTGACTTTGCCTATGGAGCTTCTGATTTCATGGGTCTTCTCCACTAGCAAGCACCCAAGATGATTTTGATAAAGGAGGACCATTGATTACATTTTGAAAACTTATTTCATGACCATGTATACCCACTTCCTAACAAAAATATTAATTAATTCAATAAATACCTACGGTGTCTGTGTGCTTAGCACTGTTTCAGATGCTGGTGACTGTAGAAAGCAACACAGACAAGGTCTTCAGATCCTGGAGCTTACATTCTAGTGGAAGCAGATTTTTTTAAAAAAGAACCAAACAAAGAAGTAGGAAACAGTAATTGGTAGTGAGTGACAAAGTGTTATTTTAACCATTATTTACATAATACTACATTACATGAATAGAGCTATAAATTTTACAAAATACATTCCCAGCTATAATTTTAGGTTTAGCTGTAGTGCCATAACAATTCCATGAGTTCTCCTTTTTAAAGATTAAGAAACTATGGAGCTGGGCATGGTGGCATCCATCTGTGGTCCCAGCTGCTTTGGAAGCGAAGGCAGGAGGATTGTGTGAGTCCGGAGTTGGAGGCTGCAGTGAGCTATGGTCATGCCACTGTACTCCAGCCTGGGTGACAGAGGGAGACTCTCTCTAAAATTAAATAAATTATTTTTTAAAATAAAGATGAGGAAATTCTGCCTTAGAAAGTTTAAATGTGTCTGCATTATCTTGTTTGTAGTAGGTGAGGAACTTGTTTTCGCCTTGACTATTCAGCATGTACTAAGGGGTGACCAAAAAGATAGGGTCAGATGCAAAATTGTCAGTTGGTTTCATGTTTAGTTGTGGTAACAAATCAACTACAAACTCTAAGTTCACCTGTTGGGAGCAGACATCTCTAGATAGGCAGCAGAACTAATTTTTAGCAGAACTAGTTTTACCTCCCATCCAGCTCCAAAAATGTAAAGAGAGAGCTAGTGCCCTTTAGGGGGCACACAGTATTCAGAAAGAGGGAGTTCTCCCTCCCCTCTCCCTGTGGTTGTTCCTAAGGCAAGTGAGTCAGATCTCAAGAGAACTGTCTGTAAACTCTTAGAGTGACTGCAAGAAGAGGTGCCTGGAATTTCATTTTTGGTTAGATATCTGTGTAGTTACTGGACTTGCTGACTAGTCCTGGAGTTAACATAGCCTGGTTGGCCATGGAAGGTTGATGAGTTTGGGGGCTAGTCTTGCTGAGGATCATAGCAGCAGGAGACAGGTATGCAGTGAATGTGACTGTGTTGGGGAGAGGGAGGTGGATTAGCTACAGGCTGTGATCCAGTTTCACAAGGGCCCCTCCAATGCTCAAGAGCATAGCCTGAAAGGGAGGGAGGCTCCTGTCAGTGTGACTTCCTGAAAGCACCACAGGTCCCAATAGAGCTCAACATACCAGAATCACTGAGGGTGGATTCTAGGGACAGGGTGGTTTAAAGCTCTTAGGGTAGTTCTGCCATGTAGCTAGGATTCACAACTTCCGCCACAGACCCCTAAAGAGAGATTACTCTGCAGCAGGGGTAACACGTGTGTTAGGACCCATCTGCCTCTTCTACCCTTCTTCCATGTCCTAAAAGAAATAGTGCTTTCTAGGAAAGGGTAGAACGACCTGTGTGAAAGCCAGATAAGTCCTCCACCTCCATACTACGGTGGCTGCAGCCAGCCCAGCAGGGTGGGTGAAGCAGCTTTGAATCAGATATGAGAATAGTTCCTTTGTGAGTGCAGTGGCATGATCTCGGATCACTGCGACCTCCGCCTCTCGGGTTCAAGTGATTCTCCTGCCTCAGCCTCCAGAGTAGCTGGAATTACAGGCACCTGCCACGATGCCTAGCTAATTTTTGTATTTTCAGTAAAGAAGGGGTTCACCAGGTTGACCAGGCTGTCTTGAACTCCTGACCTCAGGTGACACTTCTGTCTCAGCCTCGCAAAGTGGAGAATTATTTTAAAATTCACAGAACTGAATTGTAAAGCATCTAAAGTAAATGTAATAAGCAAATAGGACTAAAACTTAGCAGACAATAGACTGAGCTATCTTTAGGTGAGCTCCCTATCCAGCAAAAGCAGGAAGTTAGACACTGCACAGTGGCTGGCAGATGATAGAAGACTAAAAACTACTTGTGCTTTACCCTAATTAGTTAAGATGCTTAAAGCAGGTGGTGTCGCTGTTTAAACTGTTGGGATTAAGTCAGGTGTGGAATGAATTGTATCAGCTAGATATGGTCACGGTAATTCAAAAGCAAAATATTTCAACGTGAAATCAAGGACAAGAGCAATGCCATTTTCTTTTAATATTTCATTCTCTTCCCCTATGTAACTAAGAGAGAGGAAAAGAGAACCCCCTACGTGCAGAGCCACCTCACTTTTCAACAGAAATCTTCTATGAGAAAAAAAAAATGAGCCTTACTTTCTATGATATTTGAACAACTGCAAATTTCGTGACTTCCAATTATCAGTGGGGGGAATAAATCTCTTTTGTCACTTCTAAAATAATGGACACATATAATTCAGCCTATTTTCTGCCTAAAACCTATGGTACTCAAATGATAAAAAAGCATATCCAAGCCTGCTGCTCTGAAGAGTTTATTCCCCAGGTTTCCTGGGTTTCCATATTAAGGGCTATTTTCTTGGAGCCAAATCAGAAAATGTGCATCTGGATTTCCAGGGTTGGTTTCCATGGTGAGAGAAATACAGAGAAGCCACCATTCTTTCCTCTCCCCGGTGGTTTTAAGCACAATATCCGTATAACGTAATTTTTTCAAAGTTGGCATTTCTAGTCTTCTCACAAGATAGAGCTGAAAAATTGGAATCTAGGAAAGATTCTGTGCACCTTCCACTTTCACCCTTGTAATTAACAATGACTAATATTTCTTGAAATCTTTCCATGGACCAGACAAGGTGTTAAATGTTTTACATTCATTTACTCATTTATTTTCCCAACAGCCTTATGAGGCAGACTATACTTATCACTATTTTATAATGAGAAAAATCAGAAGCTAAATGATTTGGTCTAGATCACATGGCTAATAATGGAAAAGTCTAGGTTTAAATCAAGCTCTGATTTCAGAAATCAAGCTTTTTCTTAAAAGAAAAATAAAGCGGTAAATAAAAATACATATTTGTAAATATTTTTATCTCTTTTTAAATGGTTCTAAGTCAATTTAGTTAGGCTAATATATTGGACATGTTTCTTGTCTTATTCCAAAATGATTATGTGATTGCCACAGTTCTCCTTTTGGAGAAGAGTCTTTCCAAGGGGTATTGTGGGTAGATCCCTGCTGTCTCTTTTTAAAATTTATGCTCCCAGTGATTTGGTAAAATCTACCAAACAGATATTCATCAGCACCCATTTTATAGTGATTCCATGGGATACTAATTCGCAATTCCCCAGAAAGAACAAAAAAATTCTAAAAAGAAAGAAAACTATATAAAATACTGATTGAAGTTTGGAGAAATATACATCTACTAATACAAGACGTTGAGCATTTTTTCTTTTTTTTTTTTTTTTTTTTTGGGACGGAGTTTCGCTCTTGTTACCCAGGCTGGAGTGCAATGGCGCTATCTCGGCTCACCGCAACCTCCGCCTCCTGGGTTCAGGCAATTCTCCTGTCTCAGCCTCCTGAGTAGCTGGGATTACAGGCACGCGCTACCATGCCCAGCTAATTTTTTGTATTTTTAGTAGAGACGGGGTTTCACCGTGTTGACCAGGATGGTCTCGATCTCTTGACCTAGTGATCCACCCGCCTCGGCCTCCCAAAGTGCTGGGATTACAGGCTTGAGCCACCGCGCCCGGCAACGTTGAGCATTTTTTAAAGCAGTTTCATAGCTCTGGAAATAAGAAGACAGTCTGTCACGCCTGTAATCCCAGCACTTTGGGAGGCTGAGCCGGGTGGATCACGAGGTCAAGAGATCGAGACCGTCCTGGTCAACTTGGTGAAAATTACACAATCTCTATTAAAAATACAAAAAAAAAAAATTAGCTGGGCATGGTGGCGCACGCCTGTAGTCCAAGCTACTCAGGAGGCTGAGGCAGGAGAATTGCTTGGACTCAGGAGGCAAGAGGTTGCAGTGAGCAGAGATTGTGCCATTGCACTCCAGCCTGGGTAATAAGAGCGAAACTCCATCTCAAAAAACCCCCTAAAAAAAAAAAAAAAAATAAAGTCAGTCTGCCAGTTCTTTACCACCTTCCATCCAGCAAGGAAGTTTTGCTTTTTACAATTTGTTGTCTTCTACCTCCATGCTCCCTCTGGTCCCTCCACTATTCCTTCTCTCTTTTCTTTGTCTGCGTAAATATAATCCAGATTACTTAGAGTTAACCAATTAAAACATTCTCCTCCAAATTATATATATATATGTATGATAAGTTCACTATGGACCAGTAAGCAAAAGGAAAGAAAATATCCTTTGTCAGTAGATATTTATGGTTTATTCCCAGAACCCTTTTCCTAAGCACAAACACATACTGTTTACATTTTTTAAATATTTGATCATGCTAAATATAACCTAAATTTTCATTTTATAATGTAATAATGATAGACATCATATAGTGAACATTTATTGTCCTAAGCACTTTGCTAAGTTTTTAACATTTATTATTAAACTGTCAACACCATAAAATGGATTTTACTATTGTGTTGATTTTATAAGTTAAAAAAAATTAGGCCCAGAGAGAAAGAAAGTGACGTGATCATGATCACACAGCAAGTGATTGGCAATGCATGAAATTAAACCCAAGTCTAGAAACATGCAATGCCTGTGACACGGATGCTGATGTGACGATGATGTGACAATGATGAAGGTAGAATGGCTGGCATTACTGAGCTCTTAGACATTACTGTTCTAACTACATGCATTATGTCATTTAAACTAAAAACAATTCTGTGAGACGAGTACTATCCTTACAGTTTTATTATAGTATATTAACGTATAATTATTGTAGTATTTTGTATATACAGTACTATTGTTATGGTATATATTGTTCTCAATTCAGAAATTAGCAGACCAAGGGGTTAAGAAACTTGTTGAATGTGAAGCTGGAGACAGTCACAGGGGTCTGATGCTTCAGAGCCCTAACTCTTAACATGCTGCTATACTGGCTCCTTGTTCGTGTCAATAAGCATGCCTCTGCTAAAATTGAAACCCCCTTCTCTCTGACCCCAGAGCCTGGATCTTAGCAACTGACACTCTGCTTCTTTTGCCACACTGGTAGATAGAACTATTGCTTTTAATGGTCATGAGCTATAGAATTGGAGAGTGGCACCACATTTATTTAATCAGTTTTTCAGCTGAACGTTAGGTTGTTTCTCATTTTGAAATACAGGTAGAGCATCCCAAATCCAAAAATCCCAAATCCAAAATGCTCCAAAATCCAAAACTTTTTGAACAACAACATGACGCTCAAAGGAAATGTTCATTGGGGTATTTTGGATTGGAGATTTGGGAGTTTGGGATGGTCAACCAGTATAGTGCAAACATTTTAAAATCTGAAAAAAAAAAAAATTGAAATGTGAAACACTTCTGGTCCCAAGAATTTCAGATAGGGGATACTCATCCTGTATATTTAAATTTGTAGTAAAAATCCTGTTAGCAAAATTGTGTCCTGCAAGTTAGTTACTTCTTTGCGATAACTTTTTATTCAAAAACAATAATGTATTCTATTATTGAAAATCACTGAAAGAAAATTTTGTGCTCTCACCATTAAAAAATGGTAATGTGGATAATGTGAGGTAAAGCACATGTTATTTATCTCTATTCAGCCATTCTACAATGTATTCAAAACATAGTATTGTATACAAGATATGCAGTTTTTATTTCTTAATTACAATTAATTAATTTGATTAACTGAAAGAGCAAAAGAATTTCTGGTCAATGGCTTTACATGTTAATACATTTATCTTCTGAAAATTCATTCAATTTGTACTTGCTCTGGAAGTGTCTGAAAATATTCATTTCCCTGCATTCTCATCAGTGCTATACTGTCAATATCTTTAATTGTCCCAAAAAAGACAAGTAAAAATGATATGACACTGTGGTATTACCACAGTATTTCTTTGACTTCTTTTGCAAATTGCCTGTTCAAATTCTTTGCTCATTTTCTATTGAGGTTTAATGTTTTTATCCTATTTCAATAGTTCTTATTGGTTATGTAAATAGTACTTATCTTTTTTGTATTTGGAATGTGAAATCCTAGTGTATCATATTTGTTGTACATTTTCTGTTACAAATATGATTTCCCACTTTTTAAGTTGCTGTTGTTTTATGGCCTATTTATGACATCAAAAGTTTGCTAAAAATATTATCAAGCTACTCATCTTTTTACTTTATGTTTTCTAACTTCAGTGCTGTTCTTAGCAAGGCCTTCTTACCACTAGATTTTAGATGTGTTTGCTTAATATTTTTAATCTGATTGTGGTTTCATTTTTTTACTTAATTCGGTTGTATGTTATTTTAACTGAACATATGTGGCAAGGATCTGACTTTATTTTTGCATGATTATTAAATAATTGTTTTGAGACTATATATTAAATAAGTCCCTTTCCATGCTGATTTGAAATACGTTCATCATAAGTTAAATATATTTTTGTACTAACATCTATATTCTGTAGCTTTCAATCTTAATTATTGCAGCTTTATAGATTAATACATGGAATGCAGGACTCTATTCTTTTCCAAAAATATAACTTCCATAATTTTTTCTTATAGATGAAATTTAGAATCAATTTTGTAAGGCTCTGTGAATTAATTCTATTACATTAAATGTACAGATTACTGTTGGGTCCCTTTTTTTCATGTCCTGACCAAAATCTAATATCCAGGTTTTAAAAAATCTGAAGAGCAAATGATGGAAGACCAAATATTTAATAAACGTATTAAATATGGTCAAGCGTATTAGTAAATAAGAGAATGCCAATTTAAACCACAGTGAAATATTATTACATACTCACCAGATTGTCAGTAAAGGGTCAGATATTCCCAAGTGTGGACAAGGATGTTCAACAAAGGAACCCTGATATAATATTGGTCATAGTGTGAGTTTATATACCACTTTTGTAAATAGTTTGGTGTCTTCTAGTATACAGAAAAAAATACCCATTCCTATCACCAACAGTTCCCCGTAGGAATACACCCTAAAGAGACATGCCCTTATAGGAGTTTTATATGTGTAGGAATGTTCATGAGAGTGTTGTTCACAATAGTCCCAAACTGAAAATAACCCAAATGACTATCAAACAATGGAATAGGCAGGTAAATTATGGTATATTTATCTAGCACTGAAAGTGAGCAGACTTAACTATATGTAGCAACTTGGATAAATCATATACACATGTCATTGAATAAGAAAAGACACCAAAGTATACAAGGAATACAATTTGATTTCATGTTTTAATTTAATGAAATTTAATCGAATACAAGGAATAGATTTCTTTTTTGCTTTGTCAGTGTTTCCTTTATTATAAAGCACTGAAATAAATAAATAGGTAGGTGGCCAATTTATCTACAGTTTCTGGGAGGTATATAAAATAGGCAAAGCTAAACTATTGTCTAAACATATGTACACAGAGATCAATCTATGTAGAAAAGCAAGAAAATGGACCAGGTGTGGTGGCTCATGCCTGTGATCACTTTGGGAGGCCAAGATGGATTGATCAAGAGGCCAAGAGATTGACACCATCCTGGCCAACATACTGAAACCTCATCTCTAGTAAAAATACAAAAATTAGCTGGCATGGTGGTGCATACCTGTAGTCCCAGTTACTCAGGAGGCTGGGGCAGGAGAACCACTTGAACCCGGTAGGCGTAGATTGCAGTGAGCTGAGATCACACCACTGCACTCTTGGTAATGGAGCGAGATTCCATCTCCAAAAACAAAGGGAGAAAGAAAAGAAAAGCAAGAAAATTATTAACATAAAACTTAGCACAGTGACTTCTACGGTAATGAACAGAATAGGACACAGTGATCGGGACAAGATTCTATTTCTTGACCTGTGTCATGGTTATATAGACATTTGCTTGTAACTGTTTGTTAAATTCTTCAGCGTTTTATTTCCTTTTCTGAATGTATGTATAGAAATACTTAAGGAAGAGCACCAAACAAAATACTCAGTGGCTCTTTTGAAGAACACTTAGCTGTTCTCCAACTCTCTTAGTACTTACTCTCTTAGGTGCAGGGAATCTTCCTGAAGGGTTGGTGGAAGCCCTTCAATATCTTCCTGCTCTGCTTTCTCAACTATTTGAGGGGCCAAAGAATTACGCATCTGTTATGTTTTTGTATGTTGTCCTAAAATTTCTTCTTAATGTTTCACCTAAATGCTTCAGTGCCTAGCATACCATGAATATTTGCTGAATGAATAAATGTGTATCAAAATGTCATCATGCCTGAAAATAGACCAGGTAGAAGAAGAGAAAAAAGAATACTCAATAAAGCTGGAAGAAAAAGAATACTCATGTAAACCCCAAGGATAATCCAATATGATAGATACATAACTTTTATAGGGTAATCTTTATTCTGTTAGAAATTTTCTTAGCACAGTGGCTCTGATTTTCCCTCAAAGCTTTTTGTAGCTTCTCTAAGCGACATGTCTGTCACCAGTCACCTGGGGACTATCTGATATGACTTGTTGTGAGATACTGAGAAGGGAAAGCAGAAATATAGTCCATCCTGTCTGTGGGAGTAGTGTGGGGTTGGGGCCATTATCTCTCAAATTGCATTGGGAGCTGTGACTTGCAGAAAGGGTGCAGTGATGCATGAATGGTGAATGCGCTGGGGAAACAGCCCTACCTATTCCTGCTACATCAAGCTCTTACAGTCAGGGCCAGTCCTGAGCATTGGGATGTAAACACTCTCCCTCACTAATTGGATGTTGTCCACAGGATTTTACTTAAAAAGAACTTCAGTGCACTGCGTAAGGCAAACCTGTGTGTGCAGGACCCATGTCATACCAGTTTCCTTTGCCCAGAGCCAGCACTTTATACAGGAGGCTTGGGATCAATCATATGTATCTTTCAATTAGGTCAATTATTATGAAAGTTTGCCTTTCTAGAAGCATACCCAATGTTTTTGAGCACTTTATAACTGCTAGGCACCACACTTAGGCTTTGACATGGTTTATCACATTTAATTTCTAACTCTCTAAAGATCACCTTATTGGCCAGGTGCAGTGGATCACACCTGTAATCCCAGTACTTTGGGAGGCCAAAGCAGTTGGATCAGTTGATCCCAGGAGTTCGAGTCCAGCCTGGGCAACATGGCAAGACCCTGTCTCTACAAAAAACACAAAAATTACCAGGTGTGGTGCCAACTTGTAGTCCCAGCTACTTGGGAGGCTGAAGTGGGAAAATCACTTCAGTCTGGAAGGTCAAGGCTGCAGTGAGCCATGATTGTATCACTGCAATCCAGCCGGGGCAACAGAGTGAGACCCTGAAAAGAAAAGAAAGAAAGAAAGAGAAAGAAAGAAAGATTGCCTTATTGTTCTAAGTTTTCAAATTCTCAGGTTTGCCAACTTGTGCAAGGTCTCAATAAGTGGTGAAGGTAGAATCTGAACCCAAACAGCACAGCTCCAGAGCTAATGATCACAACTATTGCTTGAGCAATTGATTTGTTCATTCATTCAACAAATTTCTCTCCAGTGATTATGAATGCCAGATTCTGTGCTAGACACTAGGAATATAGCGGTGAGCAAGCAGAAACATTACCTGCCTTTGCTTTGTGCTTCAATTTCCCTATTACATCCCTCAGGAGTTAAGTTTATTCTTAGAAGGATAAGTCAAAGATTCATGGTATGTCAAAGTGCTTAGAGAATGCATAACTTGGGAGTCATATCTGGGGGTAAAATTGACTGTTGCTCTACCTTCCATTGCAATCAGTTGAAAGAACTATGGTTTCAAAGTGTAAAGAATCCACAGCTGTTGTACAGCCTTATACTTTCCAGAATGCTCGCTCCTCTTCCTCCTCCCTCATCCCCAGCAGACGGCTGCAAGTGCTTCCTTTGCTGCTTCCAGGTGACTCTGTTGAGATAGAGAGCTGATCCAATGTATGTTGTGCCAAGTTCTTTTTTTTTTTTTCATTTATTTATTTCTGAGCATTGTTTACAACTATTGAACAAATTTAAATCCTTTAGTTAAAACCTTCCAAATCAAAACAAATCACATCTTCTTAGCCTTCTTGATTTCAGGGTGAGCCACATACTTGAGGCCCAATGGGACCCAAATTTTAATTGATGCATGATCTAAATAAGAGAAGAGTTTACCCTTGAAGGCCTATGCATGCTGTGTGTGTTGGCTGATGAATGAGGCTACGCAGAGAGATTAGAAAATTAGAAATGTTTGCCTGCTGTGAGCCATCTAGCAATGGATGATAAATATCCATAAAAGCGTTTATATTTTTTTACTCTGGTGATTCTCCTTTGGAGGAATATGTTGAGAAAATATAATGTGAATGTCTCAGGGAATCAAACTGGCCTGATTTTTCCATGTTTTTCAGCACCCGAGATGTTCAACTCCAGAAAAGGAGCAGGCTATTCCTTTGCTGTTGACTGGTGGTCCCTGGGAGTGACGGCATATGAACTACTGAGAGGCCGGGTATTGTAGTATTGCATTTCCTCTGTGGTTATTTTTCCAGAAAGTTCTATTTTAGAATAAAAGAATGTATTGTTTGCCAAGAATAAGAACCAAGCAGTTCACTTGAAAGCTGAAATCAGCTATGCCATGTGATGTTGATAACAACCCTTGAGATTTCTGCACAGGTTAATTCACTTATCCTGCATATGGGACCAACCATGTCAATTAGCATTAAATTACACAGTTAAAAGTAAAGGAATAATATGGAAATTATGAACTTCCAAAGAGGGGAACTCAATACACCTCACTAAATATCTTGTGTAAATATCTGTGTTTGTTTAAAGGAAGTTATTTTGCAGTCACAGTATAGGACTCTAATTCAGACATACCTCACCAAGGCTAGTGTGAATTATTAATACAACACAATTCACGCTCTGTCTCGTTGAATTTCTATCACTCAGCTCCTGGGCTCTGGGTTCAGTGACAAATTAGAGTCATTTCCCTTTAAAGGAGCATTTCTTAAACTAAGAAACTCTTTTCTAAAAAAAATAGATGAAAAGAAAGCAAATATGCCAAAACATATTTTATACACTTTTTGCAAACTATTACATAATGTAAATGTGCTCCTAAGGTTATATCTTAGTCAGCGCTGCCTACCGTAATAAAATACTGCAGGCAGGATGGCTTAAAAACAGACATTTATTTTCTCACACTTATGGAAGTTGGAAGTCCGAGATTAAGATGCCAGAATGGTTGGGTTATGGTGAAGGCTCTTCTTAGCTTGCAGACAGCAGCCTCTTTGTTGTGTCTTCACATGGCAGAGAGAGATCTTCCTTTTCTTTTAAGTCCACTAATCCCATCATAAGGAACCTACTCCCATATACTAATCTAACCCTTATTCCTTCTCAGAGGCTCCATTTCCAAATTCCATCACATTGAGGGTTAGGGCTTCAATATCTGAATTTTGAGTAGAACACAAACATTCAGTCCATGACATTCTACCCTTGACCCCTCCAATATTCATGTCTTCTCATGTGCAAAATGCATATATTCAACAGTCCCCAAAGTCTTAACTTATTCCCATATCAACTCTAAAGTCTAAAGTCCAAAATCTCATCTCAACATCATATAAATTGTGTATGGGTGAGACTCAAGGTATGATTCATCCTAAGGCAAAATTTCTCCTCAGCCATAATCCTATAAAAGCAGACAAGTGGCCAGGCACTGGCTCATAACCTGTAATCCCATGCTTTAAGAGGCAGGAGGCAGGAGGATTCCTTGAGCCCAGGAGTATGAGACCAGCCTTGGCAACATGGGAGACCCTGTCTCTAAAGAAACATTTTTGTAATTAGCCCGGCATGGTAATGCATGTCTGTGTTCCCAGCTACTCAGGTAGTTGAGGTGGAAGGATCACCTGAGCCCAGCAGGTAGAGGCTGCAGTGAACCATGACTGTGCCACTGCACTCCAGCCTGAGCTACAGAGTGAGACCCATTACTAAAAAAAGAAAAAAACACAAAAAACAAAAGCAAGCAAGTTATGTGCTTCCAAAATACAATGGTACCATAACTCTGGGATAGACAATCCCATTCCAACATTTCAAAAGAGAGAAATGGGAAAGAAGGAAGGAGCACCAGCTCCTAAACAAGTCCAGAACATATCAAGGCAAATCCTATTACATATTAAAACTCAAAAATAATTTTCTTTGGTTTGATGGTTTGCCCTCTAGATCTACGTGGGCATGGCATCATCACTCTCATGGCTGGGGATGGGGAGAGGAGGCTTACTTAAATGGCTTTCTACAAAGGCACTACCCACGTGGCTCTCTGTGTGGGCTCTGTCTACACAGCTCTGTTGGGTGGTGGTCCTGCCCTTTGAAACTGAAGTGGAGGCGACGCTGCTCCCGAAGTCAGTGCACTCTGGACCTCTAGCGGGAATGGCAGCCATGATGATATCTGAATCACCCTCATGGTCCTTCTTCCTTTTACTTGAAGGATAGCATGTGTTCACAGCTGGATAGCATTATGGTCCCATCCTGTAAAATCCAAGAAGTCTGACAGCTTTTCTTCATTCCATCCCACTTTCTCTATCTCCTTAAATTCAAACTGGCAGTATCTCTGCTAGTATAATCCCCTCTTTATTTCTGGCTTCTGTTGAGATAACTAATTAAGTTCATGAGTTATACCCTCAATGTCCATCAATTGGTTTTTCAGCTATAGCCTAGTGTTCTCCTCAGAACAGCCTTGCTCATTTTCTGCAATATGGATAGAAATCTTTGATTTTGCTTCTATTCAAACATTTCCTTTCACATTTTACTATAAGCAGACAAGAGGAATCAAGTTAGTTCTTCAAAGTTTTGCTTAGAAATCTCCTCAGCTAAATATCTTATTTCATCACTCACAATTTCTACCTTCTGCAAAATCACAGAACACAATTCAGACCAGCTCCTTGCCACTTTGTAACAAGAATCATCTTCCCTCCAGTTTCCAATCTTCCTCATTTCCACCTGAGACCTTACCAGAATCACCCTTAATATCCATATTTCTAGCACATATAGCAGAGGTCTTCCAGCTCAATAACTAGTTCATTTTAAGGCATTTGTTCCAGCAACACCCCACTTCTCAGTACCACAATTTTAGTCTGAAATATCTGCCTTAACAAAATACTGCAGACTGGGTGGCTTAACCAACAGAAATTTATTGTCTCAGTTACAGAGGCTAGAAGCCTGAGATTAATGTGCCATCCTGGTTGGATTCTGGTAAGGGCTTTCTTCCTGGCTTGCAGACAGCTTCTTTCTTGCCCTCCCATGATTGGGAGAGAGAGAATCTCTTTCTCTTCTTTTTGTAATAAGGCCACTAATCCCATCTGAAGGCTACACCCTTATGATCTAATCTAATCCTAGTTACTTCCCAAGAGTTTCATCTCAAAATACCATCAAATTGAGGGTTAAGGATTCAACTTAGGAATTTTGAGGGATACATTCAGTCCATAACAGGTTGTATACTCTCAAGGTCTCAGTGATGGATGCAATCAGTGATTCCTCTAAGACCAAAAAGTTGAAGACCTGACTTTAGGAGCTTGTTATCCCACAGAACTAAGAATTTGGTTATCTCAAGTCATTGTCCAGATTCTGCAGCTCTCCTCTCCTTTTTGGAGTCATTCTTTCTGCTTCTGTCAGTAACCTTCTTCTTTGTTCCTACAACACACCACCATGATTTCTGCATTAAAAATGCCATCTCCCAAGTAAATTGACCTATTCACATACAAGAACAATTAGAAGTTGGGGCTATTTCATCATGGTCCAATGGCTTTATCTTGCTCAAAAAATCAAAGACAGGTGATCCTAAAGTAAACGAAGGAGGATCTCACAATTGTATCTGTTTCATTGACTCCACAGGGTCCATTTCACACCCAAACATTCATTAGTTCATTGTTCATACGCCTGCCTCTCCTGCAGAAATCATTGTAGCACTATGTATAAGCATATTCAAATTTGGATGATTTAGTCAAATTAATGGGAAAAGACCACTCTTGTAAGCCAAATGTGTAAGTACTCCATAGGCAGCTTCAGATCTTACCTGTTTTTATGTCCTGATGGGCTTTTTTCCAGTTTCTAAATAAATCCAAAGTGAAGAAGTAGATATGCTATTCATGATTATATAGGAAAACAGAGAAGATCATTATACCATTTACTTAAAAGTGGAAAGATATCTACTGTTTCCCACTTCACCCTCAATTTTTTCTCCCCAACAAATTTGCTCACTTTCTGTGGCTGTGCTTCTGTGTTAGCCCTTTGCTAGCCCCTTCTGCGGTTCAGAGTAATTGTGCCCTGCCCTCATCTTTTATAACACATCTAGCAAAACAAAAGCTGAGTAGTGAGCTGAAACAAACAAACAACTATCTATTATTTTTCAAACGTGCCTAGGATTGTATTTATCGCCTATCTAAAAGTGGTATTCTTGTCTGCCTGGAAAGAATTTTGCCAAGAAAATTGTTTTTCTTCTTTTGCCTTTATTTTGCCTTTATGGTAATTCCTGCTGATCTGATATGTTAACATTGACAAATTCATTTTTCTAAAGCACATATATGACCTTTTCTGTCAAGAAAAAGAAAGTCCTGTTGCTCCCCAGTCTCTCTCTCTCTCTCTCTCTCTCTCTCTCTTTCTCTGTCTCTCTCTCTCCCTCATACACACACACACACACACACACACACACACAAACACACAGACACACACACACCTTTCATAAGCCTTATCTGCCCCTCCTACTCCCCCCAACAAACTTCAGATGCTTTAGCTTGGCATTCATCAAAATTAGGTTAACGTTTCAGATTTTGCTTTCATGTGAATATTTCTGACCCTTTATGAACTCATTTTGGCCTCTTAGAACTTTTTCCTCTTCTCAAAGCATCTCTTTGTCTTTTTAACCTCTTGTTTCTTTTCCTATGAAGATGATTTCCAAGGTTAACCTTGTTTTTCTTTAAAAATCACTCTTCTTAAGATTGGAAATCACTAAATGAAGTTTTAATAAAGGATAGATCTTGATTGCAGGCCTTTTCAAATTCTTTATAGCCGCTGTATTTTGGTCATTTCTAAGAAAGAATACACTAGTAAACTATTCCAATTTGTGTTGGGGAGCTTTTTCTAGATCTCTTCATATTCAAATTCTACTCATACTTTATCACCTGTGACAAAATAGCACTTTCTCTAAAGAAACATTCTCTGATCTTCCTAGCTAAAGTGATCCAAATCTCTTCCAAACATTTATTTACTTTATCTCTCCTGTGAATTTTCAGAATCTAAACTTATCAAAAAATATGGAAAACCACAAAAATGAAAGCAAAAATCAGCCATAGTCTCGAAGGCACAGAACATTTCCGGTGAAGAAATTAAACTCCCTTTTACTTTTAAGGCCCACCTTAGCAGTTTGTCACATTCACTTCCAACTTATTTCTGTTCTCATAAGGATACTCTATCTTCAGACAGATAGATATAGATAGATTTGTTGTTTTAGCAAAACTAGAATTATGTTTTACCTTGTTGAGTCTTTTTTTTTTTGTTTTCTTTTTTCATTTCATAAGATAAAATGTACAGCTTTCTAGATGAGAATACCTAAATCTATTTTCTTTTTAAGGATTAAATCTATAGGTATATCAATTTTAATGTTTCATCTCTTGTATATTGTTAGGCTGTTAATTCATTAAAGGTGAAGTATGTAACTTGTATAAGTCAGTATTCACAGTATTTAACTTTTTTTAGAGTGAGAGAGAAAGAAAGAGAGTCTTGTTCTGTCCCCCAGGCTGGAGTGCAATGGCGCAATCTCGGCTCACTGCAACCTCCCCCTCCTCTGCCCAATCAACCCTCCTACCTGAGCCTCCCAAGAACCTGGGACTACAGGCACATGCCACCATGCCTGGAAAATTTTTGTATTTTTTATAGAGGTGGGGCCTCACCATGTTGCCCAGGCTGGTCTTGAACTCCGAGGCTCAAGCAATCCACCTGCCCGCCCTCCGCCACCACAAAAGTGGCGGGATTACAGGCGTAAACCACCGCACCTGGTCATAGCATTTAACTTTTAATAGGTACATCATACATGTTTATTGAATGAATGGAGGGACAAATAACTACAAATCACTTAGACATCTTCTAGGAAGAAAATTGCCAACTAGGCTACCTGCAATTATGTTTCAAAATATAGCTAATCCAAAAAAAAAAAAGGAAATAACATTTAATGACAAGCATCAACACAACTAAACCACAGAGGAAGAGTGCTAAACAACAATTTCTTCCACATTTACAAATCTTTCTTTACAGAAAATTATATGCCTTAAAGAGAAAATGTGCTCAAAAACATCCTCATCATTTCTGAGTTTGGTTTGTGTGAATGAATGTGTCCCTTAACTATTAATCTGCTTTGTCATCTCTCTGACTCCCTGCTATCTCATTGCAGTTGCAAAGGCAAAGGTCCACATCATGTATAGTTTCATATTATCCAAAAGTATGAACTTAGCATAGGTATGTACATACTTTTGTACTCATTGTACATTCTTAACTGCAACTTTTTACCTTTGCACTTCTGAAATACAACTCCAATCACAACACATCATTTGTTCCCATATAACATTTCATTTTTTCCACTCTTTATTCTCTATATGCTCACCGTTAGTTCAGATGCTGCCTTAGGCTTGTTTGATATATACTATGATTGCATACTGTAATTTTTCTCAAGCTTTATTTAAATGTGTGTCTATATACAGTCTATATAATAAATTTACATGCTTCCTCAAGTAGACTCTAGGCCCCACCAACATAGAAACCATATGTGTCTAGGCACGGGCAAGGACTTCATGACTAAAACACCAAAAGCAATGGCAACAAAAGCCAAAATAGACAAATGGGATCTAATTAAACTTCCAAACTTCTGCACAGCAAAAGAAACTATCAATAGAGTGAACCAGCAACCAACAGAATGGGAAAAAAAATTTGCAATCTACCCATCTGACAAAGGGCTAATATCCAGAATCTACAGAGAACTTAAATTTGCAAGAAAAAAAACAACCCAATCAAAAAGTGGGCAAAGGATATTAGCAGACACTTTTCAAAAGAAGACATTTATGCAGCCAACAAACGTGAAAAAAGTTCATCATCACTGGTCATTCGAGAAATGCAAATCAAAACCACATTGAGATATCACCTCACACCAGTTAGAATGGCGATCATTAAATATCAGGAGACAACAGATGCTGGAGAGGATATGGAGAAATGGGAATGCTTTTACACTGTTGGTGGGAGTGTAAATTAGTTCAACCATTGTGGAGGACAGTGTGGCAATTCCTCAAGGATCTAGAAATAGAAATACCATTTGACCCAGCCATCCCATTACTGAGTATATACACAAAGGATTATAAATCATTCTATTATAAAGACAACATGCACATGTATGTTTATTGCAGCACTGTTCACAATAGCAAAGACTTGGAACCAACACAAATGCTCATCAGTGATAGACTGGATAAAGAAAATGTGGCACATATATACCATGTAGTACTAGGCAGCCATAAAAAAGAATGAGTTCATGTCCTTTGCAGGGACATGGATGAAACTGGAAACTATCATTCTCAGCAAACTGACACAAGAACAGAAAACAAAACACAGCATATTTTCACTCATAAGTGGGTGTTGAACAATGAGGACACATGGACACAGGGAAGGGAACATCATACATGGGGGCCTGGAGGTGGGAAGCTAGGGGAGGAATAGCAGGGGGTGAGGGGATTGGGAAGGGATAACATTAGGAGAAATACCTAATGTGGATGATAGGGCGATGGATGCAGCAAACCACCACCATGGCACATATGTGTCTATGTAACAGACCTGTACAATCTGCATCTGTACCCCAGAACTTAAAGTATAATAATAATTTTTTAAAAAAGAAACTATATGTGTCTTATTCTTTATTGTACCCTCAATGCCTAAGAAAGGTGCGGAACGTGGTAGGCATTCAATAAATAATTGGTAAATGAATAAATATATGATTCTGGTAGTTGACAAAGTGAAATTTTAAATTTAGAACTGTAAACGTAAATTAATGAATAAGATAAAGGCAATGTGATTATTTTTAAATAAACCGACAGGTCATGGAGATTTTAAAAATTAAATTCAGTTATATGACCTTATAAAGTAAATGGAGAAAAACACACTTAAACCAGTTGCTTGTGGCATTCATCAGTTAATTCATTTGTTTATAAAATCATTTTATTTTCTAGGTGGCCAAGAAACAGTAGGTTGAGAAGCAACAATGAATTACAATCAATAAGAGACATCAAAAAGAGAAAAAACTCATGTGCATACACATATATGCTTAGAAGCTTGAGTATACTAATCCTAATCTGATTCTTAATGATAAACATGGTCTGAATCAGATGGAGTAACCTATAGTTCCCTTTGGCTACTAAATTATCAATAAACATTGATAATGATGATAAAGCATCTAGCACTCCTTTACTGATATTGAGTTAGGGAGTTATTTCTACTATATCATTACCAAGACATATGATTAAGCTATGGTCCTTTATTTAGTCTTGAGGGGGAAAATATGGCAGTTGTTTTTAGACATTATTTAAAAAAAAAAAATGTTTGACTTAATCTCCCTTTCAAGCGTCACCTCCTGGCACTTCACGGTTCCATGAATCACTGACATTGACTTACCATGTGTAAAATTAAACCTTTCTTCCCAACACCTTTCTTGAGGACTTATTTTGCCGTTCACTAGTCATTCACATTTACATATGCCCATTTATACCTTTGTGTCAATATGATAAAAGTATCTCTCCTGTATTGTGTCTAACACTAATAGCCACTCTGTTGAAAGATTTACACCTATTATCTCCTTTAATTTTGCTAGCAATCTCATAAGGTAGTTAATTTTACAGATGAAGTAACAATCTCAGAAATTGAGTGGCCAAGTTTAACACCCAAATCCTTTTGACTTCAGAGCTCAAACACTTGATTATTTTACATTACCTCTTAATACTGATTTACTACAGGAAAAATTTTAAATCCTTTCATTTCCCCCAATTTACTTTATTCATTAACAATCATTTATTAAACTACTTGAAAGGATCAGGCATGTAATCAATGTGTACATCCATATTAACTGTGCTGTGGTTAATCTAATGTGAAAATTTTATTCATTGAATAAACATGTATTGTATATCTACTAAGTTCTAGGTATCATGAAAAAGAATGATGTAATCTCTGGCTTTGAGTAGTTTACAGTTCACATAAAAGATAGGAAATGCCAGTGTTGGCGAGTTTCCTACAAAATAAATCAACATAGATAAAGGCTGTCCTCTAGTGTAAAGCTGTGAAAACTACAACGAATCCATAGTTTTGTTTCGTTTAATTTCTTTTCTTCTTAAATTACTTTTCTCCAAAGTTAAAACTGTAGAAGAACCTGGTTCTTCCCAAAAAAAGTTTTTAAAAGCTTTTGCCTCATCATAAAATTCTCCACCCCACCATACTCTGTGGAGCCAGGGACTCATAGCATTTGCGGGACTGTGGTTGTTTTCTGAGTAGTTTTCTGTCCTGAGCTTCCTCATTATCTTGCAAACTAGTGAAAGGGATGGGATGGTAAAATTCTGGATCGCCTTGCAATCAACCCTTACATAATTTTTTTACTTTCATTTATTGAGGACTTGTCCAGTATTTTGTGTAAATACTTATATAAATTACCTTATAAAACAATTTCAAATCAGCATCTCAGAGGCTGATTCAGCCCACTCAAATGTTTTGTTTGGCTCAGTGGAGTGTTCAGCTTTAAAATTTATGATATTTTTTAAGTAACCATAAGTTTCTAGCAGCTCTTTGAGAAAAACTAGGTGGTCTGGCAACCCAGGACCACCTACACCTATGGCAGCACAACAGTGAGCTGGACAGGGTTAGAAATTGATTATAGACATTTTATTGGCTGAGAGTTTAGCTTGGAAACATTTGCAAACTTTTTTTTCTTTTTCCATATAAAAATAAAGACTTTTACTTCTTTTCTCCCTTAAGAGACCATATCATATTCGCTCCAGTACTTCCAGCAAGGAAATTGTACACATGTTTGAGACGGCTCTTGTAACTTACCCTTCTGCCTGGTCACAAGAAATGGTGTCACTTCTTAAAAAGGTAAGAAGGAAGATGGCATGTCAAAAGGAAGAAACAAAAGGAAGCATGCTCTCTGATTTAAGTTTAGAAGTTAGTATACAAGATTGGGGACAGTCATGATAATATACATTTCTAGAGGGTATTTTCTAGCTGTTAGCTTTCAAATATGTGGCTTCATTAAGTCAACTCAGAAGTCCCCTTGGATGTCCCAAAGTCATCTCAAACTTAATGGACTTCTTAATCTTTGTCTTTCCTGAATTTTTTCTCGGGAAATTCTCTCAGTGACTGGCTTCTCTATCCAAATCTACTTATGCCAGCCAGAAGCAAGGACTCATTTAACATCTGCATATTCCATTCATCACTAGGTTCTGAAATTTTGTATTTTAAGTATTAAAATATTTCACTTCTCTCTGTCCTTAGCCTTATAACTGGTTTGCCCCCATACACTTTTACCACTCCATTCTATTCCCCACTCAACCCCGTAGTGGTTTGTTAAAGGACAGTCCTGGGTCTTTTCCTTGTTCTTGGAATAAAGACTTAAATCATTTTATGGTACAAAAGCTCAAAGTACCTCTCAAGCCTTGTTTTGGACTTTTGGACCCTTGTCCCCCCTTTACACATAAACTGCTTTGGCCTTTTTCTTCCTCTTTTCTTTCTTTCCCCCTTCTTCACTTTTACATACCAGTCTTCCTCTCACCACAGGGCCTTTGCACATGCTAATTCGTGTTCCTGGAACATTGCCTCCAGTCCTAGTTCCTCCAGTTCCTCCTTGAGAGCAGTACTATCTAATATGTTTCACTGGTTCTAGTCCATGAATTGTTTTACAGGTCTATTGTAAGTAAAGAAATTGAGAGAAGCATTTAGAAACTTTTATAGCAATTGGACACTGCTGTAGCATCTAAATACATGATCAGTGCACTTGTCTTATTGAAGAGGGTCCAAGCTTGTTTGAGTGATGTTGAACTCAAGTCACAAGGTGTCTATGTGGGTTGCTGCAAACTGGCAATGTACAATAAGACCACACACTGATTTCAGTAGATTGGAAATTGAAACAGGCAAAAGCAAACAAAAAAAACTGGACCTTCTACATAGTTTGGGAAGCACAGATTTAGCTCTTAGCTCAGATATCACCTTCTTGGTTTTCAGTTCAAAATTATGACGAGCATTTTTGTGATCCTTGGGTTACTTACCATTTTCCACTTAGCTTCATGAGGGTAGGGACCATGTCTCACGTGTGTACCATGGTATTCTCAGCATCTAACACAGAGCCTGAGAAGTGAAATTTGACAAGTTTTTGAATAAATGAGGTCCATAGCTTTCATCAGATTTTCAAGGTACCCTTATTCATCAAAAAGATGAAGAACAATTATAGTAGGAGCTCAGTACTGTATACTGAGTGATGATACAAAACAAGAATGAGGAGCCCAAGAGGAATGGGCCTAGATTGTTTTTTTTTTCTTAGGGAGGAAATTATACAGGTTGTGGCTGGTAATGGAGAATAGCTTTTGAGGCTAAGGAGCTGTCAAGTCATCATTTGTGTCTCTTGTTTTTGGAGTCAAGTTCCCTATTTTGGAATAGGGACACTGTCATCAGTAATATCAAAGATGTAGAATGGGGTATCATTTTCCATAAGCAAATTCTGCTTAGTTCCAAGACAGCCCTGCTTCACTCCATGAATTACACCCTGAGGTTTTATGGTTGTCATCTTCAGAAGCATTCTCAAGTGGGACTGACATTGCCTATTTGAGCCATATGAATGGTGTGATGTTGGCTCAGGAATGGTTAAGGGGGCAAAAACCTTTTATCCCAATTAGCAAAATCTAGAACACTAACAGTTACCTTAGTTATACCTTATCTATGCCACCCACAATGTATTTTAGTTAGTTGTAAAAACAGCTAAAATTCTTAGTATGAAATGAGTTTCACTTGTGAAAATGTATCAACATTTGTCACCATAGGTTTTCTACCAGGCACTGTATAAAGCCTCCCACTAATCCTGACTGCAATCTTATGAAATGGATTATTATCCTTTTTTTTTTTCACATATGAGTAAACTAAGATTTAGGGAACAAATTTGCCCTTAGTAAGTAGAGGAGTCAAGAATCAAAGATATATTTGACTTTGTAGGACCAGCTATTTTTACTCATCACATTGCAGAATCCTACATACTGTTCATTCTAACTATGTATTACCTACGTTGTTTATGGGATTAGGGATGGGGGACACTGCCTTTTTTCCTTCAGTCCTATACTTAAATACTTTTAGAGGGAATTTGTATGGTTTTTTTGTCCTTCTAACCTTTTTTTATGACTTTGATGTTTGTATTTTTTGGCAGCTACTTGAACCTAATCCAGACCAACGATTTTCTCATTTGTCTGATGTCCAGAACTTCCCATATATGAATGATATAAACTGGGATGCAGTTTTTCAGAAGAGGCTCATTCCAGGTTTCATTCCTAATGTGAGTCAATCATCACAAACCCATAATAACTCCCATTCAGTGCACATTACTCTGTGTGCCAGTTTCACACATTGTCTCATCAGATAATCACGCCAGTGTTACAAGAGAGCCCAATTCCCATTTTACAGATGAGAAAATTGAGACACACACAGGCTAAGTTTGTCACCAAAGGACACAAAGCTAGCAAGTAGTCAAGCTGGGTTTCTAATCAAGATATATTTGCAACTTCAGTTCTAGCTTTCAACCATTTTTTGTGGCGTGTTTTTATTGAAAGGAAGTCCTAGTTCTCCAAAGGGTCATTCTCATGAATCTGCTGATTTTTTTTTAAGTTTTCTTTGATTCTAAAGATGCAGAAGCTTGTGTCCCTGGAGATCTGTGAATCAAAGAATTGAAAATTGTTTGAATTGGGGTGAGGAACTTATTTTACCATTTGCTCCTCCTCCTTTGTTTGTTCTATCTCAGGGATTTATATTTGTAAGAACTAATAACCGAAGACACATCATTCCCATTGGATGGGTACTCAGCCAATGGACTTCTATGGTCTACAGCATTCTGCTGGTAAGAGCCAGAATCCAAAAGCTTAGGCCAACAGTCCCAAGCGAGGCCTCTAGCTCCTTCTCTCTGCCTAGAACTGGAATTATATGTTCAGATGTAGGTATATTGGGCAGAATAAGAGGCTTCTAAGGGGCCTGTAGAACCAATGCAGTTTTCTGTTTTGACTGTTCATGGCAGCTCAAGCCTGTAATCCCAATACTTTGGGAGGCCGAAGCAGGAGAATCAGGGGTTCAAGATCAGCCTAGGCAGCATGGCAAGAGTGTGTATCTACAAAAAAAAGAAAAGAAAATTATCCAGGCGTGGTGGTACTTGCATGTGGTCTCAGCTACCTAGCAGGCTGAGGTAGGAAGATCACTTGAGTCCAGCAGTTTGAGGCTGTATGAGCAGCGATTGTGCCACTGCACCCTAGCCTGGGTAACAGAGTGAGACCCTGTCTCAGAAAAAAAAAAAAAAGTTTCTTAAGCCCAAGTGAGGCATTTGCTGTGGCAAAGTGAGAGTGTGATCATTCTTGTACAAACAGCAGTTGGCATGCTCCAATGAAAGGGTCAGGAGAAAGTGCAAAGTAAGAGAAAGGAGAAAGCAGTGTGGTGGAATTGTACCTTATGGAGCAAAGGGAGGATAGGTCTATGTTCTTACCTCTCCACTTTGCAGGGTTCAGCAGGGGCAACTTGTACCATAATTGACACATGACACAATAAAGGTCTAGACACCACCAACTCTTGCTTCCCCTCGTCCTTCCATGTGCTGCGTCCCTGCAATTAGCCATCAGTGCTGGCTCAAAAAGAGTTCTACGTTGTGCTTCCCTGACTTTAGTGTGAATCAGGGTCATCTGGGGAACTTATTAAAGTGCAAATTCTTGGAACTCACGTTCTGAAATCCTGATTTGGGAAGGCTGGTTAGAGAACTGGGAAACTGAACGAGCAGCTTAGGTGATTCTGATCTACATCTTTATTAGAACACACTTTGGGAAACATAACCTAAAAGCTTCCACTTTAGAATAATAATTGTAAGTTGGCTTTTGTTTTACTCACTGAGGGCTAATTGAGAGTTTAGAAAAACAAACGAAGAATATGAAAAACAATGTTTGCAATAAATAATGTAAAACTTAGAGTGGGAACCCCAGCTTATTATTTATGAACTGCCTCATTAAGACTAAGTCTTATTTTCCATATTAGGTCTGGTTTGTTTTTTAGAATGATACAGGGATCTGATGATTGAGCCAACTATCTTTCTTGCAGAAAGGCAGGCTGAATTGTGATCCTACCTTTGAACTTGAGGAAATGATTTTGGAGTCCAAACCTCTTCACAAGAAAAAAAAGCGTCTGGCAAAGAAGGAGAAGGAGATGAGGAAATGCAATTCCTCTCAGGTAAACAGGAACCCACCAAACTCAAGGTCATGGGCATCCCCACAATGGCTGCAATATCTTTGAGAGCTTCTAGTGGGAGGTCACTTCACACCCTGCTTTTGCTGCTTAGTGGAACAGGAGAAGTTGAACGCCCAGGCTTATAAAAGGGCAGACCAGAGCTGCTTGAGGATCCTAGCAGCAACGTTTTACTGGTAGGCCTTCCCTCTAGAGCTCTGCCGTTAACTTGACTCAGTTATTTTTCTCTTCCAGTTCTCAATTCAAAATTTATAAGTTTCCTGGGGGAGGAACTTTTTGGCCAAGCCTAGGTCAGGATATGGTTCATAAAATTATGTTTAAGGGGCAGGTTTCAAAGTACACACATGGCTGCTTTGAGGAGTTGCTGAAAGCAGCCAACTAAAGATGGTGTCTATTCTTTGCCCCAAGTAGAATTTTATGATATCAAACCTCACAGAAGAGTGTCTGTTCACAGGAACGATGGAATTCTAACATGGTGGAGCACGATTGCTGGATTTCAGGCTGAGTTAAATTAATTTTGTAACTAAGTATAGTGTTCTCTGTCAGAGTCAGAGCTCAGATTTCAGTGTAGTAACTTGCAAGCACTCAGTAAGATTTTATACTCACATGTGGCTCTATGAATTATAATCATGATGAAGTAATAAACATTCACTTTGCCTCTAAAGATCATCTATCCATCCGCATGACCATTCATCCATCCATCCATCCATCCATCCATGCATCCATCCATCCATCCATTCATTTAGGCTACTATTATTTAGTAACTATTATCTGCCAGGTCCTGTGCTAAACATTGGAGTAAGAAATGATTGAGATTTAATTTCTGTACTCAATGCTGTCCCTTTTCTCAAAGATTGTGTAGTCTTCTGGTAAAGATGGCTCTGCAAAAAAATAAGTATCCCCCATGTCCTTAATTTCTCTAATTGTCAGCGGCTACTAGATATTTCAATGGACAAATTAACCAAAGTTCATATCTGGGTCCTGTTTGACCACAGAACTGGCCTCTTGCCAGATTCCCTTATGAAATGTTTTCTAGGACCTCCAAGGAATGCTTAACTCATCTTGCATGTAGCTTGTCACTGAACTGTCTTCTTCCCAATGGTCTGTTCTTCATGATCATGTCATAACCAGCCCACTTCTCCAGACTCACTGCTTCCCTTGACCCAGCAAAACTCAGCTCAAGCTGGGTACAGGCCTCTCTGATAACAGGACATAATGTACAGTAAAAACCAAGAGATCATTTTTACTATACATTTTTAAAATTTTAGAAATAACTGAGCAATTTGGGAATAACTTTTGACCATGTCTACCATGCTCAACATGATCTGCGCATCTTTGTACTATCCCTCTCTGACCCTCACTTAAAACCCTCCAACCTCACGGGCCCTGCAAACTCTCACTCCCAAGCATTGGACTTTTTGTTCTTCTTCAGAGCCCTTGCTCTTCTCTGTTCCTGAAATGTTCTTCTCTTGCATCTTCCCATGGGGGCTTTCACTCATTCTTTTTACCTTAAATGTCACCTTCTCATTTCTGTTGTTGAATTATAGGAATTTTTTTTTTTTACATATTCTGGATATTGGACCCTTATCAGATATACGAACTGTAAATATTTCCTCACTTATTCATTCTATGAAGCCAGTGTTACCCTGATTCCCAACTGGACAAAGACATCCCCCAAAATGGTAATTACAAGCTGATATCTCTTATGAATGTAGATGCAAAAATCCTTAACATACTAGCAAGGCGTTCATCTGGGTTTTGACTTAAGATGTTTCTTCTTTTTTAATATCAGTGTTTATAGCTATAAAGTTTCTTCTGAGCACTGCCTTCACTTATCCCATAAGTTTTGAGATGTTGTGTTTTGTTTTTAATTCATCTCTAAGTATATTCTGATATCTCATGTGATTTCTTTTTTTGACTCATTGTTTAAGAGTATTTTATTTAATTTCCATACATTTGTGAATTTTCCAGTTTTCCTTCTGTTATTAATTTCTGCCTTCGCTTCAATGATTTTAGTCCTCTTAAAATTTTTGAGAACTGTTTTGTGGTTTCTTTTAACTTTGAGCATATTCAAGACAATTGTTTTAAAATCTTACTCTAGAAAACTCAATGTTTGGGCTTCCATAGGAACAATTTCTGTCCATTTATTTTAAGTCTTTAAATGGTGATACTTTCCTGTTTCTTTGTGTGACTTGAGATTTTTTTTTTTTTTCTGCTGTTGAAAACTTAACATTTGAATATTACAATGTGGTAACTCTGGAAATCAGATTCCTCCTTTCTTCATGCTTTGCTATTTTTGTTTGTTGAAGGCTGTAGTTGTCCATTTTTTAGTGACTTCTCCAAAAATTTTGGCAAAGATTGCCTTCTTTGTTGTGTCATCACTGAAGTCTTTGTTACTTTAGCTTGTGCTCAGCTAATGTTCTGACTGAGATTTAACACCAGGAACATTTTTAAGTTGCTTTTCTTTTCTTAACTTAGTATTCATTTGGTTCCAGTACACCTTTGACTGCTTTCTGGAGTTTTGACAAAACTGGTTTTGACAGTATCTGCTTGTTTTGTGATTTTTTTTGCAAGATGGGAGCTTGGAACTGCTTATGTCAGCATTTTTCTCTAGATTCTTCTAATTTTCCCCCCAGGTTCTAAAATAAAAGGTATTTTTCTTCAAAATAAAGAATAGTCTTTCTTCCAATAAGTATCAGGAAGATTATGAGCTATCTTTCCAATTATTCACTCTATCTTCTCTGTTTTACCTTAAGGCTTTTAAAATGTGATGGTCAATCTTACCTTATTATATTATTAACATGTTAATTAATTAATTAATTAATTCAAATGATTGTAAAGTTCCTGCTATGTTAGGAAATGTTTCTGACTAGGTGGTCAATGCTATGGTTAGATAGATACACAAAGTGCTCTAGGAATTGCTCACTGGACCTTAGTGAAGGATTAGGATAGGCTTTCCAGGGGAGGCAACTTTGGACCTGGTTCTCTAGATTGAACAGAAATAGTGAGGATACAAGAAACGACAAGAGCATTTTAAGGCTGTCACATCCTCAGGATAGAGGTAGATCGTTAGTGTTTCAGAGGAAATAAAATGACAGGTGGTTGCAGATCCTAGGAATTACCCATGCTGTATTCAAAAGGCTGTGACATTCCTCATCCTCCATTCCTTTAATCTTATCTAGAGGCATTCACCGAAGTCATTCTTTCAGCCAAATCTAACAAGAACATCCACCATATCAATATCATGTTATCTGTAGGTTAGTCTTATTTCCTGCCTCACTGTGTATAGCTCAAAGTCACCTTGTCACACTAGGGCCAAATTCATCACTGTTTAGGTACCACCTCAGAAAAGAGTCAAGTGTTGGCAGGGGAATTCCATTCAAGCCACAAGCCTAGAGAAGGAGCTCTCTATTCTGGGTTCTCTATTCTGCTCCACTGGTCTCTGATCCTGTACCAGTACCATGCTGTTTTGGTTACTGGAGCCTTGTAGTATAGTTTGAAGTCAGGTAATGTAATGCCTCCAGCTTTGTTCTTTTTGCTTAGGATTGTCTTGGCTATTTGGGCTCTTCTTTGGTTCCATATGAATTTTAAAATAGATTTTTCTAATTCTGCGAAGAATGTCAATGGTCATTTAATGGGAATAGCATTGAGTCTATAAATTACTTTGGGAATATGGCCATTTTCATATTGATTCTATCTGTGAACATAAAGTTTTTTTTTTGTTGTTTTTTTTTTGCGTCCTCTCTGATTTGCTTGAGCAGTGGTTTGTAGTTCTCCTTGAAGATGTCCTTCATTTCCCTTGTTAGCTGTATTCGTAGGTGTTTTTGTAGCAATTCTGAATGGGAGTTCATTCATGATTTGGCTCTCTGCTTGTATATTATTGATGTCTAGAAATGCTAGCAATTTTTGCACATTGATTTTGTATCCTGGGCCTCAGTATTTTAAAATTTACTTCAGGTGATTTTATATATGCAGCCATAGCTGAGATACACTGTTATAGATCCTGGGCTGTGATAAACTAGAGGAGCATAACTAAAGTTTTACATTTTTCTCATGTCTCAGTTTCCTCATTTATCAATGGAGCTGGTATGTGTATCGACTTCATAGGCTTGTTCTGAGTAAATTAGTGCATGTAAAGTGCTCCGCAGAATGTTAGCTGCTGTGGTGCTTTACTTTCCACTGCACTTCCTGACTCCTAGACTTTCTTTTCCTTGGCTCTTTTCATGCTCATGTCAGATGCCTCGGTTGTTTCTTTCCCCCCAGAATATCCTCCACTTTTTCTCTCTCAGCTCAACATCTTTAAAGTATGCAATCAGCAGACTGCCATGCCACCTAGTCTATCGCCTGTTGAGGCAAATTCCCTAAATCCTCTTGTTCTTCTCCTGAAATTTCCACCTGCTCTAAATTCTTACAACATTTCTAACGCAATCTCCAGCTATGATACTTTAATCACTGTTTCCTCTGCTCATCCTAATAGGTGAGTCCTAAGATTTTTACTTCTGAGTCACAGATGATCCATTAGTCCTCCATTCTTTTTGCTTCCCCCTTACTTCATATTCTCTTTTTGGCTACTCCAGTTAATGTATCCCTTTGGCGACACTTCTTAAACTTTTCCACCTAAAGCAGAGGAAAGAGAACATGTTGAACATGAATGCTTTAAAGATCATGGGGTCTGAAATGTCATAGCACAAAATTATCTCCAAGTGTACATTTCATATCTTTGTTTAAATAAAATAATTATATGGTAGAAGAAAAAAATCCATGTGGATTTTTGCATGTCACTCAATTGTAACCTTGATTTTTAATGCTAAAAAATATTTGTCCTAAAATCTTGGGGTAAAAGCGTTGCTCCGAAAAGCTTCAATCAGATTACGTTTGTCCTGTAGCTGCCTTTCCCCTGTGGCCCATACTGGAAACCCTCAGGATTACAAATGCTACTGTTTGCAAATGAGAGTGAAATACAACAAAGCCTCCTCTTCTCCTTTGTCTTGTTCCCCATCCCCCTTCTGTGCTTTTGATAGTTTCCTCTCCTGTCACCTAAATAAGTACTCAGAAAGAAAACTCTCCAGTACTGGAGAACTTAGCATATTCTAATTCCTACATTTAAAAACATTTTAATGACTGAATAATTTTTTTAAAGAATAATATTTTTCATCAGAAAAAATTTGGAAGTATTTTGTTGTAGACTTTTAAAACATTTGATCTGGGTTTAATTCTGTCCTGGGACTGGTAATCATCTTTTTTTGAAACTAAATTTTTTCATTATGATGGAAAAGTCATCAATAGATGTTGAAAGCTGGACAGTATAGTGTCAAAGCAAATGCTCTGCATGTCTGCAAGAAAGTCACAAATAAAGAAGGCTCTGCTGACTAGAAGAGAAGGATATTTAATCCACTCCAGTATCATTGTTGAGGAGAACATTCTATCATTATTCAGTATAGAGATGTTTTTACACTATTCACAAAATCCAGGTAGAACCTCCAAGACAAATTTACAATAATATTAGCTTTTAGATTAATAATTGTTTTTTTAAAATATGTATTAGGCTCTTATGTAGAAAACAAAAAGGAGTTACAAACTGTTGTTACAATAATCTTGGTTTTTGTAATTGTCCAATGTTTCTACACTTACTGAGAGTTTTATTTCTCTCTATAGCTTCAAGTTACTGTCTCATGTCCTTTCATTTTACTTGCAGGGCTCCCTTGGGCATTTCCTGTTCATTTCCACTAGGACAGGGAAATTTCAGTGGTAATGAGCTCCCTCCGTTTTTATCTGGAAACATCTTTGTTTCTCTTTCACTTTTCAAG
Organism: Sapajus apella; assembly: GCF_009761245.1. NCBI lineage: Eukaryota > Metazoa > Chordata > Mammalia > Primates > Cebidae > Sapajus > Sapajus apella. The sequence goes on along the minus strand of NW_022437011.1, from coordinate 4,460,586 downwards.
AATAGTTCGCCAGATGTGGGATCCTTGGTTGACAGTTTTTTTTTTTTTTTTTTCTTTTAGCACTTTGAAGATATCAGCCCACTGTCTTCTGGCCTCCAAAATTTCAGATGAGAAATCTGCTGATCATTTTATGATGTATATGACAAGTCACTTCTCTCTTCCTGCTTTCAGGATTATCTTCTTGTCTTTGGCTTTAGAAAGTTTGATTACATTGGCTGGGCATGGTGGCTCACAGCTGTAATCCCAGCACTTTGGGAGGCTGAGGCAGGCGGAATACTTGAGGCCAGGAGTTTGAGACCAACATGATGAAACCCCATCTCTACTAGAAATACAAAAATTAGCCGGGTGTGGTGGTGTACACCTGTAATCCCAGCTACTTGGATGGCTGAGGCAAGAGAATCTCTTGAACCCAAGAGGAGGAGATTGGGGTGAGCTGAGATTGTGCCACTGCACTCCAGGCTGGGTGAAAGAGTGAGACTCCATCTCAAAAAAAAAAAAATGTTGATTATATTGTGTCTTAATGTGAGTCTTTTTAAATTCATCTTACTTGGGGTGCACTGTGCTTTTTTGGATTTAGGGGCTCATACCTTTTAGCTATGATTTTTTTACATATTCTATTTTCCTTTTTCTCTCTCTTCTCTTCTGGAAATTCCACAGTACATACACTGGTTTGCTTGATGAATACATCAAGCAATAGTGAACAGGCCCTACTGCAAGCTTGTCCAACCCATAGCCTGTGGTCCACATGTACCTCAGGATGGCTTTGAATGTGGCTCAACACAAATTCATAAACTTTATTAAAACATTGGACAAGCTTGGACAGGGTTGGAGAAGCTTGCTGTAGGGTCTGTTCACTACTCTTCAATCCACACATTCTGTAGGCCAGGGATGTCCATTCTTTTGGCTTCCCTGGGCCACATTGGAAGAAGAGGAATTATCTCAGACCACACATAAAATACACTAACACTGTTGATAGATTTGATGCGCTAAAGAAAAATCACCCCCAAAAAATCTCATAATGTTTTATAAAGTTTATGAATTTGTGTTGAGCCACGTTCAAAGCCATTCTGAGTTACATGTGGCCCACAGGCTATGGGTTGGACAAGCTTGCTGTAGGGTCTGTTCAGTATTCTTCAAACTTTTTTCATTCTGTTCCTCAGATTCAATAATTTTCACTGTCCTGCCATCAAGTTTGATGCTGATTCTTTCCTTTGCCTGCTCAATTTTGCCTTTGAAATCCTATAGTGAATTTTTAAATTTCAGTTATTGCGCTTTTCAGCTCAAGAATTTCCTTTCGGCTTCTTTTTAGGTTTTCTATATTTTTATTAATATTTTACTTTTGTTTGTACTTCATTTTCTTGATTTTCTCTATATCTTCCTTTAATTCTCTGAGCATCTTTAAGATAGCTGTTTTGAAGTCTTTTTCTAGTAGATCTGCTATTTGGTCTTTTTAAGGGGTAGCTTCCATTGATTTACAGTTTTTTGATTGTGAACGAGCCATGCTTTCCTATTTCCTGCCATATCTTGTTTTTTTTTTTGTTTTTTTTTTAATGTATTGGACACTTGAATCTAATAATGTGATAAATCTAGGAAATTCAGATTTCCCCCATCCCCAGGGTTTGCTGTTTTTTGTTATTGTTTTTATTTTTATTTTTTATTATTGTTGGAAGCTGTCTGCATGCCACGGATCAGCCAGAGGTGTAAACATTAGGTCTTCTTAGATCTTTTCTGAGCCTATACCTTTCCCTGGGCGTGTGCAGTCACTTTCCAATTTTCCCCACGTATGCAGTTGTTTTTGAATGTCCTTGTCTTTCATGTGTGGCTCCCAAAAGAAGGAAAGGAGAAAAATGAAGGGAGGGAAAGGTGCTGGCCCTTTGATTCTCCTAGAAGTCGCTACAGCCTGCGGAAGAGCGGCTTGCAACAGTGTGCGGGAGGTCCAACAACAATGGCTGTAAAGCTTTGTGTTTGCACCTCTGTGATCAGAAGCAGCAGTGATGGGAGCATATATCCTTAGTATTTGGAGAACATGATTCTTACTTTCCACCCTGGCTCCCACAGGCTGAGTGCAAACTGCTCCAGAACATGTGTGTTCTCAGCTCCCTCCCATGGGCTAGAGGATAATGGATGGATAGCTGCTGCTGTGCTAAGACCTTAAATTGGCCATAATTAACTGTACTTTGCCACCCAAGCCTTCTCTGAAAGTTGCAAGCTTAAAATAGACTCCAGAATTCTAAAATAGTGACATCGGACAGATTCTGCCAGTGCAATGGCTGTCTAGGAAGGGAGCCCCGATTCCTAATGCTTCCTATTCTGCCAGCTTCCCAGAATCTTCTCCACATAGCATCCATTTTGAAGGTACTTCTCAAGTTGGGGCTATTCATTGAATAAAGTGTCAATAGGTTATTGGATGTTTAAGGGTCCTCATTTTTCTGCTAACTATACCTCTACTTTTTTTTTCCTGTGTTCACCTGGAAGACATGTCTTCTTCAAGAGCACCTTGACTCTGTCCAGAAAGAGTTCATCATTTTCAACAGAGAAAAGTAAGTAATCCTGGGAGAACAACAGCCCCAGAAATGATGGCGTGTTTCAGCCAGACTTTACTTGCAGAGAAAATATATTTTTAACCTTTTAAAAATTATTTTCTAATTGGAAAAAATGATATTATCTATTATAGAAAATTTATAAACATTTTTGTAAGGTATGTAAAATTTTTTAATTGATAAATTAGCCTAGCATCAAGTTTTTTATGGGAAGGGAAGAGGGATTAGGATTTAAACACTTAAATATCAAAGTCTTTTAGAAGATTTACTTGAGTCATGCTTATTTATAAATTATTGGGCTTAATGTTATTTCAAAAGCTTAAACTTTTCATTTTCTTTTTCAAAGAATAAAACCTCTTTTTTTTTTTTTCTTTTTAAGAGTAAAAAGGGACTTTAATAAAAGACAACCAAATCTAGCCTTGGAACAAACCAAAGACCCACAAGATGAGAATGGTCAGAATAACAACCTATAAAGGCCTCATGTCTTCTTCTTGGGACAATCTCATGCCAGGAACTTCTAATTACATACGTCAAGAAAAGCTGACAGTAGTTCTTCCCACTCCACACGTCATGACTTAGAAAATGTGAATGAATATCTTTCAGAACAGGCACGACACAGTGAAGGATCCTGGGCCTGAGCTCCTGGGATGTCATTTCATACCAATCAACTGTGTGATCTAGAGCAAATCACTCAGCCACTTTCTGTGCTTTATTTATCTAAAATGAGAGGGTTGCACTACATGAGCCATACCCTGCCTTTTTAGTGCTGTGTTATTCTAAACAACCTTTATTTTTATTTTAAAATGAATATATGAATGTAGATCTACTTTTTCACTCTAATTACATAGTGACAAATGGACAAGCAGACACATGACTCAATGAGACTTTTCAGACCTAGAAAATTTTAAAAAGTGGTCAGAATCCCCCAGCCTACTTGGATGAGGATAAGGAATTCTATCAGGGAGGCATGGATAGGATCAGATTAAATGTAACATAGATGGATGAGGGTCTTCCAGTGGCGTGCTGGAGTCAGCATCAGATTTGCTTATCTCAGGGGGCTGGAGCCTGCCGTGCACATCACTTCCCAGCTCCCTCTTCAGCCATGTGAAGGGGGTGACTTGAAATTGGTAATAATGGGAGTATTTACACCATGAAAACTGGCAAATGCTAGTTTCTTCCCTCCTAGAAGCCAATTGCTAAATATTAGCACACTGATCTCCTTCCAAGAAGCATGTTCCTTGAGGGCTAATTGTCCCCTGAATATTCGCAGAGAATTGTATCTGGAGAGGACCAGAAGAGAATGTCGTCACACTGAAAGTATGTTCACTTTGCAGTTCGGCAAAGTTGCATCTTACATGGGAGTTATAGTCTAAGTTAGAAATGAATTTAGAAGATAGGAAAATTTACCATAAAACCCCTTAAATTACTTATAACATACAAGAAGTATCTTTTTTCAGTGAAGCCCAATTACAGTGTCACCCTTCACTAATGAAACAAGTCATTGTTTCTGTTTCATTTTGATTTAGTTATTTTTATTTTTGGTCTCATTTGGCTAATACAAGATGAGCTAAAATGTTGCACAAATTATACTTGTCTTTATAGACTAGAATTACTCTTTTTTTTTTTCTTTTCAGGCAAAGTCTCACTCTGTCACCCAAGTCGGAGTGCAGTGGCATGATCTCTGCTCACTACAACCTCTGCCTCCTGGTTTCAAGTGATTCTTGTGCCTCAGCCTCCTGAGTAGCTATGATTACAGGCATGTGCCACCATGTGTAGCTAATCCTTTGTATTTTTAGTAGAGACAGGGTTTTGCTATGTTGGCCAGGTTAGTTTCAAACTCCTGGCCTCAAGTGATCTGCCCACCTAGGCCTCCCAAAATGCTGGGATTACAGGCATGAGCCACCGTACCTGACCTTAGAATTACTCTTAGACCAATGGAATGCCTGCACATCCAAGAGGGGCAAGTTCATGGAGACTAAAGGAACAGTGGTATCATGTCTCCCTCCTACCTGTGTTTACTACAAGAATGGCAAGCACATTTGCCTACTTATTTAAAATATCACTGATGTCTCACTTTTTCTTTTTCTTTTTGTTTTTTTGAGACAATCTTGCTATATCACCCAGGCTGGAGTAAAGTGGCACAATCTTGGCTCACCACAGCCTTTGCCCCCCAAGTTCCAGAGATTCTCCTGCCTCAGCCTTCTGAGTAGCTGGGATTACAAGTGCAAGCCACCACACCCAGCTAATTTTTGTATTTTTAGTAGAGACAGGGTTTCACCATGTTGGGCAGGCTGGTCTCGAACTCCTGATCTCAAGTGATCCACCCGCCTCTGCCTCCCAAAATCTTTATATTTTATTGATTGATTTCCCAAGCACAAAGTTTAATTCACCTAAGTGAGATGTGCATATGATGAAACTCCACTGTACAGACACACAGATCTTTGCAGAAGAACTATTTTTGGCAACCCACATGCCGCTGGATAGGCTCAAGAAGTGAACAGGTTTGGTGGGGGATTGTTTTCACCTCTTGGCTACTCACTGTACCTAAACCTATCCTTACTTATGGAGAGCATCTGTCTCACCAAGATGGCAATAAGCTGGCAACAGGGGAGACCTGACTGATGCCCATTTGGGAAGCCAGACAAGTGGAAACAAGTCAAAGAAACAGAGATGGCTGCCTTTTATGCAAGGCTTTTCCATAAAGAAGTTACATTGGGGTGACCAAGAATGAGTAGAAAGCCAAAGCTAAACTTTAGCTTGGCATTCACCATTTTCTCCTCACTGAGCGAACAGGCCCTAGCTTCGGGCAATGAAATGGAGCCTCTCTAAGAGCAACCATATTTTGATCACATAATTAATAGCCAGCTCTTTTGTTGTTTGATTCCTTTTCCCTACAGTTCCCACATCGTTTGTGCTATTCTGTTTTTCTCCAAACACTATAAACTTGAAGCACTTACCCTGACTCAATTTTAGAGAGGAGATGTGTTTGAAAGAGCAAGAATAAGAAAGTGGCCAGATTCTGCTGCAGTCTGGTAACCCCAAGAATGTCAGGGAGCACTTGCTTGTTTACTTCCATCATTCATTTTTTTGATTCAAGCCCTGATGTGCTGTGGACTTACCTCCCTAAGTAACTGGGTTCCTCCCCTGGCTGTGACCTTGATTGCATCCTTCCCAAGGAGACGCTTTGGGAAGTTTTTCTGTACTTATGCTTACCAAAGAGCAGTGGAAGCATTAGGATCTCCATCGTGATGAGAGTTAAGCCATACTGCCATTTCACACGTATGTATTTATAATTGATGGGAACCTGATACAGTCTCTGTAGTCTGAATCCCTAGTTTTATTTCCAGTGAGCTGTTTCTGTGACTGAAGCACCTCTGTGGGCTTTTAGGAACCATGGATGTGCAGATGAGACAGCACAGGCTCAGAGATGGATTTCTAGTGCTAGGCAGGTGAACGACACACTGTGTTTCAAGTTTGAAAAGCAAAACCCTGGTATCAGTGCAGAACTACTGATTCCAAGCACCTCCCAGCATGGTGCATTTTAAACCTGAGAACAAAAACCTTTCCCAAAATTTAAAACTTTTCCTAAATCCTTATGATTATTGCTAGTTGTTGACATTGGATGCTTTGGTTTTGTTCAATAACTTGGGCTAAACGTTAATATCCCACTAGGTGGAACACGTCTCTTCTAGAGTCGTGATAACCAAGGCTCAGAGCTGTGATTTTAGAAAACAAGATGACTATTAAATCCTTTTTCCTGGTACGCCTGAATCTTTTTCTCCCGGCAGCTTCCCTTGCCTGTATGGAGCACCTGAAAAGTCTGAGCAGATTCTGAAATCCAGGAGCTCCCCGGCTATAAGGCTCTTGCACTGTGACAGAGCTGACCATCTCCTGTGCAGCCTGGGTGACCTCTAGTAGATGGGTGGGGCAGTCAAACCCTGCCACTTCTGCCACAGTCCTAATTCCACAGAAGAATGTGCTCTGCTAATGGCTAACCCACTTCCCTGGTGACCTGGTTTTGCCTGAGGTCATGCTAGGAATGAAGATAGACCAGCATAGAGCATTGCTAAATTAAGTATGGTAATCTAATTTATTGATGATTAGGTTTCTTCTGTTAGTAAAGTTTTAACCAGAATCAACTAGATGTTCTATTATCACAGCTTTTGTAGATTGCATGGATGAATCAGCAGGGAAAGAGTATTAATGTAGCTGGTGGGAACCAGTGTTGCTGCTTGCGGCTGATGTAGCAACGCTAAGGCATTCGCTCTTCAAAAGCTGAAGGAAAAGGCATGAAAAGCATTGCAAGTTTGTTTCAGTACCTAGTTGTCCCTGTATTGTCTACACAAATCCTATTTCCTGCTGTGATTACTGTTTATTACAAATTCAGTGTGCCTGACTGATACTAAACACTGATAGTAAAATTCCAAACTTCACTTATCTGTGCTGTTGTGAACAGGCAGCTGATCTGGAGCCCTCGAATGGAAAACAAGTGCTTCTGTTGAGCTGTAGCATATACAATATACATGTGCCTATGTGTATTAAAATGTCTTCTGTAAACAGTGAGCCACTGACCCTTCTGACAACTGTGTCTGTCTGTGTGTGTGTGTGTGTGTGTGTAATTGTTTTCCCAAGAGATAGCATTGGGGGTGCCCAAAGTAACCTGTTCTTATGTCTATTTCCTGTTGTGAGGAATGTCCCTTACCAGAAATAATATTCTACAACAGAGATGTGGAATGCAGTACATCTTACCTGATCCACATGTGCAAAAACTAAAAAATCCTGACCCCTCCAATATTCATGTCTCAGGGAACATAGCCCAGAATTCCAGTTTCTGCCTTTCACTATGCCCCTCAGTCCATGGGCAGCCTATGCATGTCTTTCTTCAGCACTCTGCCTTCCTACCCCTCAACATCCGTGCCCCATTCCATCCAGCAGCAGGTAAATGTTCTAAGGTCCATAATCTGGGACAGAAATTAATGGGCAGCTCTGAACTCTTGCAGCTAAAAGCTACCTGTCTCAGGAGAGAACAGAGGAAACTGTCACCCCTATTAGACCCACAGTGGGTGGGCAGCCAGCAAGCCGCTGGCTCCCTGGGCTTGTCCTGAAATAGCAGGGTCTTCTAAGTTTTGTGGCCTCCAAAGTCCTGCATGAGAAGTTCCCTGTTGTCCAGGTCACATTAAGTGTCCTGTTGTGTGTCCAGCAGCCATCTGAGCAAAGGGCAGGATCTAGAACTCTTCAGATTCTGGAGTACCAGCCTTAAGCATGTGATCTCATTTTCGCAGGTTACTTTGGCCTTTTTATTCCCCATCTCCTGCTCATGGTTGGGGTCTCTTTTGTGACAGGTTGGTGGTAGAAGAGCTGATTCCAGAAAGTTGTTTGGAACCAAAGGGCCCTTGTTAGTCCTACTAACAGGGAGTATTCTCATTTCCCACCTGGCCAACCTGACTCAGCCACTGAACACTTCCAGCCTTGAAGGAAGAGATGTGAAAGTCAAAGTGTATCTTTCACCATTTAAAAAGAAAACCACTTCATCCCTTTCAGATTCCTGCATCCTGAGTTTAAGTGCCGACTATTCCCTTGAAACCCACTCAAATCCTAAACAAAGCTCAGCTGCTGCCTTGGTCATGAGCAGGGAGAGGTGTTTCACCAATCCTGACTTAGAGCCATAAAACAGGTCTATCAACAAAAGCTTATTAAACATCAAAACTTGAACTTCAACTGTAAATAAGTCCCATGTACTCTTCTGGCCACAGTGACTAGGTAAATGGTGAACACATGCCCCAAGCCAGACTGAATCAGTCTTTTCGGCTGGAACTACTGAAGGACTCTCTCCCTCTTCGGAGGTTACTAAGCAGGTGAAGGGAAAACCTGGAGATGTTGATAACCAACTTTGTCCCACATAAATAGAGCTTTCTTGGCCAGGCGTGGCAGCTCACACCTGTAATCCCAGCACTTGGAGAGGCTGAGGCAGGCAGATAACTTGAGGACAAGAGTTCAAGACCAGCCTGGCCAACATGGTGAAACCCTGTCTCTACTGAAAATGGTGTGTGGTGGCATGTGCCTGTAGTCCCAGCTACTCGGGAGGCTGAGGCAGGAGAATTGCTTGAACCCAGGAAGTGGAGGTGGTAGTGAGCCAAGATGGCACCACTGCACTCCAGCCTGGGCAACAGAGGGAGACTTGTCTCAAAAAAAATAATAAAATAAAAATTTTAAAAAAGCTTAGCTTTCCTTCACTTACTGAAGGCACACAGGGCCTAGCACTGTCAGGGTCTAGCACTTGGATCCAGCTACACTGGAGTCTGCCTGATTGAACTATGCGGTTGCACCTGACTTTAAAATTCCACTTTCCAATCTCTCCCTGGGAAACCAGTTTAACCTTTGCAATGAAAATATGATCTGCACAACAAATTGGAAGTGGACTCAGCAGTGTTTCCCTCGAAAGGGTGTGGTGTAATGTGGGATGTTCGGGAGGCAAAAGTTCAAGAACCCTGAACTGGGCAAAGTTTGAAAGACCTCTTTATCATAGGATTTCTCAGGGTTTTCAAGTTGCTGATACGTACCTGAAAGCTCTCAGAAGAGTGGACACAGCAAATAATGCTTCCGAACCCTCATTTGACTCCTTGGAGTCCATTCGCTAAGAATATACTTTGGTATGGGCGTAGTTTGAGTTTTTCTCCAAGTCTAGGCTATCAAAAAGAAGCAGAAATGCTTACATAACAATCAAATAGCAAGGCTTTAGGGGAATGACCAAAGAAACAAAACCCCAAAACAAAAAGCTTTAAGGCTATGTTCTGAACTCAGCTAGATTTATCCCAAATGGCACATAATACTAAATTTGATGATCCACAGAAGAAAAAAAACTTACTCATTCTCCAAAGTTTTAAAATGGCCATCAAGCTTGGTGGCCAAAACTAACAACTCAATCTCAAAAATAGAAGCCCCCAAGTTTTCTCCAGATAACTCTGTTAACACCGGATCTGCCTTCCCCTCTTCCTAACCCTTTCAGATTTACTGTGCAATTTTAATATTATAGATGAAAAGGCACATCACACAAAGAAGAAGACTGGAGAACAGTGTTGGTAATTTCATAGTTATTTTAATAACCAGGTTTACATTAACAGTCACTTGATGATTTTTTTTTCTTTAATCTCAGCTAAACTCAAAACACAGTTTTCTTCACGGTTCAAACCAAACAGCTCTTCACGTTCCAGAGCTGCCTCACAGCTAGCACAGATCACGGGAGATTTACTGTCTGTCCATATCCACCAGACACAGAACTGAACACCCACACACCAGTTTTCAAAGAGGGAACTTACAATGAATGCTGGCTGCCCAGGGCAGCCCATGAGTGTATCTGGGACTCAAGCTGGAGTTTTCCAGGGGAGAAAGCCTGGGAAGCTTGTGGCAATGAAGATGAAAATTGCCCACCCTGTTGGAAAGGGCTTCTCATCGATGACTGAAAATCCAGGATCAGGCGACAGCCCTTTGTGGAAGCGTGACACTCTGGGTATAGTCATGAAGAACAAGGCTGAGGGATTTTGAAGGAAACCCATTTTCAGGATGACTATAATCCTATCTCTAGAAAACTTAGAAGTAAATGAAATATCTCTACCAGGGGTAACTGATTTAACAATTTCACAAACACCCTCCTTACCACCCAAGCCCATGGCCCTCAGAGAGAACCAGGACGGATTGCCATCTTGGTTCAGAGGCAATGTGAAAAGGTCAGAGGGATGGTGGGGGCATCCTCGGGGTTGGGGGCGGGCAGGCCAAAGGATGAGATGGCAAAGGACGGTTTGGGAATGAGATAGAAGATCCAGCGTGCCTTCCTACACTTGCATGAGGTGCCAATGAATTCAAAGAGAGCCAGGACTCACCATCGTTTTCTTTTCCTAAACCTTTTTTATAGGGCTATTTGATGTGTCTTATGAAACAGAACAAATCTGAATATAAATTTTAACTCAAATAATAGCAATATTACTCGGTACTCACGAAAATAGTGGGAGTTATACTCGCAATTCCCAGGGATGCCTATGCTTGGAGCGTTAGTAATGGTAAGTGAAGAAAGAGAGGCTTCCTTAGCTCATGTTTTGCCTCTTGAGGGCATTCCGGGGTTGTTTCCACATCAAGGAAAGCTTGTGCAGAATCAAAGGTTCTGGTGGAAGAGTTCACTTTGGAAGTCCCAAGGGCAGTGCGGCTGACCAATTTGGCCATGAAAGACTTATCTTCATGGCCCAGAGAGGCTGTGCAGGGATGAGTCGGACTCAGGGGCTGGGTACAGCAGAGCAGATGGTGCAGAAGTGGAAGCTCAGAAGTGGGTTTCTGTGTGTGTCTTTTCCTCTATTCTGGTGGTTGTGGCTGGTACTGCAACCTATCCCAAAGTACAGCCCAACCAATGAGGTACATGCTTCAGATCTGGCAAACTCTCCGCACATAAAACTGTTATTCTGAGTTCTCTGATAGACCCCCAAATCTTTAAATTGTAAATTAAGAGCTACATGTTCCCTTTTACTATATTTCCCTTAAAAGGGAAGCACCACGAGAGCTTTAAAATAGCAAGATTCCCTATTCTAAGGGGAAATAGTCTTTTTTCATGATTTGAACAGAAAAGGTAACGTGTTAGGGGCAATCCTCTTCCTTGGCTATCTCCAAATTCCTTTGTAGCCCAGTGTGTACTTTTCTCTGGTCTTCAACTTATTCAAACCTGCAGTCAGAGATATTGGTTTCTCCTAAGCACTTAAAAGGTGTCTGAGGCCTGCTCTTCTCTTCAAAGTACTTAGTACACAGGGTTACAGGTGTTACCACCTGGATTCCCCAGAGCATGAAAGTCTGATCCCAGGTTGAATATGTTTCTCCTGAAAATATGCATCTTGTTTCTATAGATTCTTACCTTGCTCACAGGACTTGCTCCAAAACTGAATTTTCAGAAGCAGCATGATTGGGAAAAGGATATTCAACTCTGACAGACAAGGTAGATGCAAGCACTCCACACTAATTTCTTTTAGGTGCCCCAAGGGGAAGCTGCATCATGTCACTTCCACTCACTTGGGGAGATTCTAAGACTGAGACACAAAGTTCCCCCAGAGTTTCTGCTAATGGAAGGGGAAACAAATGGTTTAGAATGGAAAGATGGAACGGGGGCCACAAAATGTGCTCCCTCTGCTCAAGACTGGCTTTGGCTTTCCCAAATCCCTGCTTGACTCCCACATAACTGAAGTTACCTATTACTAGTAAAAGTTAGGGAACATCTAATAAAAACTTTCAAAAAAAATTCCCGTTTATCATGGATGTGACAGGATCTCACGAGATCAAGAGAATCAAACACGAACTGCCTGTAAGAGAGGTCCTTCATTCTGCCTCGTCGGAGCTAAAATCCTAGCTTGCGATGCCAGAGGCATCACACTCTTTTCGGTTTGCAAAGACAGAAGAGTGAGAGGTGAGCTCGCCATGTTTAGGAGGCATCTTTAAGATATGGGCACCCTCACCCTCGGGGCCTGTGCTGTGTTCTCAGCTGCTGGCTTTTAAGAGCACCAGAGGCAGGGAGGACAAGAGGAAGAGAATTGTCATTTGTTCTGTCCCTGCCTGGCCTTCCCAATCCAGGAAAGAGAAGGATTTGAAAGCAACACTGAGATAGAGGCCCGAGCAAACACTGGCACAATCAAGCAGGTGGAAGAAATGATTGGGTTTTGGCGTTTTAATAAATGTTCAAAGAAACAAAATTTACTCGTAGGGGATGTGACAAAGAACAGAACCCAAAGACTGCCTGCCTTCTCCGCAAACCCCAGGGGGCTATGGTGATGTGACAGCTGCCACAAGCGGCTATCTTCCATGGAAATAACGTACGTCATCAACACAATATACAACACCCCTTCCGCTCACCTTCCCACCCACCTCCCTCCTACATGCCCTACCCCAGCCCCTCTGCACCCTCCAGCTTGCTCCGGGCTCCCACCACCCACTCACCCCAAGTAACCTGCGTCCCTTTTGTTCACTTCCCTGACGTCCCAGCTTGTCTGTCCCCTTGTCATAAGATGCAGCACTACACACGCTCTCAACACTATGATAGAGCAGACTCTTTTACCTTAGTGGCCTGATTGCATGCATGTAAATGGGGGGAGGGGGGTCAAACAAATCAAGGCTATGCATAAACAGAAAACAAAGCAATATTCGTAAAGCTAGGCAAGCGAGCGTAACATTGGAGAAACATAAGGCTTGAGGCTTATTGATTCTTTAGATCGCAACCGTTTGGATTCGCTTTCCTTCTTAAATATCGGTGTACCATTTTGGCTTCAAAAAATCTCTTCTTGCTTCTGCCCCCCTCTTTAAGGAAAGGCTTGCTTAACTAAGAGATGTAATATTAGAACGGCCGCCTGGGGGCGCCACGATGCGCTTGCTGGCTGAGCGAACCCCCTCATCCACTTGGGTGCCTGCAGTTGGAAATAAATTCCCAGGAGAGGGGAAAAAAAAGGGGTTGGGGGTAGGGGGGTGTGGGCAAGAGAGAAACTGGGTTAATTTTAAGAGAGCAAGATATTTAGTGCCTTGCTGGTCTCATCTCCCAAGAAACTTTCATTCCAGTCTGTCAGATCTTCTAGACTTTTCATCTGTCCCAGAAAACTACCCTCTGGGTAAGAAAAGCCAAGTTCTTATCTAGATTTCAACTGACCCAGAGCATGATAACAATACTGGGAAGAAGAACAATGATAAGGATGTGACACTCGTTCTGGCAGGCAACGTTTGAGGTGCTTAACCAATCATCTCCTTTAATCCTCACCAGCCTGGTTTGCGAGAGGGACTCTTATCTGTTCTACGGAGGAGATAACTGAGGTTCTGAAAGGTTAGGTCACTTGCCCAAGGTCTCACAGTGCAAAGTGGTGATGGTCAGGTCTCTGTGATGACAGCATAAAAAGAAATACCAATGTGTGCTTGGTCTATTCAGAGAGGAGCCTCTAAAAGCTTAAGAATTAAGGTAGCCAGAGAACAACAAAAAAATGGCAAAAACCTTGAAAAACTTTTCTTATGACTAGCAGAATGTGACCTCTGGCAAAGTCACCTCAAAACTTCTAACTCGTTCCCTTTGTCTTTCCTCCCCTAGGTCTCCCTTACCTCTTTCTCCCATTTTTCTGTTTCTCCCATTCCTTACCTTTTTCTCATATGCTGTAATTTTACCTTTAAATGTCTTTCCTTTCTTGTTATCTACTTTCTTCACATTTAAATTATTCATTATAGAAATGTGAATCTACATTTGTTTTTCTTCATTTTAAGACTACTGGTTATGGAGCAACTGTATGATTATTTTATTTATATGTGTATATATATATATATATTTCCATATATATCAGAGAGTTCTTAAAGAATAGGTAAGACTAATCACATGGCTACACATAGTTGATGTTCAGTCAGTGGTAGCTAGAATTAGCATTATTCAAATTACTATGAAAAGGAAAATATAATAAAAATCCTAGGTTAGAAGATGCTACTGCAATTTGAGCACCAAAATAATCTAAGCTATCTTTTAATCTGGGCAAATAAAGAAAACACACTATGTTGCATAGCGCTCATAGGCTAATGTAGAAAATCACTATCAATTCATAGAAGGGATCAGCTCCCCCTACGCCCTGCCCCCAACCAGGGCTGTTCTCTAGGAAGAATCAGTCACCATTTAAACCTAGTCTTCAGCCTGACTGCCTTGTCTTACTTTCTTACCAGGACCCCTTGTTGATTCAGTAACCTCTTCCCGCTTGCCCCAGCAACCTCCCTCAAGTTGACACCAGCACTGGGCTAGAAAATGCATTCAGGTTGAGTTCTCAGAAACACCCTCTGGCCTCAGAGCACTGATCTTCCCCTTCCCCACTCTCTCAGCTTTTCATGAGTCTGTCCCACTCACCTGACAGACTAAATCCCGATTGATGAAGATTCCTCACAGGTGGGTTCGGCCGAGTAGGAGAGCCTCGAGCAGAGCTCGCAGGAGTGCCCCCCTTGGGGGTGGTGGTCAGGTCAAACACGGGCCCATCATACATGCCCCTTGGGACCGCATGCAGGTCTGCCATCTGCAGCCAAAGAAGAGCATGTCATTATTCATTCATTCAGCATTTTAGGGTCTGTTCTAGGTAGCATAAATATATTAGTGAATAGAGTGTACGTGTAGTGGGAGCCAGGAATTAATAATAATAAGGATAATCTGAGGAAGGGAGAAGCGGTATAAAATAAATAAAGGAGGGTATCACGATAGAGTGACAGTGGAGGTGGTCAGTGAAGGCCCTTATAGTGGAGCTTCAATCTGATGGATCAAAGGACCTTGCTATCGGTTGGGGTTGCCAGAGGGAGGAGGCTGGGGAGATACCAGGGAGTGGTGTGGATGACAGCACAGCCAGCAGGGAGAAGAGCAAGGGCAGAGAGCCAAAGTGGGAATCATTATGAAACAGAAGAACAGCAGTACAGCTAGAGCAGAGGGATTGGAAGGGTAGGTTCATGATGTGAGGTCATAGGTGCTGACTGGGATGGGATCATAAGGGAATTCCACCCTCACACTCTTCAGCACAGATCTGGGTGGGCAGGCCTTGAAGTGAGCATCTGTGGTCTGACCCACTAACCCCTGGCTGTGGCTGTGAACTTGCCCTGGGACTTTGGAAACAGTCAGCAACTTCTACCCAGCACATGTTCTGCTTTTGGTCATGGGAAACAAGGTACCTCACGCAAAGGGGCTTACAGTCTATTAGACAAGCATTTCAAGACCACCCATGGCAGTAGCAGAGCCGGTATACAACCTCCACCCATTTCTTAACCTTGGCCAGAAGGGAGACAATGAGGACGCACTTCCAGATGAGCCTGATCATGCAGGACGGATCATCATAAGAAGTCCTGTCAGAGCCTCCTTCCCTGATAGCCACTCAAGTGCTGGCACAGAAGCAGAGCCCATCAACTGTGCAGAGGCTGATTCTGGTGATGTGATGACTGTATCCGTACTCCCCAAAAACCAGAACTCCAGATCATCAGCAATTCTCTGGATTGAGAATCTAAATCACACTCATAGAAATAAAGAAGCAATACTGGGGAGGTCTCCCTCTTCTCTATTAGGCCTAAACTGGAGTGCCGAGCTCAAATTCCACAGTCCTAGGGTAGGGCTAAGCTTGTCTCAGGGAGCACAGCACTCACATATATATGAAGGTGACCTGGAGATTGGTGAGGGGAGGATGGAAAGGTGAAAAGGGAGTTCTGTGCCTCATACCCTGAATCAACTAGAGCTTCCCTGTTTGTGAGTGTGTATGCATGTATACATACATACACATATACATACACACATATACATATGTATGTATGTGTGTGTGTGTATATATAGTGTGTGCATAAAAAGTACAATACAATAAATACAGTAAATACAAATATGTAAATATATTTATCTACATTTTACATAATTTTAATATTTTTATATTTATTGTATTGTTGCAATATAAACAATATACAGTACAATATAAACTAAATATATCAATGTTTATATATTTATATGTTGCTATATATTAAATATATATTTAATTTCTCTGCACCTCCATTTTTATAAACATGCACACATTTGCACACATGTATGTTTCTATACACTTATACATATACATACATATTTCTGTGTGTTTATGTATAAAATCAGAGAAACAAATAAGAATTTAGGGAAAACACTGTAGCTAACAGTAGTTGTAGGCGCTTGCTCCTGTGCAGCAACACTGAGCAGGATGAGACAGAGGTGTGTGGTGCGGATTCTTGGTTCTTACCTTCAGACATTAAGAGTAATTCATTTTTTTAAAAATATGCAGACCTTATTTTGAATTATCCAAATTTTAAATTATTTTAAAGAAAGAGCTATAAAAATGTGGGAAAAATCATTTGGGTTAAAACTCTGTTTGGCCAAAAGTTTTCAAAACTCTCTTTAATAGTACCTTAAGTCTGTGCGGTTGTTCTTGGGGACAAGAACATCACTGAATTTCTCTGTGAGAGTCTAGAGATCACAGTACCCTCTTCATGGTTACTATCCTGTGCGTGAATGGGACACAAAGCCCCTGCACCACCTCAGAGCTTCCTAGCTTCTTACCTTCCTCCGGGCTTTGATGCGCTTGTAGACATAGTCAGAGAACGGGCTGCAGGGGATGAAGCGGCCGGCCCCCTGTGTCACATGCAGGTTGCCATCTTCCAGCATGATCTTGCCCTGGCAGATGACCACCAGAGGAGCCCCGCGCAGCTCCATCCCTTCAAAGATGTTGTACTCTGCAGCCTAGAGGCAGGGGTGAGGAGAAAAGCCACAGTAAGGGTACAGAAAGAGGAAAAAGAGGAATGTGAGTACCTTCTATCCTTGAGACCTTCAGTGTCATTTGCTGCTGATTCACCAGGTAAGCCAGGGAAAGCTTACCATGCATCTGCAAGCTTCCAGTGTGTAGAAGGCACCAGGAGACAGATTTGCTAACAAAAAACTGAACTTCCTAGCAAAAAAGAAGTGTCCAGTCTTTATTTATTAAGGTCCTCAAGTGGAAGTCAACTTTTGTCATGGGTAGTGTTTAAAGAGAAGCTGGATAACTATTCGGGATGCTGTACGTCACCATCTTGTATTAAGCGGGTGCGCAGAGAGGTCATGTGGCCTTTAGGTCCCTCTAGCTCCAAGTTAAATAACATGAGATGACACAATGTTTAAGCAAAGGCCATTACACCAAAAATGGGATTTCTCTCACTACCTTCTTCATTTACTCAACCAGCAAGAGGTATTACTGTACTGCCAAGTAATTAAGAACATCAGTTTGGAGTCAGCTTGTCTGGGTTTCAATGCTAGCTTCACCATTTGCTTGCTGCACCAATTATTTAATTTTTCTGTACCTCCAATTTTTGAACTGTAAAATGGAGGATAATAGTCCCTACCTGTAGAAGATTACTATGGAAATCCAGTGAATTAAAAGCACCGTGCCTGAAACATAAGTGCTTAAAAATATTAATTATTTTTATTAACAGTGTCAAGCCCATTTTTGTTAGGTAGTGGGCTTTAATTATCATCCTCCATGTGAAACTCCTCATGAGGAAGTCATCCATGCTGTTCACAAGTTATTTCCCATTCTTTCTCTTTCCAGGCACAAGGGATCATTGCATGTCCCAACTTCTGGAGGTTAGGTATGGCCACAGGACTGGCTAAGACCAGTGCCATGTGAGAGGCAGTGATGTACACCACGTCTAGGGGAAGATTTCAGAGTCAGTAGACCATTTACCAGGTCATGTTCTGCTGTCTCAGCAATCATGAAAACATGTGTAGAGAGACAGACTCTATTAGCTTCTGTCCCTGAGTGACTGGGGTGGGAAGGGCCCATCTGCTGACCCCCTTGCTTTGGAAAGCAGAAGAAACACAATTGAGATTTTGAGCCACTGAGTTTTAGGGGATGGGCTGTTATTGCAACCCGTCCTAGTCTAACTACCCTGGTGCACCACATAAACACATTTCTCCTGACCAAGTTCCTTGCGGGCATTCTCCATTTTACTCCACTCCCACCAGCGCAAGCCTTACAGACTGATGGTTCTTGGCAGAGACGATCTTCACAGCATCTGGGTCCCAGATGACCAGGTCGCTGTCAGAACCCACAGATATTCTTCCCTTGCGGGGATACAGGTTGAAGATCTTGGCAGCGTTTGTGCTTGTCACAGCCACAAACTGGTTTTCATCCATTTTCCCTGTGGCCTATGAAAATATAGGAAATTATATCTGTAGCTATAGCTACATAGATATCAATTCAGGGCTTCTGAACTCAGAGAAAGACAACCACAAAAGCACAGAAATACAAAGACAAGCCACCCGAAAAGGTGGTGAGCTACAGAGCCTCACTCAGCAAGCTCAAATTAGCTGGGCTGACATGACTACTCAGGCAGAATGGTCAGACACATGGTTTAAGACAGAAGTTACTGCTCCTGAAGTATGTATTTTTTAAATATGTACATACATGTACTTACTAATTTATCTCTTCTAATTCCAAAAAGGATTATAGAGGGTTCACAGTAAAAACAAATGGGATTATAATCCCATTCTGTAGACAAGTGTTTGTATTTGCCTGTGCTGTGTGCACAGAACAAATGGGAAAGAACCACACCCAAATGATAACAATAGGTTCCCTCGGTTGTGGAATCGAGATATTTTTGTTTCCTTTCAAGTGTGTGCTTGTCTGTAATTTCCAAATATTCCTTAGTGAACATGTGTCATGTGGATAATTTAAAAATATATATTATCTTGGAAGTATTCCAGATAGTGCCAGGATAAATATATACATACTGCTCTGCAGCATATGAAGAAAGAAACACCATGTAAGAGAAGAGACAACAGTATTTATATTTTCCCTCTTTTCAAACCAAAGAGCCTCTCTACGGAAAGAACTGAGTTTAAAACCTAGCTCTGAGCTTCCTGGGAACAAAGAAGAAAAAGGAAACTGAGTGAAATTACACTGTGTAGAGTAATGAGGCATTAGTATACACAACCGTGATATGAATGTTTTTACGATTTTTAAAATGAAACATAGAGAAGTAATCAATCTAATAATGAGATAATTATTGATTTTACTAAAATCTTTGAGAGAGTCTTCATTTGAATGGCTATTTTCTTTTGTCAGCCCTTTTGATGTGAACAAGGAAAATAAAACAGGCCACTTGCCAGAAGACATTTAGAGATAATCACTTGTATTGCCTGAATGACCATATGCCCTCAGTACAGGGTGTCCTTGATAAGCAAGAAGACTTTGGTCTAGACACAGACTCACTGCTTATCACTTCAAAGGATTAGATCCAGTTCTTTCAAAAGAGGTCATAAAACTCATAAAACTCTCCAAACAAAAATAATTAAATCACTATTATTTTAAGCACAGGGCATTTGGACACTCAGATGAAGGAGTTGCATGTCTGGTTCCCAGTCCTAACAGTCTAGATGAGGAAGCCTCCTTCAGAATGCCAGACCTTAGGAGTCATCACACTAGAAGGAAATTTTCCACTTTGCCTGAGCAACATGGTTCCAAAGACATCTGAGCAGGTTTAAGATCCCATCTGCACTCGCAGTGTCACCAGCCCAACCGGTGGCAGGAAGTTCTGTTCTGGCTCATGGATGTTTTGGTCCTGGCCACCCTCCCAGGACCTCAATCCCTTACCACAGCCTTGTCCCAGATGACAGACATCCGCTCCTCCACACCATTGGTGCCCTCGGGAATGGCTGTGAAGTTGTCCTTCCCAATTGCTTTCTGGGCAGTGCTGAAGGTACAGTGGGCACTCCCAGACAGTTGCAGATCCCCACTGGCAAAGGAGAAAAGGTCCACGTGAACAGGAGAGATGGCTGGAGGCACACTGGGGGCTTAGAATCTTGTGTCCACTGTGAGGGTTTGGACTCTGACTACTTGAGTTTGGAATCCCTCCTCCACCTCTTACCAGATATATGAGCTTGGATGAGTTTCTTCCCCTCCCTGCGCTCAATTACCCCATCTAGAAAGTTGAGGGGGTGGGGTTAGATCATCTCTTTTGTAGCCACATAAAATGAACTCAGATGAGCCATGTCACGATCATACGTCTGCAGAGGGCAGCAACAAAGCAGTCTCCCTACAATTTAGCAACTATTTAAACTTAGGCAAATGATTTAGATTCTCCAACCTTCAGTTGCTTCATATGTAAATGTAAATGGTGATAAGACCACCTCACTCATAAAGTTATTACAAGAAACAAATGAGATTGTGAGTGTAGTCTTACCATAGATCTTGCCACATAAAAGGTTCTTTTTTTTTCTTTTTTTGGAGATGGAGTTTTGCTCTGTCACCCAGGCTGGAGTGAATCTCAGCTCACTGAAACCTCTATCTCCCAGATTCAAGCGACTCTCCTGCCTCAGCTCCCAAGTAGCTGGGATTACAGGTGTGCATTATCATGCCCAGCTAATTTTTGTATTTTTAGTAGGGACGAGGTTTCACCATGTTGATCAGGATGGTCTTGAACTCCTGACCTCATGATCTGTCTGCCTTGGCCTCCCAAAGTGTCGGGATTTCAGGCGTGAGCCAAAGCACCCAGCCCCATAATAGGTTTTAACTGCTATTACCATTATTAATATTATAACTGTATTAATGTTTAGGATGGGGAAGAGCCTGTTTTCTATGCTCAAGACTGCAAAAGAATTCTCAGTACATTTTTCATACTACAAACTCTAGTCTAGCTGATAGATGGAACTGCTCCAGTCCTCAACCCAGCTGGCCCAAGAGATGGTTTCACAAAACGCCTGCTGCTGGGCATTCCTGCACCAACCTGGCCAGCAAGGAGTTGATGTAGTCAGGAGTGGTTGGGTCAGGACTCAGGGGTGGGGATGTCACGAATGCGGCTGCCTTGGCCCAGTTCTTGCTCCAATAATGGGTTCCATCTATGCCGAGGCTGGCGGTGATGGGCTCGCCAAAGACCACATTTCCTAGAAAAGGAAGGAAATAGGCAAGGGGTTAGCATAAAGTATGTGCTCCATGCACTGAGCGCAGAGTCAGACAGACCTGGGTTCAAGTCCATATTCCCACCTTTTCTAAGACTCTGCTTTTCTGCCTGCTAAATGTGACCAAGTTTGTATTCCCTAGATTAAAAGAAGCCATTGGTTGTTAGATGCAGTGTCAATTCTCAAATTTTGAGCCAAATTAATATTTGAGACAAAATAAAATATATGTATTGATTTTAAGACTCATCCTCATTTGAGAAATACTAAAGTGCTCCGGTTGTTGCTCTAGTAATGGGTTCCATGTATACCAAGGCTGAACTAGACATATGCTGAAATTGATGAAACAAGATGAAATCTACTTCTCAGGCTTATGAAAATGAAAAAAATATGGCATATGTGAAGCATCTGGCACTTAGTGGATGCTCGGTAAATATTGCTTTCTTTACTTGTTGCTCCTTTCCACTGTAGGGGCACCAAATTCCAAATGTGCCCCCACCACTGGGAATTGCTAGATCCCCCCATTACAACAATATGCTTAGGTTCCACAAAGTAAAATCTATTCCTGTGGATTACAGACTCTCATGACTTTTTTTTTTTATCATGTTTGTTACTCCTAACATGATGACTTGCTAAAAACCACCCAATAACCTAGGACACATCAAATATGAGACTAGCCTCTTGGATTCTGCCTCAAAAATTAGGGGCTAACTACTCAGACCATGGAGAGGGAAGAAAGGCTATTGGAAAAGACATTGATCTAAGCTTCTGTTGAGCTTCTTTAAGAAGAAGGAACAGTGATACAGAAGGCAAATGCTAACTCATAGCAAGGTGGTTGGTACCAAGTTTCTCTATGCCAAAATCTGGGGCCAAAGCTACCCTATGAAGCCCTTGGCTTCTTTAACTTGAGTCCTCAATCTTCCACAGTCAGATTCTCCATAAATTTGCACTCTATGGCCAGGATTACAAATACGTTTGCCTTGTTTCAACTGCAATCAATTGGTAATGGTTGCCTAGAATTCCATGAAAAGAAGAATTCTAATAATGTCTCAGGAGAAAAGACTCAAGACTCATGATTGGTTAGTAATGTCTGCCATGGGCAAAAGAAGGAAGCCATGGCAATGATTCACATAGGACAGCCCTCCTTTTTGGGGTGGCAGTAAAAAGATCCATGTGATGAGAATTCAAGGGTTCTCCAAAAATACACACTAAAGGATGCAGGACCATAAAGATATGAAGAAATGAAGGTCACAGCAAGCAGTCAACCACTATTGAAAGAAATAGAACCTTGCAAGTGGAAGAACTCTCCCTCTGGACTATGTTTAGCATGGGAGAGTAAAAGAAACTAAGATAGTAATGATGCTTAGATTTGAATACTAGCTCTCCCAGCTGGGAGATCCTGAACAGGTTGTGCTGCAATTTCATCTGAAAAAGGGTAATAATGCCTATTTCTCAGAGTTCTTTGAGAATTCTACACAATAAAAAATTTGAAGTATTTATCTCAGTGCAGAGTACATAGCTGTTCCTCGTTAAATTGTAGCTTTCTAATATTAATTCTGAGCAGCCATATAGTTAAAGAGCCCTGATGATTGGTGACTAAACACATTGAGTCTTCAATTATATCCTGGTCAAGAGGGAAATACTGCTACACTTTATCCTGCTGGGGATACTCTTGACTGTTTCCCCAAGAATGACAGTCCACGAGATGTTTACTGACTTCAATCTCAGCCGCTAGTTTTTCATCCCTGAAATAATACTGCCATTCCACCCTGGAGACACAGCTGTACTAGTTCTGCTTGCCAAAGAATTGAGCCAAAAGGCTTAGGGTTAGGAATTTTTCTCCAAGAAGTTTGAAATAAGACCAGCATATAACTGAAACACCCTGTCCCGAGTGTGGCCCCCAGGCTACCCTGAGAATGGGTCCCAGGCAGAATGCAGCTTCAACAGAGGGCATAAGAGGGTGGTGGGTGGTCACGGGTAGCAGGGGTGTGTGTGGCACTGGGTGAGGACAGAAGGGAGTTTCTACACACTTTTACTTTTTCTTCCTTTTTTTTTTTTTTTGCTTTTCTCCAAGAATGAGTGAGGAGCACTGGGCTGCTTTCCTGGTTCTCGCCCAATGATTCATACCCAGTGGAGCAACCAAGCCATGTCAGTTGAGACTTCTAAAAGCTAAGGAGAAAACAGGAGCCTACAGAGAACAGAGGAAGGAAGGAGGTGCCCCAGAATCTGCCAGCTAGGAAGGGTGTCTAGACAATGTGAAAGCCTCCCCTCTCATAAGAAAAATACGATCACCCTGCGCCAGAAGGCCAGGCAGCTGAAACTCAGCCATGAGCATCAGCTGAGACTATTTTTAGCTACAGCAGTCACTCACACATAGAGATTTACAGGCCAGTTTGGTAGATGAATCACCCATCTTGGGCCTCTCCACCACCAGAATGGCCACTGGCACGCAGTGGTAGCAACCGCATCACCAGGCCTGGTAAATCCTCTCTCACAACCCAATGCAGAGCTGCACGTCTACAGCTTTTCACCTACACTCATCCCTTACCAACCTCACAACTAAGACTATGAGTCTGACACTGAGGATAAGAACCAGAAACAGAAAAGAAAGCTCTGAAAACTTTACCTAAGCACAAGGCAAGCAAAGGAAGCCCAAGTTAACACCAGTGGAGAAAAGAAGAAGTCAACAGGCAGCAGGGACAGAGCCAGGGTCGTGAAGGCCGTGGTGGCCAACATGCTTTGGAGACCCACTCAACCCCTTCTCTAAAATAACTTGTGCTAGTCTCAGTGGCTCAGGAGGTATGACCTGCATCTGTACTGTGGCTTCAATCCTGGTCAGATTATACCATCCCAGGGTGTTTACTGGTCCAGGGATGACAGTGTGACCCAGACCAGGACAGTCATGGTGCTCCTAGGGACTTTTGCTTGACCTGCTGGAAAAGGTGTATTTTACTTTCCCATCATGCTCTCCACCAACAATTGAGGACAACAGGTACCTCTTGGCATCTATTCCTGTGACTGTTCATACTAAACAAACCAGAGGAGACAGAGCTAAGAAAGTGGTAAGCATGACAAAACCCTAATACCGCTGTTGGCTACTCGATCTATCCATGCCAGAAACACCTACAACCAGTTATTTACTTGTGTTTGTTTAAGCTAGTTGGAGCAGGATCTTTGAATTTTGCACTCAATTTAATCCTGACTGATACATCCATTTATAAAACTCATTTATAAAACATTTTCAGGTAAGGTGAACTGAAAATGAAAGATCAAAGGGGAGAAGGAAGATGCACAAAGTCTCAGAAGAACTGATTCAAGTTCTGTGTCATCTTGGACAAACCACCTAACCTTCCTGAGCCTCAGTTTACTTACATGCCAAGTGAGAGAAATCCCAGGATCCTGCCATCCACACAGGATGTGGAGAGGGACTTCCTAGGGAGCAAGGCAATGAGCAAAGTAGGCACCATTTATGTTACACAGGACAACCAGGGAGGGAAGGGGCCACACAGTGTCTTTGAGAGCTCCGAGATCTGAGGAGCACAAATCACCTTTTTTCCTGGCTTGTGAGATGAGGTCAGCTGCACTCTTGCTCATGACCTTTGTGACGTAGAGAGGGCAATTGGTTTGGCTGGCAATGGTGATGGCACGGAACACAGCCTCAGCTTCCAGCTGCAAGAAAAAGTCACCAGGAGTCAATAGGGACATGAACCTCTCAAACTGGTGGCTCCCACCCCCACGAACTATGAGAATGCAGTGCTTTACAGAGATTCTGGGTGATTTTGGCAGGATCTGGAATTAGATAGCCTGCATCCACATCTCAGATCTACCACTTCCCAGCTGTGTCACTTTAGTCATCTTCCCAGTGCCTCTGTCCCTCACTAGTAAAACAGTATAGCATGGCACTGTCATCTGAGAAGAATACCTGACAGAGGGAAAGTACTTAATGTTAGCTTGAGTTTTTCCTTAGCCTATCCTCTCTGTGGTTATCACAAAGGTGAAGTCTGAATGAAAGCTTTTGCTCGTCAATCTTCTCAGGACAGAGTCTCTGGGAAAACACAATAGCAAACCATTATGTCTAAAATAACCAGCTAAGCCAATTAGGCATCATGGTTCCTCAAATCCTTTCCTGCAGCAGTAAGTGGTCAGCAAAGGGTTAATTCTAGGAGGTATTTCTTACAAAAGTAATTCCCAGGTTTCTGAACACAAAGACTTCTTTTATTATTGATCTCTCCCATCTTACCCTAATGTAGAATTCATGTTTTCAAATATGCTAACCAACCCAGTGGCATTTATTAAGTAACAAAACAAGAAGTTTTCCCTTATTTTACTAACAAAGCAGGGTTTGAGAGCTGAGCCTCTCTCAGATGGCCTGGTTCTGAGTCCTGCTTCTGGCACTTATAAGCTAGGTGATCTCAGGTACATTACACAAGCCCCCAAGGCCTCAGTTTCCTTGTCTGTAAAATGAGGATAATAACAGGATCTGACACGTTGGGCTGTGGTGAGGATTAAACGAGCTAATCCTTGTAAAGCAATTAGCCCATTCCTAATGAGGGAACAAGGTTAAGTGCCCTTTGAAGGGTGGCTACAGATATTATTGCTAACAATATTTTCTGACCAGCTGAGGGTCTGTGTTACTCTCAAGTGGTCTGCTCTCAACTGGTATGAGTTAGTCCAATTCAGCACAAAGCACAGACTTTGACATTTTTCTATTCAATTGGCAACAGTTCCCTTTTTTATGGATATGACATTCTGGTTAGCCTGTGGAGCCCAACACTTTAAAAAAATACCAAAAATAGCTTGCAGATGCCCAATGGTCGTATAATGCAAACCAGTCACTGCCCATAGTGGGTGTAGCTCAGCAGACAGACTCTAAGAACTTGCATGGCTGAGCTGGCCTCCCCCAAGCTGCACTTTATTTCATGTGGATGAGACATTGGAGGCCCCTGGCCATAGGTGAATGTGGACACCTTCCTGAAGCACCCAGAATTTTGTCCTCTGGTACAGTTGTCTTTGTGCCTGGGGTCCCAGATCTCTGAAAAGCATCACTTGAGATGGTGTCTGGGTGTGCTTGAATTGAAGAGGGGTTGGAGGGGCTGGCTCCTCCTATGCTTACTCCTCCCCCTTCACACCCATGCTGACCACTTCAGCTCCCCCAGGACCTCTGTTCTGGTCCCTTTGATCTCATTCCTCCCAAGCACTGCAGGTTTTTCAGCACTTTGACAACATAACTATCTTTGGAAGTTTACATCACCCTCCAACTTCATCCAAAAGGCCTTCCACGGCTGTAGAGATTTGTGGCTGAGAAACTTTTTTACTAAAAAGGAGACAGGAATAAGGAGGAGGTTGGGGTGGTAGGGCCAAGGGGAGGTTGAGAAAACAAACCAAGGAACAAAAATAGACTTTGCTCTGAAATCCCCTGGCTGCTGCTGGAAATCCATCTTGCCAGCACATCTCCACAGTGACCAGCATTTAAGAAAAGCTTCAGAAACAATGCTGTTCGCCCTGGCCTGTTCACGATGAGTAAACGATTTTCCAGTCCTTCAAGTGTGATCAGCCAGGGGCTTAATCTCTCTGAGCTTCAGCTTCTTTACCTGGGCAACAATGCCAATCACACAGAGTGGCAGCAGTGAGAACTGAGATAACGTATGCAATTAGCCCATGCCAGATGTATGCATTCCATAGAAGTGACCTGGTATTATTAAGGAGACAGACTTCAGGGATGCTGTATGTGATTGGAACCCTAATCACAAAATTATATATTTAAATGGCAATAAAAATATCACTAGCTACAATGGAGTTTCTGAAGTGCTGATAATCTGTTTCTTCCTCTGGGTGCTAGTTATACAAGTGTATCCAGTTTGTGAAAACCCATTGCCTCCTTGGGATACAAACATTTTTTTTGTATGTGTGTTCTATTTATATTTTAAGTAAGACTCTAAAAGAGATGGGATATGGGAATGTAATCATTTCTGGTTATGATTCCTTCTTCTCCCTATTGTAGGATTTGGAATGACAGGACAGAAACAGGATTCGCTTCACTGATATGGAGGGCCTTGACTTTGCTCCAAGTGCTAAGACCCAGGCTGCTCTTCCAAAGCCAATGTGCTTTCAGGTACATGGGCAGCCAATTCTCAGCTCTGTGCTCCATGCCAGCAGGTGAAGCTGCTGATATCTCAGAGACATGGAACCAGCCTCTAGTCACCTTTGATTTGTTGTTTGGTTGCTAAGCACAGACATAAATAATCATTCATTTTTATACATGAGAAACTTCCATAACTGGACATAATCATCACCTATACAAATTGATGAGCATAATATATATTAAAAAACCCCATTCAACCACTTATCCAAATGGCCAATATTTTGCAGGACTCCAAATGAAATAATAGAATAAGTAGAAATGTCTATGAGATTCACACTGAGATTTCCTTAAGAAAGGAGCTAGAAATTTAACACTCCTGAGTAGCTGTGAAGGACACTCCAACTTGTGCTATCTTTAGAGAGATTAGGGGTCAGAAGTAAGCATGTCTCTTACATTCCTTTCTAATTTTCTCATGGGCTCTTGAGCTAGGGTCAATCAGAAGTGGTCTTTGGAAGAAATGTTCCAATACTGCTACCTGGTACTCAAATTCTCATCACCTTTTAGCAATGTTTATTC
The DNA here is from genome assembly GCF_009761245.1 of Sapajus apella. Classification (NCBI taxonomy): domain Eukaryota; kingdom Metazoa; phylum Chordata; class Mammalia; order Primates; family Cebidae; genus Sapajus; species Sapajus apella. The sequence continues at coordinate 4,432,943 of NW_022437011.1, read as the reverse complement.
ATGCGTTGTGTGTGCATATGGCTTGGGAAGACAGGCCGAACACAAACACTGCCCGTACAAAGTTGGTGGCAGTTATAGTAAGGCTGAGGCTGTGATGACGGGTGTCTTCCAGAAGACATGGTAAGAACTAAGTCCTCACTGCTACTGCTTTTCTCTCCCTACCCCATCCTCCACCTTCACCCGCTATAACTTACCTCCTCTGGCCTGCTCAGTACATGGCCTTCTGGACCAGTTATTCCCATTTCCAACATGCGGGTTTGCTCCTGAAATGAGAAAAGAAAATAGTTCTTCAATGAGCTCAAGTGAGATTTGGAAAAATTATGCTGGTATGTTCTGATCTAAAGAATAAATATGTGTACGTTGAACAGATGTATTAATCCTATATTTGGATTTGCAATTTAGGGTAGAGTCAACTAAAAGGAGGAAAAAAACATTCAATGTGTTTTGTTTTTATTAAAAGAAAGACAGTTGTCTGTTAGAGTATCTATTTTTTGTCTGTACTACCCATCAAGAATCATACCAGGTCACTTATTCTTCATCTCTGTCAGTCTCAGCTGCCTCTGAAACTACACTTGGTCATCTCATTGTTTATGCATTAATTCTCTTTAAACCCATTCACTTAACAAAATGTATTGAGCATCTGCTTCCTGCTAGGCTCTGGGTAGGTACCTGCATTAAAGCAATGTAGCCCCTGACCTCAGGGAACTTACAGCTTAGTGCTTTGTTTCTCAAATTGTGGGCCGCTCATCACTTACATCAGAATCACCTGAATCGTTTTTGTAGAAATGCAAATTTCTCGCCCATCATAGCCTACCACATCAGAACACTGTGAGATGGAATCCGAGTAATGCATATTTTAATAAACCACTCAGGAGTTTTGATGTTTTAAATCTATGGCTTAAATGAATGGATTTAAATTTTAACCAAACAAAATAGTGCCTGCAAACAGCATTAACTGAGTTAGTATTTTGGTGAACTTCTGTTTAACCAAGCTGTGGACACAGCAGAAGATGTATGTGTCCCTTGTGGCTGATGGCTAAATTCCTCAGACTTCTAGCCTCTTTCTGCAAGAAGCAGGTAGCTGGGCAGTGAGCACACACACATGGACTGATTGAAACTGGCAGAAATCCTAAGCCACCATTCCTTCCGCATTACTGGCATTCACTCTGACATTAAGCCTAGTTCATATGAACCCCTGCACCAGCAGGCCTGGCCTAGTGAACTGGGAGTACTCTGGTAATGTGTGAAACATACAGGAAAGATGGTGAACACAACAAGCCTTGTCTCACGTTGAAACTAAGGGGCATTTAGAAAGGAAATGATTCTTACCACCTGGAAAAGAACCTTCTGTCTTTTGTTTTTAGTAATAGAAATTTCTAAAACAGGAGCAGAAAGGAAAACGCACATACTATAAGCAACCACGAGAGGTGAAATGGTCACTATCTCCAGCTCTACAGAATACCAAAAATGGTTAGAGGCTTCCAGAAAAGCACCTCCACTTTTCATTCTTATCATTCTCACTTATTGAAACTTGAACTGAATTAAATTTCTTCTGAAGTCTAGTGAGTTTCTACTCTAAATTGCCTCTGGTCACATAAGGGTTAAGGTCTCCAACTAAAGAATCTGTCTTAGGTGACACTTATGCTTCTGTCTTGTTTGAGTGCACCAGGATAATGCACAGGACAAAGCTAAACTCAAGTGGTGGCTTCCAAGTGCATTCAAATCACCAAGGGAATACTTTCAAAAGACACTTGCCTGAGCTCTGCTACTGACTTTTCCTAATTTCAGAATACCTGGAATTAGAAAAATTTGGTGATTCCAATGCACTGTTCAAATTAGGAAGTCCTATTCTGAAGCCATGATGTCCCTATAGCTGGGAGGTTAAGAATGGCAGTAAAGACCCATTGATGCTACCTCACATGGGGGTAGCAGTGGGCACAGTGTGGCATTCATCACAGCTACAGTTACATCACAGTTTGGGTCATAACACAACCGTGGCTTGCTCCATGATGAAAGGAACCCTGTCTTTTCCATCTTCCCTCTCCAAGGCTTGGCACATAGTAGGTGTTCAACAAATATTTGTTAAATGAATGGCTAAAGATGCTGTTCTCTCAGACTGTTTTGCCAATTTGAAATTTTTTAAAATCACTTTTGTTTGAAAAAAAAATCAGTTTTTTTCTGGTATATTCACTTTTGCATAAGTACAGCAAGAAATTCTGAGTATAGCAGCTGCCTTCATTTAAACAATGTGATAAAATCTTTCAGCTCAAGCTGAAGTTAATAAACATACACAAGAAACTCATCCAAATGGAAAAATGTTCCTACTCTTTTCCTGACTGAGAACACATCTTCCCAAAGTAGGGAAATAGGAGGGGTAGGGGAGACGAGAGAAACTTCCATGCTAAGGAGTCACAAGAGGAAAGAAACTGAGAACAGGGTCTTTTGAGTTGGAGTCCATCTGCTTCTACAGGAGCTGGAATGAACTGCCAGGGGGTCTGGTTCCCAGGGAAGATAAGAGCAGGTCTGGGACCACTGGCTGCTGCCCTAAAAACTTGGGTAGAGGGAGGAACACAGATCTAATACCACAGAGTTGCCTCCCACCAGACCAAGGCATTTGGGCTCTCTACAGAAAATGATTTCATTATCTCTGGGTGTGTGGTGGACGTGAGCGAGAGTGCTGTCAGGGTCCTAATTAGCCTCCTTGGTCACAGCGAGAGGAAACTGTACACTTACCTCACCTCCCCCACCAGCAAGACCATAGGCAGAGTCTGAAATCACAACAGCTGGAGCTCTGCATGGCTGGGGTGCTGCCTGCCCACAGGCCTGCACCTGGGCTTGGGAGGCAAGGGATCCCAGATATGAAATCTCTGGGTAAAGATACCCACTGAGGTACACCACCTTAGGGGCAAAGATTTGGTTTTCTTAGTTATTTGCTGTGATCCTTGGGCCAGTGACCTAATCCCTCTGAGCCTGGATGGTCTCGTCTATAAAATAGGGAGAATGATGGCATCTTTAAGGGGTTTGGAGAAAATTAAATAAGAATACACCAGAACAATTACCAGTTCCTAGGACATAGTAGTCAGTGCTCACCAAATGGCACCTGCTATCAGGAAACTAATGGTCCAAGATGAGGGGAGGCCTAGACATTGTTCCCACACCCCTGCCAACCACATTCACCAAGCTCTGGACAACTTCTAAAATAAAAGCACAGTCCAAGTATTAGTGCGCTATGGAATGCATCTGTTTTGGCTCACTTCAATAGCTAGTGCCTGGCACAAAGTGCTCGGGAAATACTCTTAGAAGGAATGAATAATGGTGTCTTGTTGCCAACATTATCAAATGGATGAAGAAAGCCCACTCTTTTTTCTGGCAGTTTCCTAGCAAAGACCAATCATGAATGTTTCTGAGATGTTTCTGAGATAAACAAAACCCTTCCTAAGATACATCTGTGCATCTATTCCATTAAGCAGCCCAGGAGATGGAGAGATAACTGCTTCCTGCTTCCTTACAAATGATCAATTTGGGCCTTGGGGCCCTCACTTTCATCACTCTTTCCTCAAACTTCTCAATAAGATTTCTAGGAATCCAGTGAGATGTCTGATGTTCATGAGACCTAAACTCTCTATTATTTAAGGCTGTGAACTCCACAGACTTGGATCCAATCTCTAGCTTCTGAGACATGCTGCCTTACAGTCTTTCTTTAGGACAGTGAATGTCTTGTAGCTTTGATACATTTTTCTCTTTCAGAAGAGAATCAGCAAATGCTCTCCCACTAATTAGCCCAAATTGAAATCCTCTTTTTCCAGGATGCCTTTTCTGATTCTCCAAGAATGGCCAGGCCTCTTTTGTTTTGCCACATCTTCTAGTTTTGTTGCTTGTCTACATTCCCCTCTCTTTCGTTTCCTCCACCTAGATTGTGAGGTACTTTGGAGCAGATTCTGTCTTTAGCAAGGTACTTATGATGGTGCCTTGCACGTATTGAGAGCTCAAGCAACACTGAAGAAATGAAGAAGCAAATAGAATGTAGGCTCAAAGCACACTCCAGGGAGCCGCACGGTGTTACCTGGGCAATGATATCTCCATTTTCAGCATGAACTTGAGCAATGGCCCCCAGCTCTCCCAGGCAAGTGAAGATCTCATAGAGCTGAAATAGAAATGAGTCTTTGTCACTCTTGAGAGCACTTTCAGCAGCCCCACATAAGGCCAATTACTAGAGCCAAAGCTAAAACAAATGGGATGAAGCAGAGGAAATAAGTGACTAGGGCAGATACATAGACTACATAGGCATGACCAAAGAGGACTGCTAGTCCAAAGAAATCCAAGGAAAGGCCAGGCACAGTGGCTCACGCCTATAATCCCAGCACTTTGGGAGGCAGAGGGGGGCAGATCACAAGGTCAAGAGATCAAGACTATCCTTGCCAACATGAAACCCCGTCTCTACAAAAAATACAAAATTTAACCAGGCGTGGTGGCATGCGCCTGCAGTCCCAACTATTCGGGAGGCTGAGGCAGGAGAATCGCTTGAACCCAGGAGGTGGAGGTTGCAGTGGGCCGAGGTTGCAGTGAACCAAGATCGCACCATTGCACTCCAGCCTAGGTAACAGAGTGAGGCTCTGTCAAAGAAAGAAAGGAAAGAAAGCAAGAAAGACGAAGGAAGGAAGGAAGGAAGGATGGAAGGAAGGAAGGAAGGATGGAAGGAAGGAAGGAAGGAAGGAGGGAAGGAGGGAGGGAGGGAGGGAGGGAAGGAAGGAAGGAAGGAAGGAAGGAAGGAAGGAAGGAAGGAACCTTTGTTCCGTAGGCAGGCAGGCAGGAAGGAAGGAAGGAACCGATCATGTTCCCCAGGAAGGAAGGAAGGGAGGAAGGAAGGGAGGGAGGGAGGGAGGGAGAGAGGGAGGAAGGAACCTATCATGTTCCCTAGGCAGGCAGAACAAATGTACAATAACGGCCTCAAAATTCTTCTCAACAAATGCTCTAGAAAGCCACTACAGCCTGGGCAGAAACAAACACAAAAACTGAAATCCTTATGTCTTAACCTGTGAAGGCAGACATACCTTCACCTCTAATCAGGAGGCATGGGAATTCATTTCTTGAATTTTCTCTGAAAATTTAGCCTCTGTCTAAAGCAAACGCATGCCATGAATTTCTTAGGGGGAGAGTCAGAGGCAAGGCAGTAGGATTATTCCAATCAACAGAAGGCCCTCCTGGTCCTGAAGGTGAAGAGCCTCACACTTTCACGGGGCTTATGAGGGGTTTGGAGTTTAGCAGATGGAGATTTAGGCATGTTCTTCCTCTTGCCATTTAAGAAAGCTGCTGCCAGTGGAAACTCTAGCTCCCTGTCTGTCTTGCCATGGGCACCCTGCCCATTACCTTATTTAAAACATAGCGTGGACTGCAAGGGCTTCAAGAAGCACTCTGGCCCAGTGGTCTCCCGCATTGACCACAGTGATTCACGTTACAAGGGCCAAGGTCATCAGCAACAATAGGAAACTCATCCAGATACCCTACACCACAAAGCAAATGGGTTGTTACCTCTGTGTTAGATACTTGATACAAATCCTTATAAGCCATGTAAACCATGAAGGAGTTAACCCCTGCAAAAGAGGGACGGGAGGAAAAACAAGAGAAAGACAATGTTATCATGACTGTCCTCCATCCTTTGCTCCCACTTCCATCGACTAAGGGACCCTGCTGCACTACCCAGGCTCTTGTCCGACATAAAGCAGGTATTTATATTTTGCAAGGGCATTTTGCTCTGCCCACCCCTGCCCCACAAAATCAAAAATTCCCAACAGATGTCACAGCAGAATGGCCTCTTCTTTTATGCCTCTTTCTAACCTCCTCTGTCCAGCATTCCCCAGCCCAGACGGTCAATAACTTTGATATTGCTCAAGGCAGTAGTAGGTGGCATTAAGAATCACTCTAGCACACCAGTTGTGTTCCTACACTGGGGGCTGCACCATTGAAATCCACCACATACTGGTTCAGTGAGCTTGGGATGCTTAGCCTCTCTGGACCTTGGTTTCCTCACCTGTAAAATGGAAAAATAACAATACCCTACTTCATAAAGTGGTTGTGAATATTAAAGGAGAGAATACACACAAAGCTCTTAGTAACAGGCTTGGCACATATTTGGTTTCCATTTAAAATCTCCTTGGTTCAGTTCATTTTACTGTGCAGGGCATTGGGTCGGAAAGGAGAACTAAGATGCAGACCCTATGGAACTAATGGGCAGGTCCTTGTGCTTAAATATCTTAAGTTGTAAGGTTTATATGTAAAGTTCTATTTAGATCTCACCCCAAATAAACTACTAATACAGTGATTTACAGAAATAGGTGGGACTGAGGAACTGAGAATCATTTTGAGGAAAGGAGGATAATTTTGGTCTCTAACCATTAGGGCCCTTTCAGCCCACAGTGTTCTGGGCCAAAGTGGGTTGTAATTTGAGAACTTCCCTACCCAGAGTGGTTCAACTCAGGCCAGTCTACCCAAACACTACCCTTCCCAAAAGCCTCTACATTATCCATGGAATGATCCAGGCACTTTGATAGAGAAGTGAGTGCTGAAGCTATTCAATATTCTACCCTAGTTGAGATACCCAGCATAAAAGCAAATACAGAAAGGAGTTAATCTCACATTCTGTGTCAGCAAAGATTGGTCAGGGTTTGTGGGGTAAGGAGGGGGATGGAAAGAAAATATCAACCACTGAGGGGGTCATCATTTCCCTTCCATCCTAGGGCACACTCTTCCACTGGGCTCCTAGCATGTGTCTCTCAACTACCCCTTTGGTAACGGTTCTTGCACCCCATGGCATTTATTCTGTTGTTCTTCATGAGCTTGTTTCCTTTTGCCTTGAGTGTTCAGCAGAGACCATTACTTACACTTCTCTAAGACTCCCAGGCTGCCTTACAATGCTGAACACATTGTGCATATGTGTGCATGTATGTATGTGGGGGGGGGTTGAAATAACCGATGATCAAAAAGAGGCAGAGAATAGAGGAATTTGAGAAGACAGAGGAACGTAAATCATGTACGCACTGAGAGGACACACCCTGGTACACACACAGAAACACATATACATGAACATGTTTTCACATCCTAAGCTCCCAGCCTAAGTGCCAACACATCCTTGCTCCTAGAAATGTCTTGGCCTTTTCTGAGGATGCCGTTGTTATATGATAGTAAGGGTTTGATCTCTCTCTAGAGCAAAAATGATATGGGTTAAAAATCCCTAATCTCACAGGTTGTACTAGCCATATGACCTTATGCAAGATTAGTTAGCCTCTCCTAACTTCAGTTTCTTCTTCTGCAGAATGGGCAGTATTGCACAGAGGTGAAGAGCACAGAATCTGAATACACCTACTGCTTACTAATGCTGTGATCTTGGGCTGCTTATTCTGTGCCTCAGTTTCTCCATCTGCAAAGTGGGGAAAACAAATCACTATCTCACAGGGATCCTGTAAGAAGTAAGCAAAGTGCCTGGAACAGTGCTCAGGCTCAAGGTTTCAGGCTCCAAGCAAAAGAAGTGACTGAACTGAGTGGATTGTTTTGGAAGGACTGGCAAGGAGAAGCTAAGGGAGGAGGGAGGGCAGCATGTCCAGACTCACCTTTGTCTTTGATGAGGTTGTGCACTTCCTGCTTGACGCTGTCATTCCAGTGGGTGATGTCCACATGCAGGGCATAGTCACAACAGCTCTTCCCATCAGCCCACTCTCTCCACTTCTCATAGGCCTCAGTCAGGCTGGACTCAGGCTCAGGCACCACATGGTCAACTGAATGACAGAGACCCCAGATGGGTGACTCTCAGACACAGCCTTTGCTCCCCTCTGCCCAGGCCTGCTCCTGCTTTCTTAGCTGTGGCTACAAAATCGCTATATCCTAAGCACAGAATTAACCTTTGAAGGGGTTCGCTGGTAGTTTCAAGAATGCTGACAACTTAAATGTCACCAAGCTATGTGATTTGGGGCAAATTACTAACTTCCCTAAACCTCAGTTTTCTTTCCTTTAAGTCGGTGCCAAGGAGGGTGGGAGTCAGTGTGTTACTAGTGCCTTTCTTCTGAGTTTATAAGATTAAATGGGAAAATGCATGTAAAGCACTTTACCTAATACCTGGCTCATGGTAAGTGCTCAATAAATGCTAGCCATCAATGAGTGCCTACTATGTGTCATTATTACTAGCACTGTGGGGAGGTCACTGCTAGTGAAAAAAGTCAGATTCTTCTGAGGGTGAAAGTGGGGATTTAAAGCTAAGTTAGAGCACAAGACATTGATGCTCTCTGCTATAGGACAAAGCTGGTATCAGTTACATAAACCTGATACTAGGCCCACAGATCTTATTTCCATGGAAACTTTTTGTCAAGAATCAGGTTTCTGGCGGGGTGCGGTGGCTCACGCCTGTAATTCCCAGCACTTTGGGAGGCTGAGGCGGGCGGATCACGAGGTCAAGGGATGGAGACCATCCTGGTCAACATAGTGAAACCCTGTCTCTACTAAAAATACAAAAATTAGCTGGGCATGGTGGCACACGCCTGTAGTCCCAGCTACTTGGGAGGCTGAGGTAGGAGAATTGCTTGAACCCAGAAGGCAGGGGTTGCAGTGAGCCGAAGTAGCACCACTGCACTCCAGCCTGGCACCTGGTGACAGAGTGAGACACGGTCTCAAAAAAATAAAAAATAAATAAATAAATAAAATAAAATAAAATAAAAGAATCTGGTTTCTTTGAGGCCCAAACCTACTCTTTCACCTGCAACCATGGATAAATTTTTTTTAAACAATAGCATCTACAGTTGATGAAGAAAAGGCAAAAGTTACATTTTTGTAGTTCCCTGGATGGCTGAGGCAAAATACAACTAAGGACAAAGCACAGCTAAGGACAACTTTCCAGAGAGCAACTTTGAAATATATATAAAAAACTTGGACATTTTTCAAACCTTAACCCAATAATTATTCCCACACCTATGAATTATTCCTAGGGAAATAAATGAGCCTGTATACAAAATTTTGGTTCCAAGGATGTTTGCCACTTATTTATGTAAGTGAAAAACTGGAAACAATTGAAATTGTTAATAGAGGAGTGAGGTTAAATACATAAATCTTGATGCTTTTATAAAGCGGATGACGAGGAATCCACTTTAAATGTTGGGGTGGGATAAAAATGAATGAAAAGATATCCATGACATATTATTTAGCAAAAATGGCAGGTTAAAATATAGTGCATATACTATGTTCCTAGTTTTGCCAAATAGGATTTTTAAAATGTGTCTAATATACAGCCAAACTCTAACAGTAAAGTGGGATTATGAGGTTCCTTTTCTTCTTGCATCTCTAGGGCACCTAATTTATCTATGAAGGACACAATTGTTTTTGTGGTTCTTTGTAAGTTTTACTCTTGTCACTGGGACTCTGACTTCCCTAGTGCAGAAGGCCAAGTGTAATACAAATCTCAAGGATGCCAAACAAGTCCAGCTCCTTGCCCAGATGGCAGAAAGCCAAACCAAGATCACTCATTCCCGTAGTCTTCTATCAAAGGCAGCCCAAGTGCACTTATCGGAAAGCAAATGCATAGAGCTACATTACTAGTGTCTGGGGCAACGCCAGGGCTTTTGTCGGCAGGCAGCTGCTGAGAAGTCAGCAGGCTTCCACCCTTCAGCTGGAGAAAAGCTTTGTTCTCCCTGAATTGCACCTTTTATGGCTTTGGTGCAATCTTTCTGGGCTTCCACACCCAACCAGCTGAAGCTGAACCCTGCTCATGCTTCTGTCAAAATGAAGTAAAAGACAGTGGATAATTCTACAGCTCAGGCTGTTCTGTGCTCTCAGGGGATGTATATGGTGTTAAAATAAACAGTGCTCTGCCTGTCCAAGTTTGGGGCCAGCACTGGGATGGGACCAAATTCATCAGGATTCCTTTGGGACAAGAAAGACTGCCCTGGAATTCTATTGGTTCAGTAACCCAATGGCGTGCAATTCCCTAGATTTTTTTGGAATTGCAGCAGAAAAAAAACAAAACAAAACAAAACTTAAAAACAAGAGAAACTACTCCTACAGCTTGCCAAATGTTAAAGATATGAATTGGTCAAAATACAGCACAGACCAGGTAGCACTAAATGCGACTGGAAGTCAAAGATGCAGACGCCTCCAGCAGCAGTTGCTTTTGTGACGTGGCCAGTGTCCCAGGAGAAGTTTTAAACTGAGCTCAGTGAGTATGAAAACCTCCACCTGACACAGGTTCACCCACTGAAGCTCACTAAATTTCCAAGAACTATAATTCTCCATAATTCCTCTCCCTGTGATACTCCTTAGCTCCATTCACGCTGCTCTGCCCTCCTTTCTCAGACCCAAATGGGCAGTTTTGAAATAACGTTTTATCTTCTATTCACAACTTTTTAAGTCTACTTTCACCATTTGCCCTGAGATGATATTTTCTGATTTTCTATTCACTGCAGGAGCCAGCCCCTGTTGCTATGGCAGACAAGAGGGCAGCTGCTGCCATGGCCAAGAGTCTCATAAGTCTCCTCTATGTAGTTACAGGAGTGCCCATTTCCTCACCTCAATATGCTTTTCTCAGGTTCCATCAGGCAGAACAGCTATAAACTGAATTGGGGTAAGTATACAAGTTATAGTAAGAAAGCTCTGGAGATACATTCATTAAACACACACCTCTGAGAAACAGGAGTGTGTAAAATCTGAAGACTTACTGATCATGGTGGTGCCACCTGCTAAGGCCGCCTTTGTCCCTTGGAAGAAGTCATCTACTGTGGTCATTCCCTTATATGGCATCTGGAAGTGAGTATGGACATCGATGCCTCCAGGGATCACCATCTTCCCATTGGCTTCGATGGTTTTCACTCCTCCAGGAACAATCAGATTGTCTCCAATTTGTCTGGTGAAACAGTCAAACACCTCATCATTTAAAAGTGTAACTTCCAAGATAAATATAGTGTTAAGAGGATTTTAAACAGCGTTACTCGTATTTATCAAAGTAGTCTTTGCAAGTGACTCACAAGCTTAGCAATCTACAAACGAAGATAGATATACATACAGAAAACAATGTTTACAGTCACAGAATAATCTGATAGGCTGTTTGGTGGGACCATGTGTCCTGGTTTAGTACTATAACCCCAGGGGTTTGACAGTGTCTAGAATATAGTGTGTGTAATAATTTGTTAATATAAATATTTTTATTATTCCTTTCATTTTGTTCTTTAAGTTAAGGTAAGAAATAACACTTGGAGAAGGATCTAAAGAATATAAAATAGTGCACTGTTAGAAGAGACTGAGGAAGGTAATAGTGAACCATTTAAAGAACAGGTATGGGAACTTACCTAACTTTTAAGTGGGGTCATCTGTGTTCCTAACAAAAGATTCTATCTGGGATATTTCCCACCCAAGTCTTCACTCCCAATTCCACCCTTTGCTGATCATTTACCAGCCAATCACAGCTGTGCAGATTCACCAGGAGGAAGTCAAAGATGCAGATGCCTCCAGCACCATGTCTGGGACATGATCATTGTCTCAGAAGAAACTTTTAGCTGAGCTTAGTAACTATGAAAACCTCCACTAGACAAGGCTTCACCCAGGAAGCTTCAGGGCATCTCAGGGAAGGATGGGGGGAGAGTCAGGCAGAAGTATGCCAATGAGTATCTCATAGGCAAGCCTCCAAGGAAAATGACAAATACAACTAGTCCCCACACAATGCTACTTATAGATCATCCAGTATTACTTGGTTCCATATGTGGTATCACATATTTGATTTAAATAGCTGGTCAAACATGTCCACTATGGATACCAGGGAGACCTATGATTCATAAGCCTCTATATGACCATTAAAAATCTCCTATCTTGGGATATCTGTACTTCACTGTCCATGGCATAAATACTTTCCCCTTTTGTTCACAGGCAGCCAAGAAAGACACTCTCTTGGGGCAGTAAGGAGTCTACCACTGGCCTGCCAAACTCCAAGTTCTGGGACTAAAATAAAGACATCTCTAAGAGTTCCACTTTACCACATCACCAATGAGCAATTCCAGAGCCACCATAATTCAAAATATACTGAAAAAATGCAGCCTCTGATCATAAGTCCATTCCAGTTCAGATACTGGCCAATTCTGTTCCCATTTTTCTCTCTCACAGGTTCTCCTCTAAGGAAAATTGAGAATCAAAAGCACAAAGAATTGCCTGGCTTGTGTGTGTGTTTATGTATGTATGTTTTCATCCATTTTAACAACTAGTTTAATACCAAGCCTGAAACGGAAATCGTTTCTCCCTTCTTTACTGCTCCACCAACCAAGGCCACATGAATCCTTGAAGCCTCAGCTTCTATCTCCCCTCCTTCATCAAGTTTCTAGCAATAGCCATGTCTAGTAATAAGGAGTAAGGCTGTGCTCTAGGTGCAGGTTATCTGCATTCAAAATCCTAGCTCTGCTAGCTACTAGCTGTGTAACCTTAGCCAAATTACCTTACCATGCCTCAATTCCTTCCTCTGTAAAATGTAATAAAAATGCCTCCTCCATAGGGTTGTGCTGCAGATTAAATGTGAATATATGGTAAGCCCATAAAACAGTTAGGTACCTAAGAATTTGATAAATGTCAGCTATTATAATTAATAATCAGTCTACTCCCTTCTCTGAATCTCACCTATTCTATGAATATAATACTTGATATGCTACTCCTTGGGTATGCTACATCGTTTGTATATATACACATATCTCAAATCCCCTAAAAGACCATAAGGTCCCAGGGGGAAGACAGCATGATGATTTGGGCCTTGATAATAAGTACCAAACCGTGTAACATAGCATGAGTCCAATGTCTCAAAAAACTGCTTGGCACATAGCAAGTATTCCACAAATACTCACAGACAGACAAATAACTATGTGATAGTTAGAGGAGGTTATTTCTGTTCTTAAGCTCTGTGAGTTAAGAATATTGTTGGAAACATACAGAGTTTCAGGACTGAATTAGGATCATTTACTTAACCTTCTCCCCACTACCAACACACACATCAGATAGTTAAATTCCTTCTACAACATCCTTGGCAAGTGGCCTTTCAGTCTTTCTAATAGAGATGGCAAAAAGGACTCATCTTATGCCTTCAACTCTGGTTGTAGATCCCTGAATCACTGTGTGAAGATGCATTCTAAACCTGTATTTAAGACTCAACTGTAAAAAGTTCTACGATCAGACAAGATTTGGCACATTCAGGGTATGGCCATAGCATCACTCTTATTCAAAATCGCACTGGAATTTCTGATCAGGGCAATCAGGCAAGAGAAAGAAATAAAGGGCATTCAAATAAGAGGAGAAGAAGTCAAATTGTCTCCGTTTGCAGATGATGTGATTGTATATTTAGAAAACCTCATCGTCTTAGCCCAAAAACTCCATAAGCTGATATGCAACTTCAGCAAAGTCTCAGGTTACAAAATTAATTTGCAAAAATCACAAGCATTACTACACACCAATAATAGACAAACAGAGAGCCAAATTGTGAGTGAATTCCCATTCATAATTGCTACGAAAAGAATAAAAATACCTAGGAATACAACTTACAAGGTATGCGAAGGACCTCTTCAAGGTGAACTGCAAACCACTGCTCAAGGAAATAAGAGAGGACACAAACAAATGGAAAAACATTCCATGTCATGGATAGGAAGATGCGATATTATGAAAACGGCCATACTGCCCAAAGTAATTTGCAGATTCAATGCTATCCCCATCAAGCTACCATTGTCTTTCTTCACAGAATTATAAAAAACTACTTCAAATTTCATGAATAATAATACTAATAATAATAAGCCTGTATAGCCAAGACAATCCTAAGCAAAAAGAACAAATGACCTAACTTCAAATTATACTACAAGGATACACTAACCAAAATAGCATGGTACTGGTACCAAAACAGATATGTAGACCAATGGAACAGAACAGAGGCTTCAGAAATAACACTACACATCTACAACCATCTGATCCTTGATAAAAACAAGCAATGGAGAAAGGATTCTCTAGTTAATAAGTGGTTTTGGAAAAACTCGCTATCCATATGCAGAAAACCAAAACTGGAGCCCTTTCTTACACTTTATACAAAAATTAACTCAAGATGGATTAAAGACTTAAATGTAAGACCTAAAACCATAAAAAACCTAGAATAAAACCTAGGCAATACCATTCAGGACACAGGCATGGCAAAGGCTTCATGACTAAAACACCAAAAGCAATGGCAACAAAAGCCAAAATTGACAAATGGGATTTAATCAAACTAAAGAGCTTCTATACAGCAAAAGAAACTATCAACAGAGTGAACAGGCAACCTATAGAATGAGAGAAAATTTTTGCAATCTATCCATCTGACAAAGGGCTAATATCTAGAATCTACAAGGAACTTAAGCAAATTTACAGAAAAAAAAAAAAAAAAACAACCCCATCAAAAAGCGGGCAAAGGATATGAACAGACACTTCTCAAAAGAAGACATTTATGTGGCCAAGAAATGTGAAGAAAAGCTCATCATCACTGGTCATCAGAGAAATGCAAATCAAAACCACAATGAGATACCATCTCACGCCAGTAAGAATGGCAATTATTAAAAAGTCAAGAAACAACAGATGCTAGAGGGGATGTGGAGAAATAGGAATGCTTTTGCACTGTTGGTAGGAGTATAAATTAGTTCAATCATTGTGGAGGACAATGTGGTAATTTCCTAAGGATCTAGAACCAGAAATACCACTTGATCCAGCAATCCGATTACAGGTATATACCCAAAGGATTCTAAGTCATTCTACTCTAAAGACACGTGCACACCTATGTTTATTGCAGCACTATTCACAATAGCAAAGACTTGGAACCAACTCGAATGCCCATCAATGATAGACTAGACAAAGAAAATGTGGCACATATACACCATGGAAAACTATGCAGCCATAAAAAAGGATGAGTTCATGTCCTTTGCAGGGCCATGGATGAAGCTAAAAACCATCATTCTTAGCAAACTAACACAGGAACAGAAAACCAAACACCACATGTTTTCACTCATAAGTGGAAGTTGAACAATGAGAACATATGGGCACAGGGAGGAGAATATCATACACCAGGCACACCAGGGCCTGTCAGTGGGTGGGGACACGGGAGGGATAGCATTAAGAGAAATACCTAATGTAGATGACAGGTTGATGGGTATAGCAAACCACCATGGCACATATATACCTATGTAACACACCTGCACGTTTTGCACATGTATTCCAGAACTTAAAGTATTAAAAAAAAAATTTCTGTGAATAATTAGTGCTGCCTATCATGAGCTCTAAAATGAGGAAGCATTTGGCAACAAATTTTTCCCATTTTTGCAAATCTCTAAATGAGAAAACTTGCTACCTCCAAATAGAGCCAAATACACATAATAATATTTTAGTGAATAGAAAAATATAAAATCGATTGTGGCTTATATTTTGAAGAGATTATTGTCATATTTTTTGGTTTGCCCATTATTTCCATTTCCCTTACTTCCAATATGAAAAAGTAATAATGTAAATTGGCAAAGTAACTATTTTTGTTCTTGCATTCATTCATTCATTCATTCACTCACTCATTCATTCAAATGTATTTGACGAATACATTAACCTTTAGCAAGTTATTTACTCTCTATATGCCTTTTTCTCCTCATCTCAGGAAAGAGGATAATAATAGCACAGTACTTACTTTGGAGGGCTGCTGGCTGATTGAATGAGGGAAAGCATGCAAACATTTAACATTCTCCCTGGCACATATTACACACTAAATAAAAAGTAGCTCTTATCAAATCTTTATGTGTTAAGTTCTGAGTTAAGTATTGGGGATATGGAATGAACAAGATATATAAGTAAGATAGGAGAGTAAGTAAGACTCCTTACTCTCAAAGGAGACTAACAGTGTCAGAATTGCTGATTAATGAAAGCACAAGCCGGTTTTGTTTGTTTGTTTGTTTTTTGAGGTGGAGTCTCCCTCTGTCACCCGGGGTGGGGTGCTACAGTGCAGTGGCATGATCTTGGCTCACTGCAACCTCTGCCTCCTGGGTTCAAGTGATTCTCTTGCCTCAGGCTCCCGAGTAGCTGGGATTACAGGCATGCACCACCACACCTGGCTAACTTTTGTATTTTTGACAGAGACAGGGTTTCACCATGTTGCCTAGGCTAATTTCAAACTCCTGAACTCAAGTGATCCACCTGCCCCAATCTCTCAAAGTGATGAGATTACAGGCGTGAGCCACCATGGCCGGCTGGGCACAAGCTGCATTGAGCTCACATAGAAGGGAAAGCTAGTCTAGACTTGGAGGCTGGTAAAAAACATTGGTCTGCAGAAAACTATATCTAAGCCAACTTTTCAAAGATAAACGAGAGATCTCTTATAACCAAAATCTTTAACTAGTCAATGAAGTTAAGCCATATAAATATAAAATTGAAAGGGGCAGAGGGGGCTAATAGAATGGGTTGGATACACCAGTCTTATACAACATCTTATCGGCATGGTAGTGTACTTTGTTTCTGTAATGAAACATTATGTAAATCAAATCCTCTTTTAAAGTTCACTATGTAGGAAACCTACACATAAAACTCACCTGGTGGCCAGATACAGTGGCTTACACCTGTAATCCCAGAACTTTGGGAAGCTGAGGCAGGTGCTTTATTAGGTCAGGAGATCGAGACCATCCTGGCCAACATGGTGAAACCCCGTCTCTACCAAAAATACAAAAATTAGCTGGGTATGGTGGTGTGTACCTGTAATCCCAGCTACTTGGGAGGCTGAAGCAGGAGAATCGCTTGAGCCAGGGAGTCGGAGGTTGCAGTGAGCTGAGATCACTCCACTGTACTCCAGCCTGGTGACAGAGTGAGACTCAGTCTCCCAAAAAAAAAAAAGAAAGAAAAAAAAATGTACCTGGCTGTGACACTTACAGGCATCCAATAGTATACCATTTTAGAATGTAATTATACATCCCTAATGAATTTATTTGGAAAACTTGCCTGAAATATATGTCCTATCTGTGCTCTACTCACCTAAGTTCTATCCTCATGTCAAGGTTCAGTTTAAATACTCTCTCCATCCCAAAGCCTTACTTCTAAATGAATTTCTCCCTCTTTGTACTTCTAAATCACTTATCCTGACTTCAACTCCTTTGATACTTATTGTACAAAGCCTTATATTTTTAGGATGCTGTAATTTGTGCACATTTTACAGGATCCTTAAGAATGATGGCCACATTTTCCACTTTTCCATGACCCATAGAATACTCATCAATACTTTCTGCACAAAGTTACCCTCAGTATAATTTCATTCTGTAGATTAAATTCAGATTTTTTTCACTACATTCATGTAATTCAAGCTTCTTTACGGGCCATGAATGAAGTGAGGAAATGCAAAAAGATAAAGAGAAGAAGTTCCATATACATACTTTATTAAGCCATCTTCCATGTAAATATCAGCATAAAAGGACTGATCATCATTGACGATTCGGCCTCCCTTGATAAGGAGACGGTCACTCTAGAAAAGAAGGAAAACATGAGTCATTATCACAGATAGTATTTCAGAGAAGAATGGTCTGCCAGGTTTTCCCAATTCATGTTCTAGATGTGAAGAAGAAACACATTTACCAAAGACATCTGTTGTTCAATGCGCTCAACATTTAAAGAGGTGTATTTGCTGGAGATCCAGTCTTTCTTGTTTGCCCTTAATTTAAATTATTCTGGAGTTTCATCTCTTGCTTCTGCAATCTATTAATATTAGAGCTACCTGGAAACATAGCTATTCAAGTAAGTGAGACATTCTTAATATTTTCTGATTTAGTATGCGCTAAATATTTAAAGTGGGACAACATATGCCTCAGTGCCTAGTGTACTCTTTGGTACTCTGTTGACACTCAATAATGATTCTCAAAAATAGAACTTATGGTGAGGCATATAAGGAAAACAGGCTTTTAGAAGTATTTGTAATGACATGAGGACATGCTCAGATCATGGTTATGTCTAAAACTCAAGATACTTACAAATGTATGCACAAGTACACACAATGTTGTAAAATGTATAAGAAAACCACTAGAGGGGGGCCGGGCGCGGTGGCTCAAGCCTGTAATCCCAGCACTTTGGGAGGCCGAGGCGGGTGGATCACGAGGTCAAGAGATCGAGACCATGCTGGTCAACATGGTGAAACCCCGTCTCTACTAAAAATACAAAAAATTAGCTGGGCATGGTGGCGCGTGCCTGTAATCCCAGCTACTCAGGAGGCTGAGGCAGGAGAATTGCCTGAACCCAGGAGACGGAGGTTGCGGTGAGCCGAGATCGCGCCATTGCACTCCAGCCTGGGTAACAAAAACAAAACTCCGTCTCCAAAAAAAAAAAAAAAAAAAAAAAAAGAAAACCACTAGAGGGAAAAAAGGCAAAGTATCTATAGTATTTAACTCACAGTGGAGAAAGTATGTGGGATTTATATTTACCTCATTATACTCAATATTTCTCACATTTTCTGAGTGCATTTCTTTATTGCTTTAATTATGAGAAAAATAAAGCCTTTTTAAAAAATTATAACTTAGATGAAATTTGAATGAGTTAACCAACTGAAAACAATGCAAATATACTCCAAAGTTATTAACAAAGTAAACATATACTTTATACGTAAGTCAGGAGAGGGAAAAATCAGTGTTAACTTTACAGATCACAGATTTCATTAAATGAATGAAGCGTAGACAGAAGTATGAGGGATGGATGCAGCTTTGTTGGGTTGATGGAGGAGAAAACAATTTCAAGGAGTCTGGCTGAGTGTAGCTATAACATGAATAAAGAATGAGAGGCTGGACTTTGTGAAGAATTCAACTTCACAAAGAGATTTCAACTCCATCCATCCATCCATCCATCCATCCCTCCCCAGGCCATTGCTTTTCTGGTGCTTAAAGGGAAAGTCTGGCAATAAAGAAATAAAGTCAACAAAACAAATCAAGCAATCTACAATTACAGTAAGTGTCACAAAATATAGGGGAGTGGGTTTGTTTAGAGACTGGAAAACATCTTTTCAGGGAAGAGCAATTAGATGGGGGGTGGGGTGAAGAACTTCTGTAGGTAGAAGGAATAGCATGTGCACAAGCCCAGAGGTAGGACTAAGTTTGTTTCTCTGAAAACCTGAAAAAGCTCAACGTGAAAGGAGTTTAGGGTTCAAGGAAGAAAGTGGCATTAAATCAGGTTGGGGGAGTAGGCAGGCTACTCACGATGGGTTTGGTAAGAGTTTGGGTTTGAATGAAAATACACTGAGACATACGTCAGGATTGTAAACAGAGGAGTGAAGACCTGTGTTGAGAAGTCAGCTCTGGACTGCACTGCTCAGGGCAAATGTTCTCCACGGCTATTTGACTATGGAGATTAAGAGTCATTGATCAAGCGGTCAAGGGCAGGGAGATACCATATGCAAGGCCAACCATGGTCATCATTCCCTTGATGCTGATTCTCTAAGCCCCTATTTGAGAACACCAGCTTTCCAAGAGGACATAAATTTTATGGAGGAGGCGACCCCCACAACCAGGCTGATTTCTAGGTTCAGAAATGAAAGGGCCAGAAAAGGAGATTTGAAGGTAGGCTTCATCTGGGATACAGAAAATTACCACTTAGCTTCTGCTGCTCTTCAAAGGTATTGCATCAGAAGAAATTTCATCATGTCATATTGTCAGGGGAAAATATATCTTTTTTAAAGATAAAGATCAACAAGTTATTTCGAAACAAGCTACATATGAGGCAAGGAAGACATGCCTATGAGGTCAAATACAAACGTCCACCACATATGATATACAAGCCTCTCGTGATCTGGCCTGTCAATATGTCCACCCTCATTTCTATCATGTATTGCCAATATTTAAAAATGACAAGACATGCAGTTCTTGTCACATTATGAGGCTCTCTATCCTCACATAATCACTTGGCATCTAGCAGTCATCTCCTTTGTCAAGGCTCCAAAGGGCTTTTCCTCCAGAATGTGTGACTGGACTTTCCAGCAAATTTCACCTGCTCCCGTTGCAATTTAGTTGGAAAAATAACAATGTTCTACTGTAGCTGATTTATTGTTCAATTATCTCCTGACTAAACCAAAGTCTCCTTTAGTCTTGGAACAATGTGTCTTTTGAGATTTCTACCTTAGGTCCTGGAGCTCATCCTAGACAGCTGTTCCACACTGGTTGAATGAATAGGTGAAGGGTGGGACACAGAAGGTTGTATTATAACTACATGATGGAAAGGTGTCTGGGTCAGAATATTGTGGGAAGTGGACAAAAACTAGAGTTTTAAGAAAAAAAAAAGATGGCTTGGTGATCTACTATTTTAACAGTACTGCAAAATTATATGGGGCAGTCTTAGGTCTGTGCTTCCAAACTACTGTGTACGTTAGAAAAATACATATTCCCAGGCTATGCTCTATGTCACCAAATCTGTATTTTATAAGCTCCTTATGGAGCCATCAGCCAGCTTAGCACCAAGTCACAGACCGGTATAAGGAACCACTGCCCACCTCCCTGCCCCCAGCACTACCCCACAGTTCTGTGTGTGTCCAGGAAGGTGACAGAGCATCTGCAATAGGAGCTTCATAATAATAACAATCTTGGTAACTGTAAGAGTCCCATCTCATAGCTCAATGCTTTTCTGATTTTCTTTATCTTTCCAGCAAAGAGCTGAACTAAAGTGGTTTTTGGAAAGGGGCCAGTTTCTGTCTGAACTGAAACCAGTTATGAAATATGACCAGCCTACGACATTCAGCCCTGAGCCACTGGTGTGATCATCACCCCCTTCAACAGGCATCAAATGTCAGCAAAGGGACAAATGCTATCTCCAGCCCTATGTACATCAGGGAGATAGTAAGCGCGGATCTAAGTGGAATTAACACCACTGAGATGGTGTTAATAGAAACTTTTCAAATGGTAATTAAATACAATATTTCTGGCTCAATAATCAGTAATCTAAACATAATCCAAAGATGAATGATAGGCCTGGTGTAGGTTTCAGAGAAGAGATTAAGAAGACCTTTGCTCCATGGGCTATAAGTATTAATATTATTGTTATTTGTTTTCATCATGCAGAGCAAAAATATCAAAACCTGAACTTACAGAGCTCAAATAAATGCTTCCCCTAGGGGCCATCGGCTTGCCCTGATATCCTCCCCAATTGTAACTCTTTCCAGGGAAGGGGGATCAACTACAAAGGGCAGCCTACACAAATTAATCATCAACAAAGAGGAATCTGAAAGGTAATTATTGGGCTTGGCACTGAGGAATGTGAGTGTGGGGTATGACATAACCACTGACCACCCCCAGGTCACATAAAATCAAACCTCACAAGACACAAAAAAATGTTTGTCTGTGAATTCATGGATGAGACTGATAGATTAACACATGATAGGATCAAAAGCCAGCAAGATGAACAAACCCAACATCTCTGATTAAAAATTGCTCTCTTTTCTGCAGGTACATGGATGGAGCTGGAAGCCATTATCCTTAGCAAACTAACACAGAATAGAAAACCAAACCCTACATGTTCTCACTTATAAGAGGGAGCTGAACAATGAGAACACATGGACACAGGGAGAAGAACAACACACACTAGGGCCTGTGGCAGTGGGTGGGGTGCCAGGAGGAGGGAGAACATCAGGATAAACAGCTAATGCATGCTGGGCTTAATGCCTAGGTGATGGGTTAACAGATGCAACAAACCACCATGGCACACGTTTATGTAACAAACCTGCACATCCTATACATGTATCCCAGAATTTAAAATAATAAAATAATTGCCCTCAGTGATGACTATGGTTCAGTGGGGCTCTTCACTTTCTGTTCCTGGCAGCCAAGACTGCCAAGCAACCATCAGCTGATGCCTGAGGAAGTCAAATGGTCTTGTCTACAAGTTAGCAGTCTTTCTAATGTAATTATGTATATAAATAATTATGATATCCCTAGGGCATGCTGTGGTCATCCGAAGGGTATCTTGGACCCAAAATGAATCTATTCAGAACCTGAAGCAACCAGCTACTGACTGTGCCTTAGACCCTGCACAGCTACCAAGAGCAGAGTGTGTCACTGTCTTCCAGCCCAGTGGGGTTCTAGGCATACCAGCTGGCAAGTCTGGATCCAGCTGGGTTTTTCGCTCTGCTGGGAGAATCAGACAGGCCACTTAACTAGGTGTGTGATCTTGAGTTTGGACTTAACCTCTCAGGGCATCATTTTTCTTCATCAGCCCAGAGCGGATAATAATACTTTGCTTCTTGCCTCACAGGGTGGCTGCCCGTGTGTGAGTGTGTGTGTGTGTGTGTGTGTGTGTGTGTAATCTAACACACAAGCACACAAGTAAATAGCTAATAAATATTATATTTATTCCATTAATATTATTTATAATACTTTGAATGTTTTTAAGCCTTAAGAAGTATGTTGGTGAGAGACTATTGTTTCCGTTTTACAAATGGGGAGATACACAGAGAGAGATGAGTGACATTTCTCCAGGTGACAGAGTAGATTAGTTCCAACTGCAAGTAAATTCAGGTCTCCCATCTCCTGAAACAGCACTGATTCTCCTAGGCCCCTGTACCAAGTGTCTTTAAACCTTATTACAAGTGGCTTTTTCTGACAGGGCTCTCTTCTCTGTTTAATATTGAATTTGCTCCAGTGTCCAAACTGCTGAGCAGT
This sequence comes from Sapajus apella, assembly GCF_009761245.1. Classification (NCBI taxonomy): domain Eukaryota; kingdom Metazoa; phylum Chordata; class Mammalia; order Primates; family Cebidae; genus Sapajus; species Sapajus apella. The sequence continues at coordinate 4,410,285 of NW_022437011.1, read as the reverse complement.
TCTCTGAGGTAGGTAGCTTTAGGAATCCAACTTTCAAGCCACTACTTATAAAATCAGTGCAATAAACTTGCCCCTTATGACCTGACTATGTTAATACAGTTTATAATGGGATCTACTTTGCAATCCAGCTTTGCACAGGACCTTAAAGTGTGATAAAAGTCTAACATCTTTTCCTTCATTAGGATATGATACTGATTAGAAAACTAACCATAAAGAAACTCAGCGGGAGAGAAGGAGAATGAAAGACAGAGAGAGGAACAAAGAAATGAATAAAGGAAGGCAGTAAAAAATAGAGGGAAAGCAAAAGAGAGGGAGGAAAAAAGGTAGAAAGGAAGAGAGGGAGGAAAGAAGGGAGGGGAAAAAAGAAAGGAAGGAGGACAGGCACGGTGGCCACACCTGTAATCCCAGCACTTTGGGAGGCCAAGGCAGGTAGATCACCTGAGGTCAGGAGTTTTCGACCAGCCTGACTAACATGGTGAAACCCAGTCTCTACTAAAAATACAAAAAAAAAAAAAAAAAAAAAAAAAAAAAAAAAAAAAAAAAAAAAAACCAGGCATGGTGGCAGGTGTCTGTAATCCCAGCTACTTGGGAGGCTGAGGCAGGAGAATCACTTGAACCTGTGAGGTGGAGGTTGCAGTGAGCCGAGATTGCGCCACTGCACTCCAGCCTGGGCGACAGAGTGAGATTGAGTCTCAAAAAAGAAATAAGAAAGGAAGGAAAGGAGGGAGAATAGGAGGAAGAGAGGAAGGCAGGGGGAAATGGAAGATGCAATAAATGCCATAACAAGGGATGTTATTAAGAATGACTGATGCAAGGTAAAATAGGGAATGAAGGCCGGGCGCGGTGGCTCAAGCCTGTAATCCCAGCACTTTGGGAGGCCAAGGCGGGTGGATCACAAGGTCAAGAGATCAAGACCATCCTGGTCAACATGGTGAAACCCCGTCTCTACTAAAACTACAAAAAATTAGCTGGGCATGGTGGCGCGTGCCTGTAATCCCAGCTACTCAGGAGGCTGAGGCAGGAGAATTGCCTGAACCCGGGAGGCGGAGGTTGAGGTGAGCCGAGGTCGCGCCATTGCACTCCAGCCTGGGTAACATGAGTGAAACTCCGTCTCAAAAAAAAAAAAAAAAAAAAAAATAGGGAATGAAAAGGCAGAATCTTGAGCTAAAAGCCTACTAGAGACATTGGTTTCCATTTTAGTTTTCTTCCCCTAGTCTTCAACTTAGAGAACATAAATTACCACCTTTGTCTATCTGGGGTAATGAGAACATGCCTCCTGGAGAAACCGAAGCCCTCCATGGACTTCTTCCCAGTCAATAAAATCAGCCTGAGAACAGTGCTTAAGACACATCTGTTCCACACTCTGCAGACATTCCAGCAGCTCAGAATAAAAACTATAATCCTATAAAGAGGATATAAAATGAAGAATGAAACTCCCAAAATCAAATATTTTGTTACCTGAATTAACAAAGTGCAGACTCTGACCCTCTCAGTGGGGATTCAAGATCCTTTTAAAATCCAGATGAAGGTGCAGTGGTTATTTAAAATAAATTCCATTTGGGCAATTAGATTTGATTTCCTAAAAACACTTTCACTCTTAAGAAAACATCAGGATGGATAGACTGCATGGATGAAATTTTGTTTTTCTTTCCCAAAGTAGCGTCACTTCAAGAAGAGAGGAAAAAAAGACATTCTAAGATAGTCCAGTTGACTCAAGGTGGTATTCAGGAAAGGTATGAAATAGGTTCTTAGGAGACTCAAGTTATCATCCTGGCTCTGCTATTAAATATGTTGCCTTGGGTGAGACATGCAGACATGAGCTTGACTTCCAGTGCCAACACTACCTGTTATGGATAAATGACTTCACCTCTCTGGGTGGGCTTCAGTTACCTGCCTCATCAGTGAACAATGGGGACAATGATACCTTTTTCTGAGGGTGCAGACAAGGATGATGGGGCATACTATATATAAAGGGCTAAACTTTGCTTGGTGCACTGTAAATGCTCAATACATGTGAGCTACTATCGTCATTATTATTTCTTACATTTATAACTGGCCATTGTACAACTCTTCTCTCATAAATACTCAAGAAGGACTGAAGTAACACTGTTAATCAAAATACAACAGACCTTGCCATAAAGGGAATTCCAGAGACGCCAGTCCCCAGCCAAGCCTCAGCAACTGTTCTCAGCTCTTGCCACCAGCAGCCAAGGTCAGCCAAGACTTCCCCTTTTAAACCCAACTCCACAGGACAAGTTCTCATGGCCCCTCCAGGTCATTTTTCCTCTGGAAATAAGCTCTTGTGAAGAGATAACAATCTATCTCTTCCAGCAGGACTGCAGAGTGGGCAGTAAGGTCTTAAAACTGCCTCCTACCCACGCTCCCTCCAGTATATGGGTGTATTATTAGGACCCTCGATGACAAGCGTGCCATTGAGACAAAGAGAAAGGCCTGAGAGAAGATAGATATCTTGAGGAACAATGCAGTTTCTTGGCTCTGAGTCTTTATTGAAACTGGGCATAGTTTACCAGGGTTGGCTATTCCAAATCTCTGAACTGCTACAGATGAGAGCCTCATCTTTTTCCTCATCATGTAAACACACTTCCAAACACTGAGGTGTGCTGGAAATAGGTCAACTTGGGCACTCCCTTTAAAATGCAACCTACAAAGCAGAATACATAATGCATGAAAAGCAGTATCTTCGGTTTCTTCATTATCTTTGGTTTAGCTCTAGAGGGACAGATACAAGGTAGGAAAAACAGAAATGTGGAGGCAGCTACTGCCCAAGTCAGCATTAACCAGGGCAGAGTGGCTGCTCTGTTGTCTGAAATGGAGAATCAAAGCTAGCTATGTGCATCCTTCCCTCCCTAGAATTTCATGTTAACCATTTTAAAGATGTCATTATTAAAGGGCCGGGCAAGTGATGTGGCCTGCCCTGGGTCAGAGTGGATGAGGGACTGGACTGTGGAGGGCACCCTAATCCTAGCTCCCCGAAATGGTCTCTTAATCTTCAACAGCATTCCAGACACAGATAAAACAAATGGATAACAAGCCAGGAACAAGAGAGTGGGGAGGGGATTGGACAAGCATTGTCTAACAGCACTGGACAAGAGGAGCCCCAGAGTGATTCCATTCTCAAGGAGGAAGGTCAGCTGGATCTGTGTAGCTCAAACCTCAGTCATTTGTGCATTACCTGCATGATACCTGTCACAGCCTGCTATGTCAGCTGTGCCATTATTTGATTAATATTATCCTTAAATAAATATATTTTAAGAGAAAACACAATCTTAGTTTCATAAATTCTAAGCTAGCGTTACTTGCCAAAAATAAACAGTGAACCTAGGAATGAATACAACAAAAACATCACTAAATTTTTTCAACATTCTGCTGCCTTCAAGAGGGTTCTAAAGGGTGATCTTGGATCTGTTATTTTGTTAAAAAGGAAGATTATCATGGATCAGAGAGATGTTAATGAGAAACTAATACTAAACAGAGACTTGTCCCTTGATCTACTCAGAAGATCTGAAAAAGAATTACAAAGGAGACAAAATTTGTCATTATGTGATTTCATGTTATTTAATGCCCTCTTACAGAATTCCCTAAAACGATCTCATGAAACAGCTGGAACCAACTCTGCTACTGAAGCATGGGCCCACATGAATCCACATGGGCCTATCCGAAGCAAGAGCAGAACCCAAAGTACAGTGATGGGGACCACCCACACCAGGCAATACAGCAGAAGGATGAGACTACTGGGGACCATGATCTGGGTCCGAAGCTTTGGTGAATGGGGGAAGAGGCAGGGTGGAGTAGGGTCAGGTGTAGAAACAAAGATGCCTTATCAGAAAATAAGATGCCAGATCTGGGTAAGTGAAGAGATGTAACAAATCTTTAACTGGGTATTTGGTTGGAAAAAATAGAAAGCTTGCTGCCTGGGAAGAAAATCAGCACTGATAGCAATTTTTAAAGCTACCTTGAACTGTGGGTGGCAACTGCGGGAGTCCAGAAGCCAGAGCGACATTAGCATCTTTGCCACTAAGTTATTCTGTGATTTTAGGCAACTGACTTGATCCTTCTGTGTACGTCAGCTTCTTCAGCTGAGTGAAGGTATATCTTTCTAAAAAGGCCCATTTATCTATCTGTAAAGTACAGATAATAATGCTTACCTCACGGGGCTACCGTGAGCGTTAAAGACATGATGCAGGGTTGGGCACTCACAAAACACTCCTAAGTGGTAGGCATTAGAAATATAACTACTGCTCCCACTACTGTGCTACAACGTCTACTTTACTGCTCTTGTTTCATCAATGTACTGGTAAAGTCAACTCCAAATTGCAGTTATTACCATCTGATATAAACTGCTTGAGAAATCTGCTGCTCAGGACCACAGTATAAAAGTCCAGTATGGATTAAAGCCAAGTCAGTGCTTTAGAGAACTCATTCATGCCCCTCTTTCGTCTGGATTTATATGATTGTTTTGTGTTTTATTACCTGTTTGTTTTGCTTTGCATTGTTCCTTTTTAGGCCTCAAATACATGTGCCGTGGGTGGAAGCTCTCTTGCATACACAGACTAGAGGACACACATCCAGCTTGAATCAAACAGGATCTCTTATCCCGTGAGCCCCTGAGCCCGTGCAAAAGCCAAATACCTATTCCATCAAGAAGAAGTGCCTCAAATTCAACCTACGTCTTTATTCTAAGGCTAAACAAGTTTAATGATTCATTCCTGAAACATATTCTTCTGTAAGTACTAGCCGTGAAGCTGAATAGAGAAGGTATAGAGAGAAGCAAAGATAAAACAGTAAGAAATAAAAGGATCACAAATAGTAATGTGACCTAAAAAGACGAAGGGTAAAGCTACAGAAACAGTAAAATGAGCAGCGGTCACCAGTTGGGGCGGGGGCTACGGGAACAAGGAGGGGATGAACTGGGGAGTAAGTGGAACACTGAAGTGGTTCAAGGCAGTGAAACTGTCCTAGATACTGTAATGATGGACACATGACATTTCGTATTTGTTCAGACCCATAGAGCTACTCAACAATAAGTGTGTCCTAATCTAAACTGGACTTTCTTCAATGTATCAATATTGGTTCATCTATTGTAACAAGGATACCACACCCATATAAGGTGTTAATAAGAGAGGAAACTTGGAGGTGAGGAAGGAGTAAGAAAAAGTCCGTGGGAGCTCTCTGTACTTTTGTGCACAATTTTTACGTAAACCTAAAACTTCTCTAAAAAACAAAGTCTGTTAATTAAGAATAATAGGGGAGAGAGAGAGGCGAGAGGCAGGCAAAAAAATCTTTCGTCTGGCAGAGATTAAAGGATCCACAGAGGCCTTGCATGGTCTAAGGTAAATAGCTGATTTGTATACATGGGTATGGCCAATGGCAATTCTGATCAGAGCCTGGGAACAATAGTTAATAACTACCATTTACTGAAAACTTATTTGCTGAAAACTGTTGGAAGCTTTAAGTACATCTTGTTCAATTAATCTTTAAGTGCTATGAATTATATGCCGCTATCATTCCCACTGAATTGATGAAGACATGGAAGCTTAGGGAGGTTAGCTCATGGTCCAACAACACACAACCAATCATCGGGAGAACCAATGGTACCGATGTGAAAAATGCATTTCCATGAGAAATTGTGGAGCTAGGCACCCATCTTCCTCCAATGCTTAAGATACTGGAATGAGGGATGCAAGAGACTGCCAACTAGTAGGAGCCCTAGAAGGATCTTGAAAAAATAAGTAAAATAGTTAATCTTAAGGCCAAAAAATCAAGCTGACAGAGATCCACACTGGAGATAAAGGAATGAAAAACTTAGAAACTAACAGCAAGTGGCAGGGGAAAAAAAAAAAATAAGGAAAGGCCTTTAGCACTCAGGGTGCCAACAGGAAACAGATAAAATTATTAAGAAGTTATTAAGGAGAGTTTAACAAAGTATTTAACAAAGTGTGGGCAATGTTTTAATAAATGGATATGCAGCATCCAGGGCCTACAAGCAGCAATGAGCCATTGCCATTCCAGGGTCAGAAAAGGGAAAGGGGAGGGAGTGGTTACTGGAAGTGGAGGCCCTAGCTGTACGGAGAGGACTGCCCGGCAGAAGTTGTAACCTTCAGCAGAGGTATGCAGCTGTCCCACAATGACTCAGTGACAGGAAGGAAGCAGGGGAAAATACCCTGACTTCATTGTTCACTCTCCCTCTACTCTCCTATTGGTGCTCTAAGAGCTAAATGTAACCAGAAGCCCAAGGGCAAAGAAACAGACTAATGTACACCATGCAGGCCCGGGACATGGAGCATGGCAGACAAAGGTGAAGAGGGTATCTGGGGATGCAAGCAGGAAATAGCCAACCCAGGCCCTGAATGGCCAACAGTAGGACATGATTTAATAAACTATGATATTGCCATACTATGGATTACAATTATTATGCCCACCTTTAAATCTGTATCATGAACTGAAGAAATATCTAAAATAAGTAAGTTGTAGAGCAATGTGTAAAATATGATTCAGTTCTTGCCAAAGCAAACAGAAAACACTGTATGTAAACACGTTTATTATATTTTTGTGTGTGCTGATCTGGAAGAAAGTTCTGGAAGGATGCATATCATATTGTTAACATTGGATATTGTAGAAGGATGCAGAGAGACGTGGTAGGGGTCCTTTTAAAATTTTTCTTCTCTCTCCTCTATTTACATTATTTCTCTAGTTGCATATGCATAATGTACTTTATAACTTTTAAAAGAAACAATAAAGAAAATTATTAAAAGGTAAAAGAATGTGGTAATTGCCGTGGTCCAGTGTGACAGGAAGAATATGGATTGGAAAATGCAATGGCATACTGTAGAAGAAAGCGTCAATCAACTAAGTAACTGAAGAGGAAGAGAAAATGATGCAGATGCAGACATGCCAAACCAGACTGAAGTTTCAAAGCAGCATGTCTAGGGAGGACCCATTAATAGACAGAGGGAACAGAAAAAGGGCTAACCAAATTGAAGTGCAAGACTAAGAATAATTTTGAGGCACTGGTCAATCACTGAGCCATGCAGCAGGTCACTGAAAATGGTGGCCTGGGATTTAGGAGAATGGTCAGGTATTAGTGGATGGACTTGAGTTAATGCCACACTGAAAATGGCTGTGCCAATTGAAAGGCAGCAAAGAATAGTGGAAAGATCCCTAGAACGGGAGTGGGAGCTGTGGACTCTGGTCAAAGTTCTGTGACCCCCTTCGCCTTTCCAAGCTGCTGCGCCATTAATGGTACCCAGCTCCCTCTTAAGAAGCAGCTCTTCCCTTTCATCTTTTCTGACTGACAACTGGCTTTGACAGAGCCTTTACAATGACAGAGAAGTCGAATGAATTCCCACCCTATTACTCCTCAGAAACAAGAAACCTTTTCATTAAATCTGAAAGCCTGCCAAAATGCAATTCCCAGAGGAGGAATGCGGGCTCAGGCCTTGGAATGTGTGACAAGCACCTTCAAATGACAGGCAATAGCTCCCCATCTATTTGTGGAGGCCACAGGGATTCTTCTTCAAATCTGACATTGTACTTTTAAAGCTGGTGGGGGCTTCTTGGGGATTGTGGTCGTAAGCACACAACCACTGGCTTATGCAACTTCCTAAAACTGTCCCGTGGTGGGCCAGTCTAACAGAACACTTAGCTGTGGTGCTCCAGTCACATTAGGTAGCCACGGAAAGGGCCCTGTGGAGAGTGTGGAAGGAAGGAATTGTCTCAAAGACCACAGATGTCTTCCAGTGTGCTCTGCCTTGCAGTCCAGACCTCAAAAATTAGTTCTGTCATACAGGAGAGCAAAGAGGGTCCTCATCATTAAAGCAGCCCAAAAACCCAAGTGGTAAATCAGTGGCAGTTAGCCTGATGGAATGGTGGAAAAGGGAAAGACTTTGGAGTCCTGACTGTAAAACAAGGAAAACAGTATCTTTTTCAAAGGAATGCTGTGAGGATTAAGCCCAGATTCTGGTGCATAGTAGGTACTCAATAAATGGGAGTCCCTTTAAAAGCTAGAACCTCCCTAAATCTTCTCAGGTCAAAGCCTTCCACCTGGTGCATACCTCTCCTCTCCTTTATCCCTGAAAAGTAACTTGACTTTCATTTCTTTTTAGTTTGGTTTGATTCATACCATGTATCTTAACTACCTTTCTACAAGAACCAAAACATACTTCCTAGAAAATAATATGGGTAAGAAAAGAAAGGGAAGAGTTTGCTCTTTTTTTCTGGTTCTTTCTTGACAAAGCAGACAATCATGATGAGTGATTTTTTTGGTTACAGGCTTCCTTCTGTCTGTCTAAAAACCTGTACATCCACAGCTCTGTTTTCACTGGATAGAGAGGTGGTTATTGAAGCAGAGGCTATTTTTGATTCTTTGGCCCTGAACTTCCTCAAGTTGTATTGATAGATAAAACTGCTGATGCTCTGAGAACAAGGACCTCAAGAGGCCAGGCAGACCTTGCATGAAACAAACACTTGAACTAAATACAAATGAGGCACCACTTAAAAATTGTCAGAACTCGAAAATCAGAGACAAGTGAGTAGTTAATCCTAGAACAAAAGGTTTCTTCACTTTCAATGAAGGTCTAAGGCTTTACTCATAAGGGGCACCTCCTGGAATGTATTCAAGACTTCTTACTATTGGCAAAGACCATGCTAACATTATGGGAATACATTCTCTGTGTTTAAAACTTGTAAGACTTCATCCCTTACCTGCAAAGCCATAAAGCTGCCCACTTCTCTTCCCATGATCACTACTTAACATTCTGAGCCTAACAACAGGGGAGCAGTTCTGGAATAGTCTGCTCTTTTATGATGTATGTCTGCTCAGAAATGTTTCAGACTGAAGTTTACAGTTATATGTTTTATGCCTATCAAAGCAAGATGTATGTTGTAACATGTATTAAATTTTGTCCAAAAAATAGAAAACAAGTCACCAGCTTTGCCAGTCATCTCAGACACAAACAGTTTTCACTCTTCCCCTGTTGCCCCAAGTCTTATCTTTCATTTATTATTCCATTCATTCAGGGGTAGACTGAGCTAGGCTTTGGTGATACTGTGGGGTATGACACAGAGTCCCTAGGATCATGGACCTGATAGACTAACAGCCTTTTGATATCCCTATTTCCTTGACACCTGTTCTCTCCAAACCACTTAACCCAGGGAAAAAACATTAGCCTAAATTCCTTCATTCATTCTTTCATCTAGTATTTGTAAATGCCTCCTGCTCATAGTCCTATTGATACAATAATGAACAAAGTAAAATAAGGCACTGCAGTGGTTGAAAAGGCAAAGAATAGGTAAGTTAATAAATAAGTAGCATAATTTCAACAGTGATAAGTGAAATTTAGAAAAAGGATAAGGGGATGGTAGAGGCTGGGAACAGAGTCTGGGACATTTTATTATATTGAAAGAAGGCATGTCTAAGGAGCTGTCTCCTGAACTGATGTGAATAATCCAAGTCCTAGGGAAAAAAAAACACAAAAAGAAAAAACAGCGAGTACAGAAGCTTTGAGCTGGACATGAACGTGTCATAATGGGAGGATGGCTGATGCTGAGTCACTGACAGGCAGTGGCAGGACTGGAGACCAGAAAAATAGTAGGCAAGGGTCACCCCACATGGGACCTCAAGAGCTGTGGTCTGGGTTTTAGTTGAAGTGCAATAGGAGACATTTGAGCAGGGGAGTGACTTGGTTTGATTTACAGTTTTAAAAGATCACCTGGTTATCATGAATGGGGAATGAATTTAGGGGTAGGCAAAGTGGAACCACAGAGAAGTTATGGAGTTCTTGGAGTAAGATGACAGAGACTTGAGTGAGCGTGATGACTGATGAAAAATGGTGAGAAATGGTTGGCTTAATATTCTACACTAAAGGTACAACCAACAAATATGCACAGCTAATATACAGCTAGTTGGGAACTGATCACAGTATCTGTTGAAAACAATGCCTGCCCACCTCTTACCTTGACTGTGTCTTCTTACTAAATATCCAAGTAAATTTCACCTATATATTTCAGCATTGATAGACTTCACAACTTTGAAACAGTGAGGAGGCAGCTTCAACAGAGCCATCTACATTCAATATTTAAAGCACTTCATAGTTCCAATATCATAACACCTGGGTTTACCAGCAGCTCAGGTTACTTTGATTATTTGTTTGGATATTTATCTAATCACTGAAATTACTTCTAAAATATGTCTTTGTAAAACTCTGACATAGGCAGCTTCCAAGTCAGCTCATGTTATACATGTACAGATCTGGTTTCCTGCTTTAGCAAATGCAAGCTAGTGAGAGTAGCTGATCCTCTCTGATGGATCAGCTTTCTTCGCGGCCCAAGGCACATCACTATGAACATTACTTCTTCATTATGTATAGCTGTCCATTTAGACATGTGAAAGTGTAAGCCACTGGGACGACTGTACTGAAATCTAAATACACCATCTTTTTAAATTTCCCTGATCTCTGTTTTTATCCTAAAATTAGGGGTCAAGTAGTTCCTGTCTAATCAATTACATGGATTCCAGGTCACTGAGACTTTGGCGTACATGTTTTTTTATTTCTCCTAACATTAAATAACTTGGTAAGTAATGTTTTCTAAGCAGCTTACATTAACCTTCTTAACAGGAGATAGAACAGTACAGTAAGTGAGAGTTTTCAGGGCAGACCCGAAAGTGGATTTGGACTCAGTTCTGCCAGTTAGCTAACAATGATACAACCTGAGATAAATTAACTTTCTGAGTTTCAATTTCCTCATCTGTAAAGTGGGTTAATAATAACTATAATCTAGGCATTGTATGAGAATTGAATGAAATGCCATGTATAAAACTATAATTGAAAATCAGTTAGTATGGGCTCCAGCTTGGCACAGTTTCTTATAAATTTTATTTGAGGCTCCCTTTTCTGCTCTCTGAGAACTTCTCAAGTTTGAAGTTTTTAATTTTTTCATTATTTGTTCTTCACTTTCTCCCTTTATGACTCTGCTAGGGCTGCCATAACGAAGTACCGCAGACTGATGGTTTTAACAACAGAAACTGATTTTCCCAAAGTTATGAATACTAGGAGTCTGAGATCAGGGTGTCAGCAGGCTTGGTTTCTTCTGACGCCTCTCCTCAAACTCCCCTAATCCTTGTGTCCTCACATGCTCTTCCCTCTGTGTGTGTCTGTGTCCTAATCTGTTCTTCTTATAAAAGTCCCCAGTCAAAATGGATTAGAGCCCATCCTAATGACCTCATTTAACTTAGTTACCTCTCTGAAGACCCTGTCTCCAATACAGTCATATTCTAAGGTACTGAGGGTTAAGACTTCAATTAGCAGGTAGGGGACATTCACTCTCCTCCTCATCCTCTTCCTCCCTCAACAAAAGTTACGAAGAAAGCACTAAACTAGAGCAAGGAAAAATGAGTCCTATGCCCATATTTTTTTAAACCTATTCTACTATATGACTTTGGCAAATTATTTCCCACTTTTGACCCACATTTTCTTAATCATTCAAATGAAGGGGTCGGAATAACAGGTCCCTTATTTATCTTCCTTCCCTAGCCAAGCAAAGCTAAGTTTTTCCCATGATTTCTCATAGCAAAAAGGGCTCCGAGATAGAGCATGCAACGAAGTAAATGAAATAAAAAGAAAACAAAAAAAAAATACCTTCTTTGTGGAATAAACCCAGGATGAAGTCCCTAGAAGTAGAAGATTATATTCAATTGCCTTAAAACCTAAGTTGTTTAAAATCCTTTCTGCCTGTAAGGCTGTAATTTAAACCAATTTAGTTGGATAAACCAAAAACCCCACCATGAATTTATCAATATCACCAAACAAAGTAATCTCATCAAAATTTGGGGCACAGAGTGGCTTTGAGGGAAAAAGTACAAGAATTAAAATAAAGGTCTCCTTGAAAGAATTAAGTGGAAAAAAGTTTTAAAAACAAACACACATACACACAGAAAATGTAAAATTAAAACCAGTTTCCAAGCTTACAGGTTGAGCGAGTAAGGAGTGGGGAAGAACTGGCCATGTTTCCTCTCCAGCTGTGTAGCTTCAGGTCCCAAGACACGGGGTACCTCTACAAATGTCAACAGCCTCAACAAGACTGGGAGGAAGGCAAAGGTGATGGTGAGAAAAAAATGTGCTCATTTGAGAGCTAAGGGAACGAGAGAAAGCAGAGTTTTCCATGGAAAATGGCACAACTAATGAAGGAATGAGTGGTGACAAGAATGTCAGGCTAAGAGTAAAGACATTAGGATATCAATCTGTAGTCTGATACTCATGAGCTGAGTTACTTCAGCAGGTTACTCAACCTCTCATCCTAGGGTAGCTTTTAGTTTGGGTTCAACTAAAAAACTTCAACTGACAATGAATCTGTCATTTCATTTTATTGTTAATACAAAGATTTTTGGAAAAAAAATCAAAACAATGCAAACAAAATGAGATCTATTTAACTAGATTTTCCAAGGAATGTAATAATATATGGCTATTAAAAATTAAGTTATTGTGCAATGAAAAGACATAAAACAGCATAAACAATATGTGGAACCATTTTAATAAATGACACATATAGTCAAGAAAAAATTCTAGATGTATATACTGAAAGTTTACATTGGTTCTGAGTAATTTCAGTGTAGCTTATTTTTATTGTCCTTATTGTTTGTGTTTTTGGTAATTTTTTCTGCAACCAACATACTTAAGCTTTGTAATGGAAAAAATGCCGTTAGTTAATTTTAAAATCTTTGTACCCCACAGTAAAACAGATAGTAGCAAAAATGCTAATTAAGTGAGTACCACTTGGGTCTCGGTTTTCTTACTCATAAGATGGGGCATTAGACTTAAAAAAAAAAATCTTGAGACAGCAATCCCATTACTGGGTATATACCCAAAGGAATATAAATCATCCTACTATAAAGACACATGCACACATATGCAGCACTATTAACAATAGCAAAGACATGGAACCAACCCAAATGCCCATCAATGATAGACTGGATAAAGAAAATGCAGTACATATACACTATCAAATACTATGCAGTCATGAAAAGGGATGAGATCATGTCCTTTGCAGGGACATGGATAAAGCTGAAAGCCATCATCCTCAGCAAACTAACACAGGAACAGAGAACCAAACACCGCATGTTCTCACTCATAAGTGGGAGCTGAACATTGAGAACACATGGACACAGAGAGGGGAATGACACACACCAGGGTCTGCTGGGGGGGGCAGGGTGAGGAAAGGGAATTTACAGGATGAGTCAATAGATGCAGCAAACCACCATGGCACATGTATACCTATGTAACAAACCTGCACGTTCTGCACACGTATCCCATTTTTTTTTTAGAAGAAATAAGGAAAAGAGTAATCTCCATGGATACTCAAAGTATGAATTTTACAGAGGCATAGTAAGGCACACCTTAGAAGAGTCTTGCTTAAGACTTATTTAAGAGAATGGAGCATGCAGCATAGGGCATGAAATGAGAAGGTGGCATTTAAATTCACTCTAGGAAGAACCCCTAATTGGTAGTTTTGCTAATTCAATGCCAAGATGCTGAGAGTGGTGGGAACCTCCCTGGCAAGTTGTTTGTGTAAGTACAACAGTGTGGAGCAGCTTTGGACATGCCAGGGAAAGACTGCTCGTAATAGGAAGGCTAGAGGGCTTCCTGATGCCAAACAGTGCTAAGGAGTCCACTGCCCTTGCAGAGGAGGGGTACCAACTGTTCTCCACATCCCCCATAACTTGCACCACCCATACCTTTTAGGTAACAGGCGCAGAGAACAACTTACTGCTGGACTTGAAGTAAGTGAACTCCAACTGGAATCAATGCCTTGTGACTCCAGAGGTGGGAGAAGATAAAACGGGGGAGAATTTAAGGTAGCACCATAGGATGCAGAATTTAAGGTAGCACCATAAGATGCAGTTAGGAATTGGAGCTGTAAGTCACATAAACCTTAGTTTGAATTTTGGCTCCAACATTTAAGCCTTGTGCGATATTAGGCAAATTACTTTATCTCTCTACATTTTCTCATCAATAAAATGGAAAGAAAGACGTACTTAAAAATCCACCTACTAATTGAGTTGTTTTGAGAATTAAGTGAGATAATAAAAAGCACTTTACACAGGGTACAATAAACATGAATTCTTATTATTATTAAAATAACTTTTCCCAAGCTTATGGTCAATAAGCATCTTTTATGCAATAAAAAAATAGCAAAATGCTTTTATCATACCTGATTATATTATATATGACACTCTTATAATAAAAATAGTTCTTCAAACACTTTCTAATCAAAGGTTTTTGGTTCCATGAATATACTTCGATTCTCCCATTTTGTCTTCCCTTACAGATGCTCCTTTTGCAACATGGAGAAACTGCATCTCTACTAGAAATACAAAATTAGCTGGGTGTGGTGGCGGGTGCCTGTAATCCCAGCTACTCGGGAGGCTGAGGCAGAAGAATTGGTTGAATCCGGAAGGGGGAGGTTGCAGTGAGCCAAGATCACACCACTGCACTCCAGCCTGGGCGACAAGAGCAAAACTCTGTCTCTAAAATAAAATAATAAAAGACTCTAGTGATTGTCATTACACATAGACATATTGAAACCATGAACTCTGGTTTCCACCGAGAGGCAAACTTGGTAAAATCTGTGTTAACTCGTCCGACCCCTCAAACGAAAGAATGATGTTTAGAATAAAAGCTAGTAACAAGAATAGCTCCAATTATAGCTCAGAGATAGCTGACAGGTGTAGCGGGATAAGACACTAAAAATCTTTTGAGAGAACACACAGAAACAAAACCATTCCATGTAAATGGCCAGCCCTAATAGGGAAACAAAAAGAACTATAAGCTGCTTCTTAACCAATACTTCCAAAACACCAAGTTTCCTTTACAAATGCAGATTGGCCTATCTAGTTGCTGCTAATAACTCTAATAACTTTTTAGTTTATGGGCAAAGGCAGAAAGAGAGCTCAATTAAGATCTATGTTGTATCCTGGTTCAAAGAGTCATGGTGACAATTCCCTCTATTTGAAAGAGGACATAAAGATCTGCATTAATTCTTTTAAATTATTTGCAGTAAGAGAAATGATGTCTTTGTTTGTGGGCAATAAGTACCCAGGTAGGCCCCTGAAACAAGTTCAGAATGAGCCCAGATGCAGAATCTGGAAGAAAGACAGAAATGGGGGCCAGACAAGAAAAAAGTCTAAATGATGGATGGACTTTCTGGCACATGTGCCCAGGTCAGGCCCTGGATTACAATGACTTGCTTGTTCTGCTAAAGAGCTGTCATGTTTCTCTTGGCCCAGTGATCCTATGCTAGTTTCTTAGAGTCTGGCCTTATTTAGAAGTTAATATTCTAGAAAGTTGTCAATAAAAGGGAAGATTATGTACAAGAACAAATTGGTATACTTTCAGGTGACCTTCTCTCTTGAAATCATTCCTGCAGGTAAGTGTTAAATACATCGATTCATTCAGCAAATACAGAGGGCCTAATATGCAACAACCAAAGACTAAGGGCTGGAAATTCAGTGGTAACAAAACAAAAACCATCCCTTTCCTCATGGCATGTACATGGCATGACTGGGCCTTTGTTGGTAGATTATTTCCATTGAATGGCAGCCCTCATATTTAAAATATTAGCAAGAGCAGCTAAAAAAGAGCTTGGTGAGCACATACAGACTCAAAGTTGTTTCTTATTTGTTTGCTTGTTCGTTTAGTTCATCTAGATTTTGGGCAACTGTCGCCTTCATGCCCTTATCAATAGTAGCCTTATGCTAAAGAAAGACTGTATGTGACAGCAAATGAATCATGATATCACTTTAATAATGCTCATCTGAATTAATACTAATGCTCTGCTAGGCAGAGGATCTATCAGTCACCATTATTCCATTTCTCCTCAGCACAAAATCTAAATAAGTCTACTCCCTGAATGAGAAAAAGGCTGGGATTTTAAGTGTAAAAAGCAACCAAAGACCCTTATATCCAACACAGATGTTGGCTGGTCCTTCTGAGTTTCAGCCAACAATGGCTGCTCTCATCCACTTTCTCCCTACTCTCTTTTCCCTCACAGGAAGGGCTTAGAACTCCTCTCTGTGAATTTGGAACAAAGTGAGGAGGGGCTGGCTCACAGGGTCATTTGCACTGGCAGGGACCTCAAGGATCATCTGGTTCAATGCCCTCATTTTACTGATGCAGAATCCGAGAGGGATAATAAGGGTTTGCCCAAAGTGACAAGTAAATTAGAGGCAAGGGCAGGCCTCAACCACAGTGTGTTGATACTCCCTCCAGGGTTCGCTTCCTTATTCCATATCTAAAATCAAGAGGGCTCCTTTGCTCTACTAGTCCGAGGAACTCCTCTCTTAAAAAATAAAATTGCATTTTACCCTTAAAATTTCATTGTCGAGCACTTCCAGCAGAAAAAAATATTAATTAGGACATGAGAAATGTTGTCTTTGAATTCCAGATGTTCCAAATAGGTCCCTGCACCATTCTACTGTGGAGCTTCCCCATCTAGCTTAAAATGCTGGGTGTCTCCTATAAACGTTTCTCCGTGTGGCTGAAGGGAAACAGAGACCCTGGCTATGTCTGGGAAGAAGACAGGGCTAGAGAGTGAGAAAGGTCCTTAGACCCAGATCTGCTCTGATGCAAGGCAGAAAAATAGCATCCGCTTTTCTACCCTGTACTCGTACATGCTCCTGGGCAAAAGCCAGAGGCTAACTCACTCAGACAGCTGGCAGAAGCAATATATGAACCACTGTCAAGAGGACACACAATTCACTTGTTGTTCCAATAGTAATGTGATAGGGCTGGCCAGAGCATCCCCAATCCTTCCATCCTGTGAACAGTGACCCACATTTGGGAGCTAACAGGTGTAGACAGCTGGAAATAATGGCAGGAGAAGGTACTCACCTTTGCCTATAGAACTACTGCTCTCTTGCCTATGAAACTAATTCAGCTCTGCAGGGATCAATCCCTGAGTCTTGCTTTTTCAGCTATGTGACTTTAGCCAAATTACTTAGTTTCTCTGAGCCCCTCGCCAGAATGCAAAATGATGGTTAATAACTGTAGCTATAAGGGTTGCTGTCAGTTAAATGAGATAATCCACGTAGCTTTTACTAAGACAGTTAATAACAACAGCTGCACCATGCTTAGTCCTGTATTTCTAGCCACTGAGTTCCCTACAATCTAATTAACAGAAGAATGCTCCTCAGGAAAAGTAGTTTTGATATTGGGCTTCGTGTAGGGACTGGAACCAAAAGAAGAGGCCAAGTTGAGGGGCTCATTCTATTCCACCAAACTAGCTTTGGCTTTTTTTGAGGGGTGGGAGCATACTTGTTTCATATATTGAAATAGACAAATGTTGATGAAAGAGGGGCTTCACAGCAAAAGGTGTCTGAACATAAAGGAGCCTATTTCTCTGGGTTTTCCAAGGTCTTTCTTATTTGTTTCTCATTTGCCTAGAGAAAGTGGGAGAAGAGGCAAAGTTGAGCATTGATCTGAGGAGGGAGTAACCAGGGAGCAGTTCACCTCTCCAGTTAACATCCATCACAAGAGGTAATGACATATTCAAATTTCCTGTCTCCTTCTGATTAGAAGCACTGATTTCATCAAAGACAGACATTTAAATCCTGGAGACTTCCTACTGTTGTAAACATTTTGCAGTTTTTCAAATGTAATGAGCAAACAAAAATGGCCCTATAATTTAGTTTTATTTTTTTCCAACTGAAGAAAAAAGAGCAGACAAGTCACTGAAAAACAAGTTATGAAGAAACTGCTGAAGGGATCTTCAAAATGTGTGTCACTCTAGGCTAGACGCTGATTAGGATGAAAAGATGTACAGAGTTCAATAATTTAGAGGAATAGCCCCTATTCAGGTTAAGGGAGAGTCTCTGTATCAAAAGTTCAAAGGCGGTCTAATGGCCTGTATCGGACTACCAGAGAGGACAAGCACAATTCTTGGGAACAATGTAATGTAACTAACCACCCCCCCAAAAAAAAGGTTTTATATAACACTGTGTTTATTTTTGTTTTGGAAAACTCTTACTTTAAAAAAAAAAAACATTTCCTAAGTAGTCTCTTTCTAAACCAGACCATTGTCAAGTCTTCCTTGATTAATTTCCACATTTCAAAGTAGCTGAGATTTTATAAACATAAATCAGCATTTGCCCTCTTGAACACATTCAGAGTTCATGGACCACTTTCATGGCCACTGTTCGAGCCTCTCAGTAGCTCAGCGTGATAAGCAGGAAGTCTTTTTATTTATAAACTGAGTGTTTTGCCACATAGACTTGAATTCTCTCAGGAAATCTATTTCTTCAGAATTCCTCCCAGTGCCCAGCTGGCTTGGTCACAGCTACTAACATTCAGGGCTCTTTATATGCCTGAGGCCTTCTCCTAGTATTTGAGGAAAAGGAATAACCTGGCTAAGAATCAGCACATACCTGCTCAAAATTTAAAGTAACAAACGAACACTTCAGGCAGGGCCTAGGCTGAGACTTCAGTGATCAGATATCTAAGCTGCTTTCCATTCCTAAGTGCTTGCTATTTTTCTTGTTTTTTCACTCTGGAATTTCCCTTCCAAGGTGCCTTCTAACACAGAGAAAGCTGGTTTTCCGTGACTCCTCCTCTTTTGGTTTCCTCAACTCTAGTTCTCCATCTCCTAATATTTTCCTCTCCTTCTTAAATGACACCCACTGAAGCACAAGGAGCGTGTAGATCCAAAGGTGGGACTGCGCCTGTCCCTTCCTCCAGTTCTAGTCTAGTTCTAGGCCCCCAGATCAACTGCCAAAGAGATCTGGGTGTTCCTCCAGTTCAGAAGGTCCCTTCACTTCTCCAAAAAAGAAAATAAATTCCAGTGGCACCTACTATACTCACAATTACACCCTTTCAAGGGAGATCCGAGAGCTCTGAATACACACCCTAGACTGAACTTTGCAAGTTGTATTCCCAACTGGGGATATATCTTCCAGCAATTCCCAAATATCACACACACACACCAAACTTCCAATGCAACAGAAATGCATTAACTGCAAGACAATGTTTACCGAAACCCAATTAGTAGTTGCAAAAAAAAAAAAAAAAAAACGGTTCTCTGTAATTTGTCTCCTAGAAAGAATTCTGGAGCTGTTTCCACAACTTTCAACATCTCAGCTGCACGGCCTCCAGGAGGCAGCTGCTGCACCATGACAGCCTCAGCTTAATTCTAACCAGGCAGCTCTAAATAACTTCACCTACCTATATTTCAATGTCCTTTCTTAACTGGGAAATGATTATCTGTGGAAGTTCTAATACGAAAATACATACGAAACACCGGAACTTGAATGCTTAAGTATTAGGGCCTGACCCAGTCTTGTGGTCAGTTTCAAGTTGTAACTTTATGTCAGAGGAAAACAATAACTGTGACTTACCAAGAATTTCTGCCTGTAGCATTGATGGTGACTACTATTTCAAGAATGTGTTCTTATATGTACTTAAAATAAAAGGTC
Source organism: Sapajus apella (assembly GCF_009761245.1). Taxonomy (NCBI): domain Eukaryota; kingdom Metazoa; phylum Chordata; class Mammalia; order Primates; family Cebidae; genus Sapajus; species Sapajus apella. The sequence goes on along the minus strand of NW_022437011.1, from coordinate 4,390,808 downwards.
AGAAAGACCATGCTATGTGATTTGTTGACAGTGACAAGAAAAATATGCCTCCCAGCAGTGGAGACGGTCTGGAAACCATCTGCCCTACCAATGCCAAGGCACAGCAATGGTAGAGGCCGGAACACCAAAAAGTGTGTGATGGTGAGGGACCTGCATTTTCATTTCAGTCGGGTGTGTAGGTTTAAGTCCTGCCTCTAATACTTACTGACTCTCTGACCCTGGGCAAATTAATTTTTATTTTCTAAGATTTTTTTAACTTATAAAAGAGGAATAACTATAGTCCCTCTCAGACAGTATTGATTGAGTCAATGATTAAATGTAACAAGGCATGTAAGGCAGAACACATAATACCTGCCACAAACACTCAACAGGTAGGGGCTATTATTATTAGGAAGAATTTTTAATTAATTCATCCATTTAAGTGACAATCATTATGTATCTGTATGCCAGGTTCAGTGCTAGACAGTGAAGATACAAGGTCCCTTGCTGTGATCTGTTGAACTCCAAAACTGCCAGTCTGATAAGTACAAACAAGGCTCATGTTGAGGTAGAACAGATAATCCACAGAGCCGACCTGAGAAGGGACGAAGAAGATCTGAAGGGTAAGCTACTCCTGGAGAAAGGTGGAGCCAGCTCCAGCAGGGACACAGAAATCTCCCCCTCCCCCACCAACAGGAAACCAATAAAACAAGGAGAGTAAGAATGTCTTAATCTCATGAGGGCAACAAAAATAGGTGGAAGGAGGAAAAAACAAAACAAAACAAAAACAACCAACCCTATTCCGGACCCAAAACAGTGATAGAAAGTAGTTCCTAGGAAGGCAAAGTGTACCAGGCCAAGAAAGACTGCCCCCATCAGTCCTCAGATTGTAGTGACACCTCAGCTACTGGGTGGGGCTGCCTTCACAGAAAGGAATAGAGAGGGTGAAAATTCAACTCAAATTCCATAATACGACCATTTTTTAAATGTACTAGAATTGATGGTAGGGGGTATATGTTATATTTAGATCTTTAATCATACTTTCTGCACATGAATATCTATGTATACATTTTTATATTTATAACTATATCTAGAAAAGGTACCTCAACCTTCATAGTATATAGACAACTATAATCTTATAATAGACATGCAAACATACATAAAAATTTTATTATAAAATAGATTCCTTGTTCATGGAAATGCAAACACAAAGCATGAGAAAATTTACAAATGGATTCCTTATCCCCAAAGACCAACATCCGCCTCCTGCTATGCCCTTCCTTTTCATCCTCTTGGTTTTAACAATGAATGCAAGGCAGCCCGGTTTGAAGAAATTCACAAACACTGTCTACTCCTGTTACAGCTGCAAGAGATACAGCCCCAGCTTCGAGGCAGAGGCTGCTATGCAGCACCACGCCCCACACACAGAGAGAAAGGATGGAAGCTGCACTGAAAATGAAGGAGGTACCCCAGGGAAGATCATTCAAACAGAAACAAAAGGGAACCCACTGCAAACCTGGCCCTGGGATTAGGGCACAACCACATTTACTGGCGCTCCTAAGTCAAGTTATCAAGGCTGAATTTCTTTATCGTTCCTTAAATGATACCTAGAAGAATGGGTGTGGCTCTCAATGTCATGTCACAGGATGAGTCCAGAAGAAGAACCACTGCAGTCTAGGAGGAAAAAAAAAATATCGGTTCTCTGCCTTTCCCAAACAGGAAAACTAGCAAATACATACTGGATATAAAGCAATTGGCAGATACATGCAGCATACCTCCAGCATGGAACAGCATGAGAGCTGTGGCTCAATCTCCTAAATTAAGGAAATAAGTAAAAATTGAGCTTTTGTCCCAATCAGCTTTTTCTCTTTCTTTTTTCTTTTTATTTTATTATTATTTTGATAATAACTTCCACAGCTCCTTGGAAAGACAAGACAGTAGGCACTAAATAATACCGTGCATTGTAAAAGACTCACAGTGTTTCTTCAATAATGGAAAGTGAATGATATCAGGTAGTGGTAAAAGAGGATCGGATAAAACCCAAAGCCTCTACCAGGCAAAAGGATCCCTGCCGGCCTCAACTCTTCTCCCTGGGGAGTGTTTCTTCCTTAGCACCAGCTGAGAAGCTGGTAGGGGTGGGGTGCATTTGTGTGAAGTGAAGCTCAGTTGCATGAAAAAGATATGATGCGGCAAAAGAAATAAATCAATTGACAATAAAGTGTACTAGGGGCAAGAGAGGCTTCTTCCTGCCTGCAGACAGGAAGGTCCTGCATCTCAATTGCAAACGCACAGGACGTTCCAAAGCCTAAGGGAACAAGTGCAAACAGACTCATGCCCACAACAAAACCTGGCGGACCCTGCAAATCAGCTACTATGGCAGGTAAAGCTTTGCCCTAAGGCGGCTGCAGAGCCTCCCAAGGGCCAGCTGATTACTTCCTTTGTTCAGCTTGCAAAGATGGAGTAGCCACCCATTCCCCCACTACACACACACACACACACACACACACACACACACACACACACCATCCAATTCACTATAGACAAAGCGCAACTGCATTGCTTCGTGCTAAACTAAAAAATGTTAGTTTTTATTTTTTCTATTTTTTTAAATGCCCATCCCAGCCTGCCATTATGTGTCTACTGTTTGGGAGCATCGTTGCGGGGCATCACCATGCAATCCCAGCCTTGCTGGACGCCAGTGAAGATGCGGCTTCTGTACCTGATAATGGCACGTCCCCCCTCCACCCCGCCCTAGGCGCACCCCGGCGCATCCGACACCCGCCGGTCGGGGTGTCTCGGTCTTGCACACAATGGGTTGAACTCTGCATGCACACAGCGTGCGCCCGCGACAGCAAACTAAAATCTGCTCTAAAAACTCGTCCTTTTCTTTGGTGTGAGGGAGAAATGAAATGAAAAATGTAAAGTGCATAGAAGGCATACACACACAAAGTTGATCATTCCCACTGCAGCCACGTTAGCTGTCCGGTCCCATGAATGACACACTGAAACATGAGTCGGAGTGAACGCAGGAAAGAAGGGGATCTGGCGAGGACAGGTGGTCCAGACACCCCGCCAACCTCGCGGCGCAAGGGTCAGAGCCGTGGGGCTGGGGCTGGGAGAGGGGCGCGGTCGGGCTGCCAAGTACCCCTGGAGAAAGGTGTCATCTCTCCAGACCCCGCCCGGCCAAAAGGATCCTTAAACAAAAAGCACACCTCAACCTGGGGCTGCACACACCGACACCCCAGGCGGAGCAGGGGTCCTGGGAAAGCGGCGAGCCCCGCGCTACTGGGGAACTACTGGCGGTGGGAAGGGAGGATAAATAATCCAAAGTTCTCCGCGCCACTATTTGGGTTTCCTCTTTGTTTTGTTTTCCCCAAACCCCAGGGTCGCTCAGTCTGTGTGGCGCCGGCTGGACTGACCGCCGCGCTCCGCCACCCGGACCCGGGGTCTCCGTCCCTCCCCGGGGACCCAGCCAGGGAAGCCGGCGGCATCAGAGCCACCCCCGCCCGCAGCACAGCGGGCCGGGAGCGAGCGAGGAGGGAGGGAGCGGCGGCGCCCGGACTCACCGTGATCCGCGGGATGTTCTTCTTGCCTTGGTAGGACATGGTGGCGGCGGTGGCTGCAGCGGCTGCCTCTCTCCGTCCTTCCTCTGCTCCGGCTCGCCTGCGCCTTCCTCAGCGCACAGCGCCCCGAGATCAGGTGGAGTGAATGGTGCGCTGGCCGCGCCGCCGCCTCCGCCCGCCTCCGCCCCCCTCCCGGGCTCCCGCGGCGGCTGCCAGAGACAATAGTAAATCTCCCCAGTCCCCCTTTCACCCCCGCCCCCCCCACGCACACCCTCCTCCACCCGCGTTCACGCCCGGGTTTTTTTTTTTTCTTTTACTGTGCCAGCTGGGACCCCATAAGACAAGAATGGCTGATCTGCGACTCCTCCCTCTTCTCTCTTATCCCTATTGATTTTCCTCTTTGCATCTGCCTCACCCACTTTTTCTTTTTCTTCCTTTTTTTTTCTGATTTGCGAGTACGGTGGAGCCAGGCTGCTCCACAGCCACCAGGGGGCGCGAGGGGCTTTTCGGGCGCGCAGGCCCGGGTCAGGGGTGGGAGCAGCAGCTACGCCCCACCCGCCGCGTGGCCGAGCCCCGGGCGCCACCGCCGCCCCCAGCCAGCCCCTCGTCGGATCTCCCACCTTCCCCGCCCTGGTTTCAGAATGGAGACGGTTCCCGGCTTCCCTCCCGGCACCCGATCTCCTCCGCCATCGCGCGGACCGAATGCGGCGGCCGCGCCTTTGTTCGAGAGGAGGGCTGGGCGCCGCCTCTGCGGTCCGCCGGGTGGTAAACTGCGGCGCAGCCCCTTCCGACGCCGGGGACTGGTCTGACTGCTGCCTGGCCGGCCTGCTGGGGTCACCAGACCCGAAACATACACATGAGAAAATGGAAAGCCTTGACTCGCTCTGGGGGGCTGCGAGGAGCACGGTGGCAGTGGACTCATCATTCCCTGTATTTAAAAAATATACACGTAACATCTTGGTAAAGAAACTCCACTGCCTGACTCTCAGAATCAAAGAAAGAACATGAATGCTGCCCTTGAGTAAAAACTAGAAAACACCTGTGGAGCGGGAAGGCAGAAGCCCAGACACTTTCCTGGTGTGCAGCCATGGATTTTGAGTAGAACTGCTATTGCTCCCAGTCAGTAGTGAACCACGTGTGCTGTTCACAATCCAGAGTTTACTTTAGGCAGGGCTGCCAGACGAAGGTTTACGTGTTTTCAGAAGCAAAACCACGGCCCTTCGGCGAAGGAATATATTGTCCTTTAGATACCTGCTAAAATCAAACTGCCAAAGGAAGACAAATTTGGAGAGGCCACTGTGGGTGGGGCCTGAGTGGTGGCTGGAAGTAAGGGAGCTCAACTCTCACGAAAAATAATTCCAAACATACAATTTAAAGAACAAGAAAAAAACACTTGCTATGCAAAAAAAAAAAAAAAAAATTACAAACCCCTTGAAAATGTCTCCCACCGCACCCCCCAATTGTCAGTCTTAATGTTCTATTAAATAGAAATCCTGTATGTCACTAAGCGTGACTAAATCTGTGTTGAAGATCTTGAATTCACGTTTCCATAAGGCAGCCTACTGATGGCAATTCTAGACATCTTGTCATTAAAGTGAAGACGTGCTTGCAATAAAGAAACTATATAAGGCATCATCCACAGAAAGGATACAGAATACTACAGCTTGGGCTTGCCATAAACCTGAAAAAACCAGACTGGTCACATAATCCAAGGACACGCAAACCCCCCCTTAAACACTCCCTCTCAAGTGAGTTAATCAAAGCTGCTAGTTATTTATGGTTAATTGGTCTGAATGCAGTCTTCACAAGAAAAGTCCACAGCAGTCTCCACTTTATTTCTGTGATACTCTGGAAAGGAGGATGAATGCCAAGCAAAGGTCACCTCCCTATATTCCTTTGCAAAACACAAGGGGGGAAAAAAAAGAGTGGGCCAAAGGAACGCCCTAAACATTTTGCTTTGTTCTTAAAGCATAAGTGCTGAGACCACTAGCCAAGAGTTGTGAAATTACAAAGCATTCTGGGGATTGGCATGCAAATGAGCAGGATTATATTTAGAACAGAGTAAAAAGAGAATTAACTACATACTATGGAAACCAGCAGAGCTCTCTCTCTCTCTCTGCATCTTTCCCATAGATTTTACTGCCCCAAACTTGCTGGAAAGGATCTTGCAAATTTTTCTCAAGAAAAGTAAAAATACATAAGAGACATTTACAATCCAAAAAAAAAAAAAAAAAAAAAAACTGCTGCTTCTTTTTTTTTTTAAATTTCACAGATTTCTTTGCCTTTCTTACATCTGAGTTATCTCCTCTGTTACCATCATTATAATCCAGAACACTCTTTACTAAATACATTTATACCATATTTTTGATCGCTTGGTGATTGTGTGTGTGTGTGTGTGTGTGTGTGTGTGTTGCTTCAAATAACAAGACCTGGTTAAGCTTTTTGAGGTCAGGTTTGCATGCAACAGGCCATGTTAAATGGCAATTGCAATGTGTTCTTCTGGATCTGACTGCTGTGACCAGCCAGGCACAGGAACACATAATAACCAGCAAATTGATTCAAGCTGTTGCCATCATCAGAAATGCACAACAAACACTACTTTCCCTGTTTCATCCCCTTTAATTATCTTTCACTTTCTTGAACCAAAATAAAGCCTCTAAGATGAATTTGAAGGAAAAAGCCTTCCTTGGCTATAAGAAAGGCAGCCATCAACACAGGATGCCTCTGTGTCTGGCCAAGAGAGAGAAGAATGGAACCAGTATGGATGTTTTCCACAGTAGAATGATTCTGAATGGTTTTTCTTGGATACACAGCAGTGCTTGGCTTTAGGTATCTCAGGAAAGTATGAAAGAGAGGGAGAGAAAGACATAGAAAGAGAGACTTGATTTATAGTCCCAAAGAAGCTGAATTTTGGCTACCACACCTGCCATACCCCAGACTTCCACACCTAAATCAACCGGTACTCCATGCCAGTTGCTCAGGCCAAGGATTTGGCACTATCCTTGATTTCTCTCCTTCAATCACACCCCTACTCTATAGACAATCTTTCAGTAAATGCTATTAGTTCTTTTTTTTTTTTTTTTTTTTTTTCTGAGACGGAGTGTCACTATTGTCCCTCAGGCTAGAGTGTAGTAGCACAATCTCAGCTCACTGCAACCTCCGCCTCCCAGGTCCAAGCAATTCTCCTGCCTCAGCCTCCTGAGTAGCTGGGATTACAGGTGCCTGCCAACACATCTGGCTGATTTTTGTACTTTTAGTAGAGATGGGGTTTTGCCATGTTGGCCAGGCTGGTCTGGAACCCCTAACCTCAGGTGATCTGCCTACCTCAGCCTCCCAAAGTGCTGGGATTATAGGCATGAGTCATGCTCCTAGCCGGTTATATCTTTCAAATGTATCCAGACCATAGGCTCCTCTCATCATTTGCAAAGTTTCTCCCTGTGTTTCGCCACCATTAGCTATCACCTGAATTATTGCAACCTCCTAACTGGGTTATCTTCTTCACCATCACTCATTAATTCATTCATTCACAAAATATTCACGCAATATTTACCTTGTGCTTACTACGTGCCATTATTTTTCTGGGTATTAGTGCAACATAGGTGAATAAGAAGTCCCAAATATCATGGAGTTTACTTTATACTCATTATTATATAATAAGGCATACCCTTATTATACCACCTGTCACTTGCAAGCTCCCTTCCCTGCTTTATCTTCATAGTACTTTTTACCACATGATGTAATAATTTATTATTGGGTATTCTCCCCATCACCAGAATGTAAGCTATTTGAGAGCATGGGATGTGTCTGTTTTATTCACTGAATGCCTGAAGTAGAGCCTTGTCCATAGAAATTGCTCAATAATTATTAGGTGAGTGAATGTAAGAATTTTTAAAAATTGCATCTAGATAAAGATTAAATAGGTGAAGAAGAACTTTTCTGGAACTAAAGAGCATGTAGTTAGAATCTAGATTTTACAGTATCTACTTTTGCTTCTTTATGCATTTTTAGAGTTTCCTGATTCTAGATTTCAGAGCAGATGAATTAAGATGGTGAAGGATCACTTTGCTAATATGATACAGTCCAAAAATTTCAGGGCAACATATGGGCCAAAGAATGGCTCAGTAGAGTAGAATTGGTACCTGGGCACTGATTAGTTATATGCCAACGGGGCTGATTCGGTCAGGAGAGGAAACTTTATGAGGCAGGAGAGAAGTAGGTCAATGGCTGTAAGAAAGTTCTAGAACAGGCAACTCAGATGACATTTACTGTTCGAGTGGAGAGCTTGCCCTTAGCTAGAAACAAGACTGGTTCTTCCACAACAACTGAAAAGGAGAATATCCTCACACAGAGTCCAGTAGCTGAGTCTATTTCCTGGAGGAACTTTATGGAATTTATTTTCTGACTCCATCTATTTTCTCTGCCATCAGCTAAGACAGTCTAGGAAAGATGGTATTGGGAGAGAGAAGAAGGAGTTCATATGAAAATCATTTTCCAGGACAATAAGGAACTAGGAAATTATGATATGATCACCTTGCAGTGGTCAGAGGCATGTTAACCAGAGCAACTCCATCTTGAATAGGAGCTGTGTAAAATGAGGCTGAGACCGAAGACCTACTGGGCTGCATTCCCAGATGGTTAAGGCATTTTAAGTCACAGGATGAGACAGGAAGTCAGCACAAGATGCAGGTCATAAAGATCTTGCTGATAAAACAGTTTGCAGTAAAGAAGCCGGCTAAATCCCACCAAAACCAAGATGGTGACAAGACAGACCTCTGGTCATCCTTACTGCTGCACTCCCACCAGTTTACAAATGCCATGGCAATGTCAAAAAGTTACCCTAACATGGTCTAAACAGGGGAGGCATGAATAATCCACCCCTTGTTTAGCATATCACCAAGAAGAATCATAAAAACAGGCAACCAGCAGCCCTCAGGGCTGCTCTGTCTATGGAGTAGCCATTCTTTTGTTCCTTTACTTTCTTAATAAACTTGCTTCCATTGCTCTATGGACTCTCCCTGAATTATTTCTTGTGAGAGATCCAAGAACCCTCTCTTGGGGTCTGAATTGGTACCCCTTTCCTGTAATAGCAGCACTAAGGATTCCCTTCAAATGGTGGCCATAAATTTAAAGAGAAACCAATAAACCTGGTTGTGGATGTCCCTCCAGCCACTTACAGCAGTATATGTGCAGGCAAGGAGCAGGGAGGGTGTGGAATTGAATGTGGGCTCTTTTAGATGAGTGCTGAGAAGGGAGAGAAAAACTCAAGGGAATTGAAGATGAAGCAAGGGATCTAAGCTGCTTAAGAGAGCAAGGAGAACACACCGTACAGGGGAATAAAGGACAGTGAACATATTGAAGATTAAGTAAGATTATTCTCATAAGGCTCTTAGCATAAAATAAGTCAAGTTAATTAAATGGCAGCTATTCCTACCATTATTTTTAATATTTTGATTTTTTTTTCTAAACTTGTTTAGGCCAGGAACCACGTCTTATTTATCTCTGTAGCCCCCAGCTCTTTTATAGTGCTTGGAGTAAAGCAGAATCAGTGGGGAAATGGGGAGATTGACTGAACAGGCAACGGGGAAAGTCCAGACTGTTCCCTGTCCTTTAATCTAAATGGGGAGATTGACTGAACAGGCAGGGGGGAAAGTCCAGACTGTTCTCTGTCCTTTAATCTCCAAAATATTTAAAATAAGGACCTAGACATTTACACAGTTTTGACCATTAAAAATATTTTTTACTTTCTATAAATACATTTATATGTTGCTATCTTAATATGAAAAAACATTTTCCCCTTGGTCCTGATTTGAAAAATTCAGAAAAAAAGTTCCAAAGTAAATATACAAGAGTTTTGAAAGGGAAAATATATATACTAGGTCTATGTGAAATATATAGGCTAATCTTATATGACATAAATAAACATTTAATCTTAGAGCTGCCGGTTAAGTATCTGGGTCTATTAATTTTACCTACAATCCAAACAAAGGAAATCTCAGTCATGAAATTCCAGTGTTGCAGAATGAGAACCAAAGAGGTGATTCACCTGCTATTATTAGATGTCTACGTATTGAATACAGAAATAAACTGGTAAACAAACTTACCTTGGATACACATAAACCAAAAAAAAAAAAAAAAAAAAGAATGACAGTTACAGAAAAGTATTCTCACTGGCTGATTGGCTGATTCCAAAATCAAGCTTACACTAGTTTAAGCAAAGGTGTGCAATCCTACGTCTCCCTAGATGTAGTTTCGCATTCTTTTCTTCAGTAGTCATTGATGTTGAAGGATTCTGACCTGCTCCATAAGCTCTGATGGCAACTCATAGCAAAGCCACAGGCCAGAGTTATAAGATGAGGCTGAGAGAAAAGGATAAATTATTGTATGCTGCTCTCATCTCTGGCCCAGTATGTTAGACACACAAGTGAAATTGCATTCATACTGAGGGAAAAAAATCTTGACAGTTCTGCCTTAGGCATCATAGGGAGAGATACAAGAGTCTGATTAACTTATCTGAACTTCAGGAATTTTAGAAAATACTTTATTTCCCCGAAGTTGCTGCTGTGAATCACCTTTCAGCAAGAAATCCCAAGTATTCCAGCTATGTATGTACGTGGGTTTAGGAAAGAAGGCAGTCTAGTGTGTACCATCCCCCTAAAGGTCCACGCCCTAATCCCAGAACCTATGAAGATGTCACCTTACATGGCAAAGGGATTTTGTGATTAAGTTAAGGATCTTGACATGGGGAGATTATCCTAGATTACTGAGGCAGTCCCAGTGTAATCACAAGGGTCCTAATACAGGGAGGACGGAGGCAGGAGACTCAGAAAGGGAGAGAGTTGTGTCAGAGAAAGCAAGAATTGCTGTGTCTAGACACCAGTATCTGTCTGTGTCTAGACAACTAAGAGTGTCAGATGCAACCATGAGCCAAGGAATGTAGGCGGCCCTGTTGACACTGATTTTAGCCCCATAGACCTAATTTAGATTTTTGACTTCTGGAACAGTAAGAAAATAACTCTTTACTGTCTGAAACCTCTTAAGTATGTGGTAATTTGTTACAGCAGAAATAGGAAACTAATATAGGTAGTAATCAAAATAAATCAAAGATAAATGATCAGGAAACTAAGGGGAAATCACTTCACTAAAATGTAATAATCCCTTGGCCAAATTCTGGATCTGAGCTAGTTTTCAGGCTTGCAATCCATTAACTGAAGGAAAAGGGGTTCCTCAGAAGGAAAGAGCCTGAACGCCATGCCTAATGTATAAGGTAACCTTGACTCCCGCACAAGTACCAATAGGAGAATCATAATTTAGACTTCTAGTCCTCCTACAAGAGGTCCTATTGATACAGGAGACAGAAATAAATTATTGAAGCAGATAATGTGAGTAAAGGAGTCCTCATCAAGGCTTCCTTTCTAACAAAAAATAGGCCAAGAAATTATTTTTTTCTACCAAAAGAAGCCTGGAAAATCGAATTGCAGACATAGATAAGCAACCTGGAAGCTTGCATGGATGAATGCCGGTGGTGGCAGCTGTGCCAATAGAAAAGGGCTACCTGGGGCCAGGCATGGTCAACATAGAGGGCCCATCTTCCCTTTTGTTACCGTGTGTAGAGTAAAGGAATAAGCAACATAGCACTGGCAAGGCAGAGAGCCCATCTGCATGAAAAAAGATTGGGATGGGGGAGGCCAGTTTCCGGCACCCTCTGCAATGGCATATCTAGTCCTAACCAGTTTTTCATGCCTTATGCAAATGGTACGCCTAGTCCAACCCATCTTTTGCGCTCTATGTAAATCAGACACCGCCTCCTCAAGCTCACCTATAAAACCCCTGCATTTCATCATGGACTCAGAAGACTCGTTGGGGACCACTCTTTCTGCACAGAGACAGCTATTCTTTTTCCTGCCAATTAAACTTCCGCTCTCAACCTTACTCCTTGTGTGTCCACGTCCTAGTTTTCCATGGCCATGAGACAATGAATCTCAGGTATCACCCCAGACAACCATGCTGCTTCATTATGGCCACCTACTAATGCCACTGTGAAGTGGGAAAGAAGACTACATAAAGGTTTTGAAGACTGGCAGATACAGGCTCCCAGTTGACACTGGTACCCAGAGCTGAAGTATCAACATAGCTCCTCTCTTAGAGTAGAGACATGTGGAGGCCAGGTACTGAGAGGACTCTTGGTCTACATTTGGCTTACATTTGGCCTTGTGGGTTCACTGATCCACCTAGTGGTCATTTTCACAGACCACCATCTATTAATTGGAATAGACAAACATGGCAATTAGCACAATTTCCATATCAGTTTTAGTCTCTGCAGTAAGAGCCATCAAGTAGGGAAGACCAAGCAGAAGGCTCCAAAACTGAACCCTCACCCCACCCAAGATAGAGAGTAAATTTTAAAAATTGCTTTATCCTAATGGCAGAGGTTAGCAGCACACGTAAAGACCTGAAGGATGCAGGGTTGCTAGTCCCTATCATATCACCATTTAATTCACTAGTATACTTTACTGATAATGTCATGAAAATATGACTAGATGAGCAAGAAATGACAAGTATATCGAAGGGCAAATATCAGAGCATGACTCAGTCAACAGCCCAAACCTAAGCTACTGCGATATTTTTCTACAGCAAATGGCCTCAAGTAGACCGTACATAGCCACTGACCTAGAAAATGAGTGCTTTTTCATCAGCAAAGAAGATCAAAAACAGATTGCACACACTTGGAACAGACAACAGTACACATGAACGATCCTGAGCCAAGGCTATGTTAATTATCCTTTCCTCCACCATAATGTAGTCTGACAGACCTAGCTTGTCTGGACATCTGAAAGAACATCCCAGTAGTATACTTTATTGATAACATCATGAAAATATGACTAGATGAGGAAGAAATGACAAGTACATTGAAGGTTTTGGTAAGGCACATGAACTCTACCTAGAGAATGGGAGATAAAGATAAATCTACAAGACAGGGGCCTGGTAGCTCAGACTGCGCATGCCACAACTTCTTTCAGAGTAAAGGACAAATTATTGTATTAGGGAACTCCTCTTGCAATGAAGGGAGCACAAAGCCTGGTAGGCTTCTTCAGGCTTTAGAGACAACATATTCCATATTCCAAAATTTTTTGTGTGTGTATAAAAAAAAATACACAAAAGGCTGTCAGTTTTGAGTGGCACCTGGAGTAGGAAAGTGTTCTGTAACAGATCTGGCTGTAGTGTAAACAGCCCCACCATTTTGGCCCTATGATCCTATGACTCCTATGATATTGGAGGTATTTGCAGGAAAAGACACCATGTGGAGGTCATGTAAGTACCAAAAGGAGAATCATAATTTAGACTCCTAGGACTCAGGAACCAGAAAATTACACACTATTTGAAAAATAGGTCCTTTTGGACCCTGGTAAAGGTAGAAGCCCTTACCAGGGTCATCAAGTGACCATGCAACCACAAATGCCCAGCATGAGGTTTTACCAGGTTCAGCATGTTATAAGAGCAGGTGGGCCTAGCAGCAATGCATTGCAAATGGAAGTGATACATCCAGGATTGGCCATGAGAAATGCTGAAGGGCATAAGTAGGCTATCTGGGCAAGTGGTCTAGTCTCCCATGTCATCCACTACTTTTGCTCCAGTACCTTTCTGTTAACACACGCCTGTGGCTCTTATGATCAGCTGGTGGAGCTGTAAAAAAGCCTGAGCCTGGTTTACAGATAGGCCATCTTGGTGAGTGGAGCAAGCTGAAAATAGACCATGGCCACATGACAGCCCCATTCAAGAGTGGTGCCAAAAGACAACAATAAGGAGATATCTTCCTATGGCTTCAGACAGTGCAGCTAGCCATCTACCTTATATGGAAAGGGAAAAAAATGTGGCTTAAGATTATATATAGACTCCTAGGCAGCACCAACTAGGGACTGGAAGGGGAAAGATTAAAAGATCAAGGAAGAGAAGGTCATGGGTAGAAGCAGATGGGTGGGCCTATGGGAATGGGGATGAAGGCTGAAGATACATGTATTGCCTTACTAATGCCCTCCAGAGGGCATCCATCACAAAAGAGGCACTAAACCTTAAAGTACATACAGTGACCCTGTTTGTTGACATCTACCAGGCTCTGCCATCAGCAGCCCCAGTGTTGGCACAATGGGCACATGATTAGAGTAGGCACAGTGACAGGGCTAGAGGCAATGCAGGGAACCAATCAATGCTGATTCAGCTACTGGTGCTGTCCAATGTCCATCATGCCAGCAAGTGAGAGCAACCTACTTCCCAATCTGGCACCATCCCGTAAAGATACAAGCAGCTACTTGGTGATAAGTTGAATATACTGGGCCCCTTTCATACTAGAAGGCACAGTGATTCGTTTTTACAGAAATGAACACATTCTAGGCACGGATTTGCCTTTGCTACTGCTAGGACCTCAGTCAACGCCACTATTTGAGGGCTTAAAGAGTGTCTGATTAACTGGCATGGGATCCCACAAAACATCCCATCAGACCAAGGGGCCATTCAATAACAAATGACATACAAGAAACACCGCATGACCTCAGGATCCACAGTTTTATCAAATCCCATTTTAACCAGAAGCTACCATCCTGAGTGTGAAGGAATGGCCTATTGAAGGAACAACTGAAGCACCAATTCAGAGAAGAGTCTGTGCAAGGATAGGCCACTATCCTCCAGGATACACTGGACATTTTACATCAATGCCCTTTATATGGTGCTGTTTCCCAAAACGAAGGATGCATGGATACAAGAACCAAGAGGAAGAAGTGGAAGTGATCCCTTTTACCTTCACTCCCAGGGACCCAACTGGGAAATACATGCTTTCCACTTCTGCAGTTCTGGGTTATTTAGTGCCTTTTTACCAAAGGAGAAATGCTTCCACCAGGGGGCATAGCAAGAATCCTATCGAACTCTTAAGTTGCAGCTGCTACCTATGTACTTTGGGCTCATGTGCCCAGGGTCTGTAAACAGGCAGAGAGTCAGCATCCTTGTAGGACACTGATTATCAGGAGAAGGTAAGACTGCTGTTACACAATAAAAGAAAGGAAGAGAATGTATAGCACCTTTGTGATTTACATGGGTTCTTATAGGTACTACCTTGCCCAGCATTAATGGTACGAACAAGTACATCAGCCATAATGCACTTGAGCCTGAGAAAGGCATGGTGGCCAGGGGCTCTGCCCCTTCCAAGTGCCAACACCAGCCAAACCATCTGGACTAGTAAAGGTACTAACTAGCTAAGAGTAAGGAGTATCTAAAATGGTCAGTAGAGGACAATATGGAATGGGTCTTATTGTGGTCTTAAGACCAGCTATGGAAAAAGAGGCCCTAAGACCTCCCAAGAGAAGAGACCCTAAATCCTGGAGTTGTTGCTCCCTGAACCCATGCAAAGAAGTGAATCTAAGGCCAGCTGCGGTGGCTCATGTTTGTAATCCCAGCTCTTTGGAAGGGCAAGGAGAGAGAATTGCTTGAGCCCAAGAGTTCAAGACCAGCCAAGCCAACATAGATCTCTTCTCTACAAAAAGTTTTAAAAATTAGCTGAATACAAATGGCGCATGCCTATAGTTCCCGCTACTTGGGAGGCTAAGATAAGAGGATTACTTGAGGCCAAGAGGTAAAGTCTGCCGTGAGCTGTGATCACACTACTGCACTCCAGCCTGGACAAGAGTAAGATCCTGTCTCTCAAAAAAATAAAAATAAACAAAAAAACAACAACCAGGAAGTGAATCTGAGACATGTGAAGGGTGGTCTGTAGTAGACACTGGGTGTTCCACCCAGGTCCCTTTCTTTTTTTTTTTTCTATTGCCCAAGCTAGAGTACAGTGGCGCAATCTTGGCTCACTGCAACTTCTACCTCCCGGGTTGAAGCGATACTCCTGCCACAACCTCCCTAGCAGCTGGGATTATAGGCACGTATCACCAAGCCTGGTTAATTTTCGTACTTTTAGTAGAGACAGGGTTTCACCATGTTGGCCAGGTTGGTCTCGAACTCCTGACCTCAGGTGATCCACCCACCTTAGCCTTCCAAAGTACTGGGATTAAAGGCCTGCACTGCTTCTGGCCCCTGGTCCCTCTTTAAGACTAAGGGACTTATTCCCCCAGGTGCTCTCAACCCTCAGCTCTAAGTCCTTTCTGAAAATTGCCTGCGTCTAAAGCATCTTGACAACCCAGGGCGTATAACCCGAAAGTTGGTTAATGTGAGCACACAGAAGCCTGGCTTCCTAGTCACAAAAGGGCAACAACTCTAAAGGGTTATCCCAGTTTCATGCCTGCCTACAAGGTCGTATAAGGTCTGCTAAAGCCTTTGTTAAGACCTCAACACAGCTTAACTTGTCCCTCTGCCTGATCCTTCTTTTTCTCTTCCCTTCCACAGATGTTGATCCAGGAACACTCCCAAATAAACTTCCTTCCTCATGTTCCTCTTCTCAGAATCTTCCTCCCAGGATACTCGGCCAGCAACAGTGAGACTGATATTAAATAAATATGTACATGGACAGACATCTTTTATTTAGCCAGTTTTTATATTTTATAGATTACACACTCACATTTAAATTTCTTTAAAAATTAAAAGACTTGAGTTCATAGACACACATCAGTGCGTATTAGCTAGAGTCAAATATTGGCTGCCTCAATTTTGACAGAATATGTGTTCTCCAATGAGCCATAAGGTCTGCTGCTGCTTCTTCCTTTACAAGGGGTTCACTGCCATTTATTTATGCCCCTGCCTGGTTTACGGTCATCTGAATTTCTGACATCAGACCATTTGGAGACTCGGGTTATTTAGGAATTGGAGAATAAGGAGTCTGTGTCTCAAACATGAAGGTTGTTTATTCTGAAGGAGTCTTTGATATCTGTTCAGAATTAAGATGGCAGTGAGTTATCTCCAGGGAACTACCTCCTTTCCAGCCCACCCCAACTCCACCCGCACTGAACCCCTACACCGCAAGACTGAATCCCGGAACTACCTAAACCTTCTCTGTTAAAAGCCTGTCTGAGAACATGCGCCAGAGCTGCTGAATCTTCAGTTAAGTGCAGTCAATTTCACCCTTGGGTAAATGGAAGCATGTATGACTGGGTTCAGATCCCTTCCTGAATAGCACAACAGCTCACTCCCAGGAGGATGTGAAACCACTCCTGGATGGGGGCTCAGTACAGCAAGCCAACCCCTAAGTGCAAGGCTGCAATCCCGCTTTGTATTTTGCAGGCTTCCCCTCTATCTACAGCAAGAGACTTTGGTTGTGTTGTTTGTGTTCTTCCCTCCTGTTTCTTGTACTCAGCTATAGCAAATGCTCCAGGACCATTTGGTCTCATTAGTTCTGGCTCCCTGTTTTTTGGGGGAAAGTGGGAATGGCAGAGACACAAGCCTGAGGGTCTAGACACAGATTGCACGAAGCAACTTCCCCAAGGAGTCCTGGGATGACAAACAGGCACCTCTAGCAACTGGAGTGTCAACAAATGAGTACATTTTAATTGACTTGGCCACCTCTACACATTGATCCCAAATAAGACCCTGGATTTCTGAGCTCAGGAGGTCCAGTATTAAATGCTCACCTGGCCCCAAGCAGTGTACTTAGATAGTTTAAAGGGCCGGGCACTAATTTTTCACTGGAGATATCAACATAAGAGGCAGAAAACATAAATAGAGAAAACTGTTAGATTTTCCAAATTTGTTTCAAATTATTTGACTTTGGAATTAACAACCTGTAAAGCCTTAGGCTTACTTGCCTCGCCTATGAAAGTAGCAGGTAGAATTGCTAAGTGGATATGTTGACACAAAAGAGGAGAAACAGGTTTTTGTTTTTTTTTTTTTTTTGAGACAGAGTTTTGCTCTTGCTGCCCAGGCTGGAGTGCAATGGTGCAATCTCAGCTCACTGCAACCTCTGCCTCCCAGGTTCAAGTGATTCTCCTGCCTCAGCCTCTCTGGTAGCTGAGATTACAGGCATGCACCACCATGCCTGGCTAATTTTGTATTTTTTAGCAGAAACGGGGTTTCTCCATGTTGGTCAGGCTAGTCTCGAACTCCCAGCCTTAGGTGATCCACCTACCTCAGTCTCCCAAAGTGCTGGGATTACAGGCATGAGCCATGGCGCTCAACCTGAAACAGGTCTTATGAAACAGAAAGATGGGTTGATTCATTTAAAAGGAGTTGCTGGTGTATATCATTATAGTATAGTATAATTAAAAGAATAGATTTCAAAGTCTCTATAGCAGTGAGTGGATGGAAAATGAAGGACCCCTGCCCAACCTGGTCCTCTGTCAAATACTAGTCATCCTCCCTGCTGTAATCGTATACCAAATTAGATAAGGACCTTCTTAATTTATTAATAGAGTACATATAGAGAATACCTTCCAAAAAGGCATACATAATTAATGCATATTTTAGCAAATAACCAAGTCTTGTTTTTATTACCTCATAGCCACAAACAATTTACACTGACCTCCAAAAACCCCAAGGTATTGCTGGCAAAAGAGGTGAATCATTTTGTGTTATTGACACTTGATTAGTTTATACCTTTCATGGGGATTGTCTTAGTTCATTCCTGCTGCTATAACAAAATACGTTAGGCTAGGTAATGTATAAACAGCAGGAATTTACTTCTCACAGTTCTGGAGGCTGAAAAGTCAGAGATTAAGGCATCAGCAGATTCCATGTCTGGTGGGGGCTTGTTCCTCATGGATGATGCCTCCTAGACCCTCACCTGGCGGAATGGGCAAGACAGCTCCCTTTAACTTCTTTTACAAGGGCACTAATTCCATTTGTGAGGACAGAGCCTTACTGACTTAATCACTTCCCAAAAGGCCCACCTCTTAAAACTGTCACATTAGACCTTAGCTTCCAAAATACAAATTAAGTTCCAACATATAAATTTCCAACACTAACATCTGGACCACAGCAGTGATCCTATGCAATGCATGAAAAGGTGCTAGTTAGGGACTGAGAGGGGTGGATCATGCCTGTAATCCCAGCACTTTGGGAGGCAGAGGTGGGCAGATCATGAGGTCAAGAGACCAAGACCATCCTGGCCAACACAGTGAAACCCTATCTCTGGGTGTGGTGGTGCATGCCTGTAGTCCCAGCTACTTGGGAGGCTGAGGCAGGAGAATCACTTGTACCCAGGAGGCGGAGGTTGCATTGTGCTGAGATCACACCACTACACTCCATCCTGGCAACAGAGCGAGACTGCGTCTCAAAAAAAAAAAAAAAAAAAAGGTGCTAGTTAATAGAACAATAGCTCTATTGTAATGAGGGTTTTAAGCTAATGCCACTACGGAAAACAATGATTTTTAACACCCACATATCTTTGACTCACCTTTAATTAAAATTAAAGTTAAAAGCAGGCACTACTTTCTTTGTCCAAGCAGGAGTCCTGGAAGTCATTTGTAGGGCTAGCTTTAAGAAACCACTATTACAAATGATTTCACGACTGCAATGCACTGGGTTAGCAATTAGCCTTTGTTTAGAAAGCTAAAGGGAAAGATCAATGGATAGTTATACATTTACTACCGAATTTAAGTAAAATCGATAGTTATTCTTTATTTTGTCACCATAAATTTAAGTTTCTCTCTATGTGCCCTGACTAAAAACCTGCAGAGAACTTCTTCCAATATTGAAAGCCTATTTTAACAGGTCCAAGTTCTCCCCACTTAACTCCCTGTGACTGTAGAAGACTATCACAAGAAACTAGATTATCAGAAAGTTTGTTGTAAAAGAATCTACTCAGTAAAGGTAGGAACTATGTTTGCCATAGAAAGTTGATTTGACTCATTAACTTAATAATGAGTGTTTTATTATGACCTTGCAAGTTTGGTTTTCTTTAACTAGGATAAAAAGATAAGAGCCAATGGACAGCAATAATGATATGCATATTAATTTTTTTCAAGTAAAATAGAAAAGAACTAGCCAATTAAGTTGAGAATACCATGTACGCTATTTTCCATGACACCAGTGAATGAGAAAAATATCCGAGACAGCCAATCACCCACCACCAGGGACAGAACGGCAGACCCCTGTGCCAAAATTCTTATGACCACTGGGGCACCCTCAAGCAAACACCACCATTGTTAGCCCTGGCCAGCCCCCAACTCTGGAGCTGTTTGCTTGATGTCAGTGATTTTCTCCTTCTCCAGTAACACTCTGCATCACAGATGGCAGCTATAGGGTGCTATCGATAAACCTCTTTGACTGCTCTTTAGGTTCCCTTGCTTTTCTCCCTACCTTGCAAGAGGCCACTTGCCCTGATAGGGCCCAGGTGAGAGGATATATCATGGAGCTTAGAAATGGAATCCAACTCTGCTAGTCACACAGACCAGTGCTGAAATCCCAGCTCTGCTGTAGTATTTGTGGTGCCCAAGTGATTTTAAACTCAGCTTTCTCCTCTATAAAATAGGGAGAATATGGTTAAGTTAGATAGCATGAAGATTAGGTAAAATGTGGGAGAGGTGCTGATATTCTGGGAATGCTCCAATAAACTGGACTAATTAATCAGATTAATTAAAATATTACATGATGTTGCCCAGGGCACAGTATATTATTGAGTGAACCCAATCAAAAGAGAGCCGCAGGGTGAACCTCCAAAAATTCCATGGAGATATATATATATATTTGCACATTTCGCTGGGAAGAGGACTCTCTAGTTTTCCTCAGATTTTCAAAACGTGCATGACCCCAAAGAGGTCACCCATTCTCACCACTGGTATAATATTGCTTCCCAGTCCTCAGCTCCAGCCAGCCCTCTCCTCTCAGTTTCAGTATCATACATCTAACTGCATACAGGATGTTTCCACGTAGGTGATCTACAAGCCCCTATGGTGCACCATCTTGACCCTTCAGGAATAAAGGGCTTATGATCCCAGCTTCTGCAAGTGCTACTGGCAGAAAGCTCTCAGCTGTCAGCCACCTTTGGCATTTACTTCAGCTAAAGACATCTATTTTGTCTGAGACGTTACTGCCTTGAGGGGTGACCACATCCAGCAATATCGATGAGTAGTTTTAAAGGCCTGACTCTCTTATCCCAGCTCAGAAGCAAACTGAAGGTTCATCCTCTCTTCACAACTCCCTTCAGAGTCAGCTGAGTGTCCATTAAGGTGGCCTTCCCCCTCTACCCAGTTCTGCCTCCAACTCCTTCCTCTTCTTCCCTTCTCTGGTGTTGACCTCCAGAGCACTCCCTAATAACCCTGCATATTATTCTTTGTATTATAATCTACTTTCTAGGGAATCTAGAACACTCAACAAGTTTAAATGGATTCCAGAAACTTCTCTTTACATTTTCCAGTGCTCTGTAGCTCAGCTGCTTACACTTCCCTTCATTTGGTCATCTTCACTGAAAACCTGGTCTCAGTGCTTGGTCCTTTTCCACTGTCTGCTCCCTCTGTCTGGAACAACCTCAACCAGTTTATCTCCTTCTTGTCATTCAGGTCTCATCTTAAATTGTCACTGGACATGTGCGGTGGCTCACGCCTGTAATCCCAGCTCTTTGGAAAGCCTAGGCAGGCAGATCATGGGGTCAAGAGATCGAGACCATCCTTGTCAACATGGTGAAACCCCATCTATACTAAAAATACAAAAATTAGCCGGGCACGGTGGGGCACTCCTGTAGTCCCAGCTCCTCTGAAGGCTGAGGCAGGAGAATTGCCTGAACCCAAGAGGCCGAGGTTGCGGTGAGCCGAGATCACAGTCACTGCACTGCAGCCTGGCCAACAGAGGGAGATTCCGTCTCAAAAGAAAAAATTGTCACCTTCCCACTTACTTGTAAGTGAGTCTCCAATCATTCCTCAGTACTCTCAGGTTAAAATTCAATATCCTTGATACAACGTTTGATGCTCCTCCCCACACTTGACCTGTGCTCATTTCTGCGGCTTCATCTCTCTTCACTCCTGCCTTGCATTTTATGTTCCAGTAACCCTAGGAACTAGGAGTTTCTCTCTCACATTCTGCTGTTTCCTACCTCAAGCACTTGCCGAAATAATATCCTCCGCCTAAAATGATGTAACCCTTTTTGACATGGGAAACTCCAAACAATCCTTTAACACTCCCCTCAGGCATTATCTCTTCCAGAAAGCTTTTTCTGACATCCATGCAGTTTCCCCTAGTGCTTCTCAGAGCCCCTGCTGACCTCAGTCCTGCACTTATAAAGTATGTTATAATGATCTGTTTTTGTGACCACCTCCCTTGGACTCCTTGAGGATGGGGCTCTGTTTACTCATCATAGTGCCTGGAATATAATATTGCATATTAACAGGATATCATCTAGATTGACTACTTTGTTAGTAAAAACAATTTATTAAAAGGTGAAAAATAATCTCAGTAAAACTACTGGGGAAAAAAGAACAATGATTCAAATGTAAGCATCCAGCGAAGCTGGAATCAGGGTGTCAGGTAGAGTCTGTCTTTTACCCTCTGAGGCCACATGTCATTCTCTCTACCGCTCTATTTACATTAGTTTTCTCTCCACATTTGGCCACTCCATGTTTTTTCATTCTAATCACAGTGAGAGAATAAAATGAATATCTCTTGCTCCCAATTTCCAATTGGAAGGAATCCTACTGGCTCTGCTTGGGTCAGTGACTACAACCTAATCATTTACGGAGAAGGGATGGTGGAATCACATAACCTAAACATGGTGTAAGGTATCCACCCATGTGGACATAAAGGCATTCCTCAGAAAGAAAGGACCCATTATGATATTGGCAGAATCCAAAAAGACATCGAGTGCATCGGTTCCTACAAAAAGCAGATAAGGGTGCATAGAAACTCATACGTGATTACCAAGGGGAGAAAAAAAATGACAGTGTCGACTTTAGGATAGAAACTCTATAACAAGAGCATGAGAGAATAGATTGAGATAATTTTGCAAATGTTATCCTCAAAAGCCTAAATATGCTTGCTTGCCATATGCCAATACATGTTTTTAGTCCAGGAGTCTTCATGTCTCTCTCTCTCTCTCTCTTCTCCCACTCCTCTCAAGCTTCAAAGTTTCTGTCTCAGGTTGTCTGTTTACACTAGCTTCATTCTTCTTTTAGCTCTTCAAAGAGAGCAATTCTATGAGACCGTAGCAATCAACCTCCTCCATCTTACAGCTGAAGCACATGAAACTAGAGATGGTTTGCCCACAGCCAACCCTGTAGTTAGCAATACCATTAGTATAGGGCTTTGACTTGTAATTCTGAGATCCACCATCCATTACATACTGCCTCATTTTATCCTAGAAAATAGGTTTGGGGCAGGGATCATGCCCTGTTCAAAGTTTCAGTAATACTATCCTCAGTCTCAACTGAAATAAAATTGTGCATAACATTAGAAAGAGATGCGTAAATGTTGAACCAGAAATAATTACTATTCTGAGATTCAAGATGTATGATGAGGTGCTATAGTGAAAGAAGAAAAAGAATCAGAAGTCAAGGCATCCAAGTTTTAGCCATGTCTATTTTATTAAAAAATTGTTTGACCCTAAACAATTCACTTAACCTCTCTTCATTTCAATGGAGAATTCTTTGCTTCCAGCCTCTTTGGGTTAATGATCAAATGAGATAATGGAAATGCCTCTGTTTGGAAAAAAAAAAAAAAAAAAAACAAACACATTTTGAAAGGTCATATGAACACCAAGCCTGAGTATTATTTTTCCATCATGTTAAAAATTTATCCAGGGCTGATACCTGCTCAAAGCCCTATTTACCATTGCTCCTTTCCAAGTATGACCTTGCCTTTAAGTACCTCTCTGTTTTTCACATTATGTAGTTCTCCAGATGCATGTTTTCACTTTTCCAGGCTGATCTCATTTGTTCATTTCCTGTCCATATTTCTAATCTCTCTAGGCTGCTCTGTACTATGTCTCTTGCTTACTGGTGTCTATAACACCATCCTATTTACCCTCATCTGCAGATATAATTACCATAATAGGTTTACGGCCTTTTTCCAAGCCATTAATAACAACACAAAATAAAATGCATCTGAAGCTCATCTCTGCAACATCTTCCTGGAGCTTGTACCATTCCATTTTTCATTTTTGTCAGATTTTTCGGCCAAAATTGAGGTCATTTCTCATGGTTCAGAGAACCTCCTAGCCCAACCCGAGACTTTTTCTTTTGTTTTCTCTTTTTAATCATATGGGAACCAGACCTTGTTTCTCTTACTTGTAATAAGATAAATAAAATAAAGTAAAATAAAGTCAGTTACAGCATGTGAACACATGAAGCAGGGCACTTAAATCCCTGAGAATAAATGAGTAGGTTCCTATTCAAAGATCTTTTTTCACATCAATGTGAGAGTGCCCATTGTGATTCTGTCTCTGTGTTTATTCAAAAATCAGGAAGACCTGAGTATTCCAAGGGGAATTCCAAATCCTTGTGTTTCTTTCCAGTGGAGACCAACAACCAAGTTCCTCAATAATAAACCTGAAGAATGAGATGCATAATCTTTGAGGCTCACTGCAAAGGAAAAAATCTTGTTGTTTTACTCAATAAGCTGACATTAAAGTCCTGTCTTTCCTTCTATTACAACACTTAGCAGTTTCTACAGAGAAAGGAGTTCGAAGAAGAAAGAGAAGGAATACAAAGACTAATCCATGGGTGAATAAACATGAGAAATGTGAATGACATGTTATCACAAACAATTTTCTTTTCTTCTTCTTAGTTTGGAATTCATTTGGGGGTTCTGTTTTGTTTTGTTTCTGATTGAGCTCAGCACAGGATGCCTCGTCTTGTTCTAATCTCTAGAATGTATTTCTTCACCTCTTGCTGAGCTCTTCTGGCAATGGACTTTTCCATCAATGGGTTTGCCCTTTGCAGTTAAATTGTGATTCAACATCTAAGCAGGTGGAAATTCAGGTGGAATTAAACCTTGGGGACGTTTCTGAATTACTACATGGACTTCCAATTTTCTTCATTAAACATATTTTAAATGTGACAACCTTAGAAATGCTAAATTTTTGTTCCTGAATAAAGAGGAAAGAAACGCTGCAAGTATCTTAATGCTCTAAGTTAAATGCAGTGTTTGAAGCCAAGTCTTATTTTTATCAATTCTTTTCATAGGTGAAAAAGAAAATCATGAATTCTGGACACAGAAGGACCTGGTTTTCTCCCTTGGCTACATCAAATACTTGCTTTACAAAACGGAAATGCTGTCTTAATCTGTTTGAGCTTGTTTCCTTTCCTATAAAATGTGGATAAATAATACTCTCATCACACAGCGTTGTTCAGATTTCATGTACACAATGGTGGCTAGTAAGTACAATGTCTGGTGCAGCATAGGGGATCAGTAAATGTCATCTGCTTCCCTTGTCCTCCCATACACATAATGACAAAATCTGTCATCTTTTATTAATCCACATGGCTCACTTTCTCATAACACTATTATCAGGCAATTATGAACTGCTAAGAGGAAAATATCTTTTCATGAATTTAATAATAATGATAATGATACTATGCAGGCAGCATCCTAAGTGCCTTTATATGCATTTATTCATTTATTCCTCACAAAGGGAAGTACTTTCACTATTCCCATTCACAGAAGAAGATTTGGAAGTTGACAATGGTTAAATGACAAGCTAGTCAATGAATGGGTCATGATTTGAGCTCAAGCAGTCTTGTGCTCAGAACCTCACTCTTCTCAGCCACTCTGTACTATCCTCTTTTACAACAGTGTTTATTATGAATTGGAGGTAACAATTATATAGAGATGATGCAGGATAACCCATATAAAGCACTGTACATAATGCCTGCCACATGGTAAACTCTTAATAGATAGAAATTTGGTGAAGAAATGAGATTTTTCTTTGTAATATAATTAGATCATCTCATGTAATAGTCGTTTTTAAAAGTCTTCGTTGAGATATAACACATACCATACAATTCACCAATTTAACGTATCCAATTCAGGGGTTTTTAAGGTATATTTAAAGTTGCATAACTATCATCACAATCTAAGTGTAGAATATTTTCATCACTCAAAAAATCCTTTATTTTTTGAAATCTGGATTTTCATGGATTAGATTTTCTTAAAGGAGAGTACGTATGAAAAATGGCATTTCTCTCACATATTGCTGGTTGGAATGAAACATGGTACAACCACTTCAGAAAATAATTTGGCAGTTTCCCAAAAGACTAAACACACACTCGCCATACAACCTACCAGTTACACTCTTGGGCATTTATTCCGGAGAAATGAAAATTTACATTCCCACAAAAACCTGTAGGGGAATGTTCATAGCCAGTCTATTCACGATAGCCAAAACCTGGAAACACCCCAAATGTCCTTCAAACATTGGTGACATCTGAATAAGGCCCTGCCACCTAGCTAACAGTATCGTTACAGATGTTAGTTTCCTGGTTTTAATATTGCACTGCTGTTATGTGAGATGTGGCCATTGGTAAAAGATGAGTGAAGTGTTCACGGGCTCTCTGAACTATTTTTGTAATTTCTCGTGAGTCTATAATCATTTCAAAATAAAATGTTAAAATAGCAGCTCTTCAAAAGCAGAGCTATGTCAAGTTTTGAAGAATATACCCAGACTGAATGCTGGCATCTATGATTTTTGAAATGGCTCTTAGAATTAAAACAACTTCATCATAGCAAAATATCTGATACTAAGATTAAAATCCTAAAACAAATTGTTCAAAATGGAAAATTATTCAAAGGAATAGAAAGAATACCTTGAAAGAACAGATGAAAGCAGAGCCTCCAAGCTAATGTATAAATATAAAATAAATTAAAGAATAAATAAAAGATACCCTAGGAAAGTGTAAAGATCAAAGTAATTATAAACTATAGGAGTAATCTCATTTAAAGGGCTGTCCTAACATGTTATAATGAAGAAGACAACTCAAACTCTTGAAAATATTTGTAAAGGTTTTTGAGGGGAAAATTATACTGAAAAACATCTGAAGTTAATTTATTTAAATTAAGATGATGATCACAAGGTAGCACCAATGAACATATCCTCAAAAACGAATGTAGGATTATTATATTTTTTCTGCAGGTAACAATAGTAATAATGATGGGAAGTAAAATTATTAATTGCCAGGTGACCAGGAACTTTTCTAAATGTTTTACATGTACAAACTACAAACTTATTTAATTCTCATAACAACCTGCTGAGGTTGATACTACTATTATAACCATTTTCACAAAGAGAAAACTGAGGCACAATTATTATATAACTTGATCAAGTTTATATAGCAAGTAAGTGGTAGAGCTAAAGCTGAAATTTATACAAATGGTCATAAACCTGATTTTGAAATTCAAACTTAAATTTAAAATGTGAATTAATGGGCCGGGGGCAGTGGCTCACGCCTGTAATCCCAGCACTTTGGGAGGCCGAGGCGTGTGGATCACGAGGTCAACAGGTCGAGACCATCCTGGTCAACATGGTGAAACCCCGTCTCTATTAAAAATACAAAAAATTAGCTGGGCATGGTGGTGCGTGCCTGTAATCCCAGCTACTCGGGAGGCTGAGGCAGGAGAATTGCCTGAACCCAGGAGGCAGAGGTTGCGGTGAGCCGAGATCACGCCATTGCGCTCCAGCCTGGGTAACAAGAGCGAAACTCCGACTCAAAAAAAAAAAAAAAATGTGAATTAACTTATAATTTTTAAATGGAATTTTAAGCCCCAGTACTAATTAGTTCCATGATCATCTAGTTAAAAGAAGAAATAAATTAATTTTGTTTGAATTAACATAAAATTTCAATTATCCAGGATACAATCAGAGTATAATTTCTATGACTATAAAATAACTGATATTCATAATGATAAGTAGAGAAATATGGTAGATTAGATCATTTAGTACTTTCAATGCAAGATATGTAAATGCATATTTAGGGGTAGAAACGGGAAACGAAGATAAAAATAAGCAGGGGAGCTTTGGCTGCCTTTTGGGGATTTATGTAATCTTGGTAACCAAGAGTTGGAGTTTTAATGCTTCAAAGAGGAAAACAGATGAACCCCTTTGGTCCATATCAAAGGATCAAAGGACAGAGAGTTCCACGTAAATTTTGGTCTGTCAGTGAAAAATGCAAACTAGTAAAATCCTCTCATATATATAGTGTGATGACATGGAGCTCATTTTCCTTGGCCAATGTTCTTGATGGGGTATTGTGGGAGGAGTCTCCTCAGAATTTGTAACAACAGAAGGCCCTCATGTAAGTTTGGATTTTATTTTAGGCCACCAGGAATTCCTAAAGTGAAATATTAACATCAACAATGGTCATTTTGCCAGGCGTGGTGGCTCACGCCTGTAATCCCAGCACTTTCGGAGGCCAAGGCAGGTGGATCACAAGGTCAGGAGATCGAGACCAGCCTGGTGAACATAGTGAAACCCTGTCTTTACTAAAATACAAAAAATTAGCCAGACATGGTGGCACGCGCCTGTAGTCCCAGCTACTCGGGAGGCTGAGGCAGGAAAACTGTTTGAGCCTGGGAGGCGGAGGTTGCAGTGCTACAAGATCGCACCATTGCACTCCAGTCTGGTAACAGAGCAAGAAGACTACATCTCAAAAAAAAAAGGTAATTTTAAGGATACCACTGGAGTATCTGGCCAAAAACAAAAGCATTAGAAAGAAACATACTTTAGATTCTTAAGAATCAGGTTCATTAGATTCTTTCAGAAAAAGCACCACTTCACATGAGTAAAAATTACAAGACACATTTGAAAAATCTACTCTGAGCAAGATTTAAGACATAATAAGTACACCCAGTCCCCTCAAAATTTTATAAAATAAAGCAATTACATAGATAAAATAAAATCAGTATGTTTAAATTGACAAAATTCCCAATTCAAATAATATTTAAGTACAGGAAAAGAACAAGACATGATCAAAACGAGGGTACAGATTTAAAATAGGACAGGGGATATATTGTCTGGAAGTGTGAAAAAAAATAGCCAACGAAATGAAACACTCAATGAGTGGTTTGACAGCAGATTATTTACATATGAAGAGAGAATCTGTGAGCTGGAATATAACTATAACCAAACAACCCAGAAAGAATGAAAAGAAATGGAAAGCACAACAAAGAGGTTAAGAGACCTGGACATTAGAAACATGGTCCACAATGAAGTTAAAAGGAGCTCCAGACAGGAAAGAAAGCAAAATGAAGAGAGGTAATACACACAGATAATTTATGTCTATTTCCAAAATTGTTGAAAGACGTGAATCTTCAGATTCAGAAAGTACCTTGGGTGCAAAGAAGGAAAAATAAAAACACCTAAATCTTTACTAAAATTGCAAAACTGCAAAAATAAAGAAAATACGTTAAAGGCAAGTAGAGAGAAAAGAAAGAGTGCCTTCAAAGGATTAATGATTCTGAAACCATGACAGATTTTGAAAGACCCTTACATCCTTAAAGAAATATCTAACACTATCCAATACAAAGTTGGTATTTAGCAAATTATTTATTTTAATTCTCAGCAATTCATGCATGTCACATATGGAAATGATAATAATCTTCCCTTTGTATATAGTTTTCAGTTTTTCAAAATTTGTTCCACACAATGAATTCAGTCTTGAGAATGTGATCTCCGGCTCTAATGTCAGGGATTCTAACTCTGACTTCTCTTGCTAAAAGCTTTACAGTGTTGGGCCTGAAAGAGCAGTATCCCAAAATATGGTGTTTTTGGCATGCTAAGCACTTTTGAAGCAAAGAAAATTGGAATGCCTTAGAAGCTGCCTCAAAACCAAGGACATTTCTTTTTTCTCTTGAGAGAAAGTCTTGCTCAGTCTCCTAGGCTAGAGTGCAGTGGCTCGATCTTGGCTCGGTGCAACTTTTGCTTCCCAGATTCAAGTGATTCTCCCACTTCAGCCTCCCAAGTAGCTGGGATTTCAGGTGTGCACCATCACACCCAGCTAACTTTTGTATTTTTGTAGAGACAGGGTTTCATTATGTTGGCCAGGCTGGTCTCGAACTCCTGACCTCAGGTGATCCACCCGTCTCAGACTCAAAGTGCTGGGATTATAGGCATGAGCCACCGCGCTCAGCAGTACCAAGGACTTTCTCTTGTTTCTGCCCTAACACCTCAAGCACACAAAGAGGCTTTCTTGGGAAATTTCCTCATCTGACTGACAAAACTTCTTCCAAAAGAAATGTAATTGTTAAGGCCAAGCATGGTGGCTCACGCCTGTAATCCCAGTACTTTGGGAGGCCAAGGTGGGTGGGTCATCTGAGGTAGCGAGTTCGAGACCAGCCTGGCCAACATGGAGAAACCCAGTCTTTACTAAAAATACAAAATTAGCCAGGCATTGTGGCACAGGCCTGTAATCCCAGCTACTTAGAAGGCTGAAGCAGGAGAATCACTTGAACCCAGGAGGCAGAGATTGCTGTGAGCTGAGACCACACCATTGTACTCCAGACTGGGCAACAAGAGCAAAACTCCATTTCAAAAAAAAAATGTAATTGTCTTAATATTCCTTCCCTAGGAATCTCATCAAATAACCAGGAAAGATTAACCATAAGGAGAAAAAGAATAGACTACTTCTTACCACACTCAGAGATTTTTCATCTACTCTTCTGAGAGCAATTCCAAGAGCTTACCTAGGAGGCTTTAGTTACATTAAAAAAAAAAACAAAACCAAAAAAAAAAAAAAAAAACCACCCTTCTTCACAGTAAACTTCCACCTCTCACTTTCCTGCATTTGTTGCCACCTCCTCCAGGGCTCAGAGGAACTTTGTCCCAAGCTCTATCGTCTGTTCTCTGGTCCCATTCAATTTCCAAAGAGGAATCACTTATAAACTATTGTCTGTGCTTCAGGCCCATTCACTTCTACTAAGAATTATTTACTATCCTACATCCCCACCTCCCTCTCTTGTATGAAGAGGGTATTTAAGTTCCAATCATCTGATCCTTCTTTGAGTCTCATATTTTGTGTAGCTCCTGTGCACATAAATAAATTTGTATGCCTTTTCTCCATTAACCTGTCTACTGTTAGTTCATTTCAGTGAACCTTCTGAGGGCAGAAGAAAAGCTTTCCTTCCATTTCTACAATAGCCATGGGCAAGTTATTTAATCTCTCTATTTCCTTTTGCTACAAAATGTTGCTGCTAATATATTTACTATGATATTTTTGTGTTTTAACTGAAATGATACATGTAAAATACTTAAAACAGTGCCTGAGATACAGGAAACGCTCATCATTATTATTACTATAGTTCATTTGCTCTTTATAGTAGCACTGTGATAGAGGCTTTGTTTCTATTTTCCAAAGGAAGTGTATTATTTGAGAGTTAACAGCTTGTCCAGAATCACAATTTTACTTTTCAGAGCCAGGACCAGAATTTGTGTCACTTGTATCCTACATTTTGAGCTCTCTTTTTCTTTATTGCTCTCATAAAAATGTTTTTCAATAAAAGATTTATCCTAAGTTATGCACTGCATAAGATATCTCTCAGTCACACAGAACTTCATACATTCCCTTTGTATTCATTGGTCTGTTAGAGGGAGTTCATAGATCTTTTTAATACACACTGACTTTTTAATTTTTACTCCATCTACAGCTTACAGACATTAATACCAGCTAAGACTTGCATTCAGCTCTGCATAACTGCATCTGTAAGGGAGGCTGGAACATGTAGTTTTTTAGGCTGGGCACATTGCCTCTCTCAACAAAAAATCAGGGTTGCCTTAGTAAGAAAGATGGAGACAACCGATTATTGGTTAGACAAACACCATAACATCTAAGAAATGTGGTGTAAGAAGAAGATGGTACCTTTGGCAAGAAAAAGGCAGCCAAGAGAATCCAAGATGCCTGTTAAGGTTTGTGGCCCTACATGCACTCTCTATGACCCCATGTAATTTGGCCTTGACTGTCTCTGCTTTTGACTTTTGCTCGACTTATGCCACTATCTACAGTGTTTCAGGTTCCTGAGCATGCCATGCTTTCTCCTTTATAGATCCTCTGCGCGGAAATCCTTTGCCCCCCACACACACCAGCATCCATTTCCACTACCAGGCTATCGCAAATGTACATTGAGGCTGTGGGAAACCTTTCTTATCCCTCAAGTTTGGTTCTCCATCTGCCTCTGGGACCGTGGGGCCCTTTGTTTCTCTGAGACTGCTACTGTACTGCCTATCACACCGTGCTGTAAGTGTGTCAGGGAATGTGGCAGCCTCATTCAGCCTCAGGATAGTTCCCTCCCCAAACTGTAGTTTCCACCATATCAGATTTGCCTTTTGCTCATTTTTCTTCACCAACTATTTGCACAGTCTCTGGCATCCAATAGGTGAGCAATAAATTTTTGTGGAATCTATAAATTAGTACGTTCTACTCTGAGTACATCATGAGTTCATTAAAGGGGGAAAAAAGTACAGACAGGCAGTAATAGTAGCTACCACTTGCTGAGGCTTTGCAAACTGTGAAGGATTCTGGATTTAGAGTATTACAGGGATTATCTTATTTTTCCACAACATATGATATACATGCAATTACTGAAACGAGGAAAGTGAGGCTCAGAGAGGTTATTTGCCCTAGGTCATAGAGCTAATAAAACACTGAGCAGGGATTTAAACCCTGGTTGTGTCTACTCCACAATCAAAATCCTTAATTGTCAGGTTATGTTGCTGAAATTCAGGTCTCAGCCACTTTGGCTATATATTCTAAGAGATACTGCAGCATAAAGCCCTAGAGCACAGGACAACTGTCTGGGAGCTCAAATCTTGTTAGCTCGGTGAAGGACATTTTATCTTGTCTGAAGAGAGAATGAAAAAAGGAGGTAAAATGCAATGGGGGCTCTGTTTTGCAAAAAAGAGGAAGCAGGATAACAAATGAAATACACTGAGAATCCCACATCAGAGCAACCACAGATCCAATCTAAGACAGGCATTTTATCTATCAACACCATTCTGACAACCAGCTAATTAAATACCTCTGAGGAGAAAGTTCCCATCTTGACTCACAAGGGCCAATGCTGAGTCTTGAAGCCTATTCTCAACATGGAGCTTAGTAAGGCCAGCTTCCCAGATGGCCTGATAATCCCTGAAGCAAGCATAACACCCAAGTCCCACTGGAAAACAGGCACAGGCAGCAGACGACACAGAAATCAAGCTTAGCATAATAAGAATAACATAAAGACTTGCATTTATTGGGCACTTGCAATCAGCAAGCAATTGAATGGTGTTTCATTTAATCCTCCAAAAGAATCTAATGAGATAGGTATTATCCCCATTGTACAGTTATGAGAGCAAAGCACAGCAATTATTTGCCTCCTGCTTGTCAACTCTAAGCCCACCCTTCATCACTTTATACTCTGGTTTCTACTTGGCTAGTACTCTGCAAACTACATGACCCAGGATTCTTAACCAGCCAACTTCCTGTTGAGTTCTGCAAACAGAAGGTAGCACATAGAGAATAGAAGGCCAAAGAAAAGGAAACAGAATCTCTTTCCTGTTTTCCTGTTCCTGCCAGCATCACTCCTGTAGCTGCAGTCCTCTCCAGCCTCCAGCTTCTTTTAGCACTGTCACTCTCAGTTTTGCCACGCTCTCAGGTATCAATCCCTCCTCTGAAATCTGGGCAATGAACCTGTAGGGCAGCCTCCCTCCTTGTTCACTCGGCCTTGGGTGATCGCCACTTCCTCTAGTTATTTTCTCTGGGTTAATCTCTGTGTCTCTTTTTGCTATTTCAACTTCCAGCCTGTGTATAATCGATTCCCTGTATTAAATCCCCTCTGTCTGAAACACCTAGTAGAGTCTCTGTTATTGCAGCTGAACCTAGACTGATATGGATATGTTAATTATCTTGTCCAAAGTTGCACAGATGGTAACCAGAATAACTACTACTAAACCCAGGTTTTCCACAGAAGTTTAAATGGGCAGCTTCATCCGCTGTGGGGAGGTAGGACCACAATCAATACGCATTTGTTGAAATGAACCAATTTCTTAGTGCGCACATCACAACAACATATATAACATATGTTATATATGTTGTATATATTTAGATGTATATTTGTGATGCGTGCGTATATTTGTGATATATGTTATATATAATATGTTTAAATGTATATTTGTGATATTATATATACGTTGTATATATTTTATATATAATATGTTGTATGTATGTTATATATAATATATAAGATATTTAGATGTATATTTGTGATGTGTGCACTAAGAAATTGGTTTATTTCAACAAATATAAATATATATACTATTATATGTATAATATATTATATATAACATATAATGTTATGTATATGGTAAATAATATATAACATATAATATATTGTATATAATATATAGTATAATTATATATGACATATAATATAGTATATATATTTAGATATATTATACATACTATAATATAGTATAATATTATGTATAATATATAATATATATTATACATATATAGTACATATATTTACATCATATACATGTATTATATATTATATATGTATATATTATATTTATATATGATTTTATATTTATTTTTTTGAGGTGGAGTTTCACTCTTGTTGCCCAGGCTTGAGTGCAATGATGTGATCAAGGCTCACTGCAACCTCCACCTCCTGGGTTCAAGAGATTCTCCTGCCTCAGCCTCCCAAGCAGCTAGGATTACAGGCATGCACCAACGCACCTGGATAATTTTGTATTTTTAGTAGAGACGGGGTTTCTCCATGTTGGTCAGGCTGGTCTCAAATTCCCGACTTCAGGTGATCCACTAGCCTTAGCCTCCCAAAGTGCTGGTATTACACATGCGAGCCACTGCGCCCGGCCATAAATATATTTTTATTAAAAATAAAATGTGGCCGGGCGCGGTGGCTCAAGCCTGTAATCCCAGCACTTTGGGAGGCTGAGGCGGGTGGATCACGAGGTCAAGAGATCGAGACCATCCTGGTCAACATGGTGAAACCCCGTCTCTACTAAAACTACAAAAAATTAGCTGGGTATGGTGGCGCGTGCCTGTAATCCCAGCTACTCAGGAGGCTGAGGCAGGAGAATTGCCTGAACCCAGGAGGCGGAGGTTGCGGTGAGCCGAGATCGCGCCATTGCACTCCAGCCTGGGTAACAAGAGCGAAACTCCGTCTCAAAAAAAAAAAATAAATAAAATAAAATAAAATGTATATAATGCTTAAATATCACCAAAAAATTCATACTCACTATTTCATAAAATTCAGAGAGAAAATGAAGTGACGAATGACCGTTACTCATGAAAAAAACATTAGCCAGAGTTTTATGTTGGCTTTCTTTGGTTGCCCATACCTCCCAAGTCCCACAGGGATGATGCAAAAGGCTTGCTATGGTTTGAATATGCCCGAAATAAAGTATGTATTGCCAACGTAATCCCTAATGGAACAGTGCCGGAAGGTAGGGCCTCAAGGGAGATGTTTAGGTCATGAGGGCGCCACCCTTATGCATGGATTAATGCCAATTATAAAAGAGCTTGAGGCTATGAGTTTTAACTCTTGCTCATTTTGCCTCTCTTGCCTTTCTGCCTTCTGTCACAGTGTGACACAGCACAAAGGGCCTTGCTAGATGCCAGCACCATGCTCTTAGACATTCCAGGCTCCAGAACCATGAGTTACATAAATTTATGTTCATTATAAATTACCCAGTCTTAGGTATTCTGTTACAGTAGCACAAAATGGACTTAAGACATGGTTCAACATAGATGCCAGATACCTACATACACAGTGGGTTGTGTTGTAGGATAATAATACTGATGTAGGAGGATTTGCCACTTTTATAGTAAGAGGAACCAAAACTACTCTTGGTCTAGGAGAAACATTACCTCATCACTCAAGATTGCTCACTGAAAACATAACCATGAGAAATGATACAGATAAAGAGCAGACAGGCCCTCACATTTTTGTTAGACATGCAAGGATACCCAAAACCCATGGTGTACTGCCTCTTCCAATGTAATTTACCAAGGACTTAGTAACTACACACCAAACAATAGCTATCTGTTTGGATTTCATAAAACCCAATCATGAAAGAATCCTTTTCTCAATTTATAGAATTCAGGAAACTGGCTCAGGGAAGTGAAATGACTTGCTCAGTGATGATACCCTTCGGGGAAACGGTAGATCTGGGTGTTCAAAAATCAGAAATCATGACACCAAATCCCATGGCCATTCCTCTCCATCTGGATGTATATTTGTAAGGATAGGTGGCACACACCGTCAGCTCAGATTGGCCATGTAATATGTGGTACTCAGAGCCAAAATTTCTAAAACTCTTGAACTTTAGAGCCAGAAGGGCCCTACATATAATCTGTTCTAGTGATTTCCAAACTGTGTTCACCAGAGACCTTGTTTTCCACTGAGCTTCCTCAGAGGCCACCAAGGGGTGGAGGCTAGGCACATGAAAACAAGGTTGACAGAGGCTCTATCCAAGCAGTTTCACTTTTATTGAGATATGCATAAGATTATTTCTGATTTCTTCTAAAAAGGCAGGGGGTTCTATTAGTCTGTTTTCACATTGCTATAAAGATACTGCCTTAGACTGGGGAAGTCTTAGGGAACTTACAGTCATGGCAGAAGCTGAAGAAGCAGCAAGTACCTTCTTCACAAGTTGGCAGGAAAAAGAGAGAGTGTGTGAAGGAGGAACTGTCGAACCCTTATAAAACTATCGATCTGAGAACTCACTATCATGAGAACAGCATGGGGGAACTGCTCCCATGATTTAATCATCTCCCACGAGGTCTCTCCCTTGACACATGGGGATTACAATTCAAGATGAGATCTGGGTGGGGACACAAAAAAAACCATATTGGGGTGCTCTTAGAAAAATCTCACATTTAACTCAACTATAATTATTTCAACAATGGAGAAATTAAGGCCCAGAAAGGAAAAGGGATTTAATCAAATTTACATGGTGAATAACAGATCCACATCTCACCCTCACTCTCTGAGCTTTTAGAGAATGGTTTTTAGTTAGAGCTGTTATATAATAAGAAGTACTTTTAAAAGCAAACAGTACCAAGACACTAACAGGAAGCCAGGTGCTTTGAACTGCCTGGCCAGATGTGACAATGACCTCCTCCCAGCTAATGTAACACTGCGTCTGAAATCAGAAAAGCTTGGTGTGACTACCTGATAAACTGTGTAATCAGCCAACTGATGTCCATTCATTCCCTATTTCATTCCAATGTTTATTAAGAGTCTGTATATGCCAGGTACTGTGCTAACTCCCAGTTATACAACTGCGGAAAAGACAGACTTTGAATGAGTTACTGAGACTTTCTCATTTATTCATTCAAAAGTAGGTATTGAGCATTTACTATGAGTTAACCCTGTGCTAGCGGTAAGGACATTGCTTTCAAAGAATCTCAGGTGAGGGGGAAAGAGGTTAACAAGTATTTATAATATACAGAATAATGAGTATTAAATAGAGGTGCATTCTGAAGCACATAGGCGTTCCTCACCTGGAGAAAGGTCTCAGAAAACTTAAGATAAAGATGATATCTGAACAAGAGGGAGTTAGCATAGCTCTGTTATCTCATCTGTAAAATAAGAATAACTCAATTATCTCATCTGTAAAATGGGAATAATATCTTCCTCCCAGGGATACCGTGAAGGTCCAATGAGCTACACATGTGAAAAGTCCAGCCTGGCATAGAGGAGCGAGCATTACACGTTACTTTCCATCTCTTTGTATGCACAAGAGTTGACCAGGATCTTATGTCTGTCTGTCTGTCTGTGTGTCTGTGGCCAATGACCTGTGAAATCAGTAGCCCGCACAGGAAAAAATCTTTGTCTCTGGCCTCATTAGCACCAGGTTCCCAGCAAGTAACCAGTTCCAGACACTAGCCTTGGAAGAGAGCCCACGCTGCTGGCCACTTCATTGGGGAATTTCTTCCTATTGCAAAGATTGCACCAAACACAATTTTTCTCCCCCATCCTCCTCCCCTTCACCAAATGATTTATGTCTCGTTGAGGGCTTTTCCCCTTCATAGCCCATCTGGCCTTCCTGCCTCAGCCTGCAGGGAGGGTGTAATCCTGTGTTTGCAGCTTTACAGATGGTTTCTATGGAAATTATGACAATATTACCGCTATTGTGGAGCCACATCACTGCTGATTGAATGAGGAGACAGGAATTGAAAGGGGAAATTTGGAATTAAATATCAACAACCTAAGTCCTTAGAGACAATGACTGGTTTTCATGGAGTTTTTCCTATCAACAGTAACAAACAATAACAAACTAATATTGTTCTTGCATTAGGAATATAAAGAAGGGTTATTTCTCAAACTCTTTGTGCAAGCTACACAGTGTAGACAGAATCAGGCCCTGCTTAGTGCTCACTGGTAATATTCGGATATCAGAGCAAAGTAGAATTTTGAATCGGGGTTAAAATATCGAGGTATATAACTCAGATAACTGAATGCTTCAAATCTCCACCATGTCACACAGGACCAGGCTGCAACCTCATATGATTTGGTGTGGTTTGTTAACTGCTCTCTAACATCAACAGAAGAACTCAGCAAGGAATTGGGAAACAGAAATGCTTATTTAGAGACAAGGAGTAGTCAGCATCCATTAATAGTTCCCAAAGGTTGTGATGATAATGCAGTAACCACAAAACACATCCGTTTAGAGTTTCTCATCAGCATCATTCCTTATTTTTGCTGTGGGCCATACTTTTTATATTTGTCTATTTTCCTATAGACCATAGGAGATTTAGTCTCATTTTTCAACTATGTTTGGAGGTTGATTTAGGCAAGATCTCTTTTTTGTAAGTTAAATTGTACTGCCTTTATTTGATTGGAAAAACAACCTGCAGCATCGTAGAAAATGGAGAAAATGCAGTTGAAGGAACAGAAGAAAACACAAGTTACACATTATTCCTCTTACCACTGCTAAGATTTTTGTAAAATTTCCATTTAATTTTTGGATTGTGGCTGAGAGAGTGAGTTTGGAGATTTAGACAAAATTCTTGCTTTGTGAGCTGTTTCATTTCATGCAGGTTACTTAATCGCTCGAAATCTCAGTTTTGCAAGCCAAAGAGCTGATCATGTCTTCCTTCAAAGGGCTAAGGGACTAAATAAACCAGAGGTAGTTCCTCACAGTGATACTCTCCCACAGCATCATTTTTAATGGCTCTACAGTACTTTCCATCATATGAATATGACATTATTTATTTACAATATTCTATTACTATTTTAGTCGTTTAATGTTATTTTTTACTGGTGAATTCTTATAAATAATCTCTAGTCTCTTCCTTGTTTCCTATGTATTATTCAGTGGAGAAATTTAATTCAACTAATTTACATCAAATATGCTGGGCACAAGTGTCTGTGGTGGGGAGTAAACGGCAGTCCCTGCCCTTACAGAGCTGAGCAGGAGGGTAGGGTGGAAACAGCACTGGGCTGGGAAATAAGAAATCTGAGTCTCAGCTCCACCTCCTAATTCCCCTTAACTGTAACTTGGGCAAAAGATCTAATTTCTCCTTTCTCATCTGTAAAAATGATGTAATTATAGTACCTCCCTCCAAGGATTTTTGTGAACAGAATTAATTAATGTAAAGTGCTTTAAAAAGTGCCTGGCACAGCACTATTCACAATAACCAAAAAAATGGAAACAACCAAATGCCCATCAGCTGATGAGAAGATAAACACAATCTGATATATACATACAATGGAATATTATGCAGTCATAAAAACGAAAGAACTACTGACACATGTTACAACATGGATGCACCTCGAAAACTACACTAAGTGAAAGAAGACAAACACACAAGGCTACATACAGTATAATTTCATTTATATGAAATATCCAGAGTAGGTAAACGTATAGAGAAAGAAAGCAGATTAGTGAATGCCAATGGCTAAAGTTATGGTATGATGAGAAACTTCTAGAACTACATGGTTGTGATGATAATACAATATTGTAAAGGTACTTTATACTTCTGAATTGTACTTAAAATGGTTAAAAAGGTAAGTTTCTGTTTTGAGTATTTTACTACAATTTTTTAAAAAACAGTGCCTGGCATATAATAAATGCTCAGTAATTTTTATTTTTCATCCTTATCACTGCTCAAGACCTCCATTTTCATATTTGTAAAATAAAAATGATACGACAAAATAATCTTGAAATTGCTTTTAGCTCAGAGTGTCTGTCTATAGTCTAGCTGGATGAATCTGCCTTGTGATGGAGAAATCTTTCATGAATATTGATTCCTTTCATGAATATTGATTCAGGCCCTTCCCCTGGCCTGAAAGGGGCCAGTCAGTGACCTTCTGAGCACTCATTTCGGTAGCTGCCATCACTTTTTCAACATGATCCCTTCAAGTACCTGACAGATCTCTGACTGTATTGGCCCTAAAGAGGCTCATGGTGGACATTCAATAAACATCTGTTGGGCCAGTGAATGGATGAAAGAATACATGAGTGAAAGAGTGAATGGACAGCCATTGATTCTCACTGAATACTTCAAGTGGACCTAGCCTTGGCTAAATTCCTGACCTCTAAGTCAGATTTCCTGAATGGTGAACACACATCTTTCAAGGGGTAATCAACTCACTCTCCCAATTGTATCCTTTTACTGCATATTTTTGATCATATTTTTATTGGGCTAGTCATTATTTCAATCCCCAAGCTCTCCTGAGTCTGTTGACATGTTTTAAGGGGAAGTGAGTTTAGCATTCTCCCCCTTTGCTTAACAATGCCACATGCTGTTAATTCCCCAGAGGCCTTCTTTCCCACCATTACCTCTCCTCTGTGTAGCTTCAGGCTGTTTGCTACCTTGCCACCTCTCCTTTTCTCTGCACTCCAGTAAAGCTTTATTTTAAGATTGACCCCCTTCTTCCTAATCACTCGGATTTCCTGTATTTGTTTCTTTCCCGCTGTCATTTCCAGGTTATCCTCTTCAACCTCCCCCTTTCTCCTGTCTTTGTTTTTAACAAGCCTTGCCTCCATTTTATAAATTTGCATTCTCTAAATATCTTGCATTGTTCTCCTCTTCAAAGTCAGATATGTATTTAGTTTAAATTTCCTCCTCCAAGTTCAGGCATCCTGAAAAGGGAACAAGTATTTCTGAGCCTTTCAGATTGTCTTGCTTAGTCACCATATCTACCTCAAATTTTGGAATCTTTTTATATTGAAAAGTTGCTATGACTCTGCTACTTACCCTTGCACACATACAAACACACAGACACCTGGGCCACTTTTATTTTATTCAAGACCAGGAGTTGGCAAACTATTGTCCGTGAGCCAAATCCATCCCACCACCTGCTATTTTTAAATAAAGTTTTATTCCCAGCACTTTGGGAGGCCGAGGTGGGTGGATCACAAGGTCAAGAGATCGAGACCATCCTGGTCTACATGGTGAAACCCCGTCTCTACTAAAAATACAAAAAATTAGCTGGGCATGGTGGTGCGTGCCTGTAATCCCAGCTACTCAAGAGGCTGAGGCAGGAGAATTGCCTGAACCCAGGAGGCGGAGGTTGCAGTAAGCCGAGATCGCGCCATTGCACTCCAGCCTGGGTAACAAGAGCGAAACTCCGTCTCAAAAAAAAAAGAAAAGAAAAGAAAGTTTTATTGGCACACAGCCACAACCATTCATTTACATGTTGTCTATGGCTGCTTTTACACTACAGAGTTGAATAATCTGAACAGGTACCTTATTGTTCACAAATCTAAAATATTTCCTATCTTATTCTATATAGAAAAAGTTTACAGACTCCTATTCTAGATCATTGAGAGCTATCTCGTCCTTCATTTGAAAACTTTTAGCTGACAGCATGCATTGCCAGATACACTGCCTTCATTTCAAACCCCTCACGCTCAGTTTGAACTCCCCACTTCCCACCCTGGAATCTCACTAAAAAGTTCCCTTAGTGCACTATGACAGTCTGGCTTCCTGACACTCCCTGGGTGGTATATAAGACAAAATTGTATCTCTGGATATAGTCCTCTCTCCCTATCAATTTTGTGAAAAAATCATCATTCATTGTTTTTTTTTCCTTCTTACTTAATATCCATTTATTATAGCTTCTGATCCGGCATGTTAAGAAGCTTAGAAGTCATCACTGCAGCCTGATAACAAGCAAAACGCTAAACAAACTAAAAAATCAACAGCTCTTCTTAGATCTGGCAGAGAAGTGAGGTGACAGAGCAAACCACTTCCCCCAAAAGAGGTAGACAGACAGATACAGAGAATGACATATACCCACACAGAGACGCATAAACAAAAACTTCCACAGGAAGCAGCCTGGGATAGGAAAAGTAACTGTAATTGGTTAATTGCTGGATGCTAGATAGGAACAACTCAGAGACTTAAAAGCTTTAGATGCAGTCACGGCAGCAGCAGGGTGGGGCGGCGGGAGCATGTGAATTTTACCTTCAACAACTCTGCCTGGACCTCATAGTGAATACTGGAGAAAAATTCCCTCCTGCTTCTGTTAGCGGGAGGAGAAAAGAGAGGAAACATTTGGAAATACACTAGAGCATGCTGTTCATAGGAACAAGATATGCTCTCTGAAACTTTTTTCAGAGAAAAAGAAGCTTTTTTTTTTAATTGATTTTTTTTATTATCTTAATTTTTTTGAGACGGAGTTTCGCTCTTTGTTGCCCAGGCTGGAGGGCAGTGGCGCGATCTTGGCTCACTGTAACCTCCGCGCGCCACCCCCCACCCCGCTTCAAGGGATTCTCCAGTCTCAGCCTCCCGAGTAGCTGCGATTACAGGAGCCCCCCGGCCACCATGCCCGCCTAATTTTTTTTTTTGGGGGGGGTGGGGTTTCACCATGTTGGCCAGGCTGGTAAGAACTCCTGACCTCCGGTGATCCATCCACCTCAGCCTCCCAAAGTGCTGGGATTACATGCGTGAGCCACTGTGCCTAGCCGGAGAAACCACTTTATTAGAGCCTAAGCTGCTAGAGTTTTTGTCAGAGCCTAACCTACCTGGAGAACAAAGTAATATCCATCTCCAGGGAGCTCAGCCTTCAGTAGGGGAAGGAAAATACACAACTCCTGCACCTTCCTGCCATCGTTTCTCATGTAAGTAGGCCAGCACAATACGGAGAAGGACTTGAAACGTTTATAGTCCTAGGGCACAGGCTCACCAAAAGACTTAGAACTAGTCATAGGACTGTAAAACGCTTTCTCTTCCCCTACACCTTACCACTACATTACTAATGGCCTGTTAACTAGAGTTTTACTCAGTACATATATCCACCTCTCAACAAAAAATTACAAGGTATACTAAAAGGCGGAAAACACGGTGTGAAGAGACTAAAACAAGCATCAAAACCAGAGTCAGATATGGCAGGAATGTTGGAATGATCAAAACAAGACATTTAGAAACACTATGATTAATATCCTAAGAGCTTTAGTGGAAAAAAATAGACAACATGGAAGAACATAACTAAGGTAAGAAGACAGAAATTCTAAAAAAAAAAAAAAAAAAAAAAAAAAAAACTAAAAGAAATCCTAGAGATTAAAAAAAAATTTTTAATGAAAAAAAAAAAACACTGCAACATTAATCAAGAATCCTTTTGTAGCCTCATTAGTAGATTAGGCAGAGCTGAGAAAAGAATGCCTGAGCTTGAGGATATGACAATAGAAATTTCCAAAACTGAAACACAGGGAGAAAAAAAAGACTAACAAAAGACCAAAACAGAATATCCAAGAACTGTGAGACAATTACCAAAGATGTAAAATGCATAATGAAAATACTGAAAGGAAAAGACACAGAGAAAGGAACAAAAACAGTATTTGAAGCAATAATGACTAACAATTTCCCCAAAATTAAAGTCAGGCACTAAACCACAGATCCTCTGAGGAAGCTGAGAGAATAGCAAGCAAGATAAATGTAAAAAAATAAAAATAAAAAATAAAACACACACATACACACACAAACACACACACACACCCCTAGACATATATTCAAATTTCAGAAAATCAAAGATTTTTAAAAATCTAAAAGAAGTCAGAGGGGGGAAAATACCTTACCTATAGCAAAGCGAACATGAAAATTTTATCCAACTTCTCCTCAGAAACAAGAAAAGAGTGGATACATATATTTTAAATATTGAGAGAAATAGAAAACACCAACCTATAATTTTGTGAGATCATCCTTCAGAAGTGAAGAAGATACAAAGACTTTCTTATACAAATATAAATTGAGGGAATTTGTTTCCAGTAGAGCAGACTTACAAGAAATGTAAAAAGAAGTTCTTCAGAGAAAAGGAAAATGATATAGGTCAGAAACTTAGGTCTACATAAAGAAAAGAAGACCATCAGAGAATAAATAAGTGAAGGTAATATAAAAACTTTATTTTTCTTATTCTTAATGTATCTAACAGACAACAGTGTATTCAAAGTAACAATAGCAATAATGTATTCTATTATGTATGCTTATGTAGATATATCTGCTTCTGTATAACTCAAATAAATGAAAGTAATGATACAAGATAGGAGAAAAGAATTAGGAATATTTTATCATTATAAAGTACTTACACTACTCATGAAGTATAGCAAATAGTGCTATACTATTTGAAAGTTGATTTGGATTCTTTGTAAATATATGTTGCAAACTGTAGGTTCACCATTTAAAAAGTTGAAAAAAGTATAATTGATATGCTAAGAAAAAAGAGAAAATGGAATCATACAGAAAAATTATAAAAGACAAAAATAGGAACAAATAACAAGGACAACAAATAGAATGCATTAACAAATATGGTAGCTATCTGTCTATAATAATAATCACCCTACATGTCAATGATCCAAATATACCAGTTAAAAGACAGAGATTGTCAGAATGGATCAAGAAGCAAGGTTCAACTCTATGTTAACTACCAAAAACTCCCTTCAAATATAAAGACACAGAGAGA
Source organism: Sapajus apella (assembly GCF_009761245.1). Taxonomy (NCBI): domain Eukaryota; kingdom Metazoa; phylum Chordata; class Mammalia; order Primates; family Cebidae; genus Sapajus; species Sapajus apella. The sequence continues at coordinate 4,346,517 of NW_022437011.1, read as the reverse complement.
TTAAAAGAAAGGGGATGGTGAAAGATATACATGCTAATACTAATCAAAAGAAAGTGCGAATAACATTAGTTTCAGCCAGAATATACCTCAGAGCAAGCAAAGTTGACAGAAATAAAGATGGACATTACAGAATGATAAGCGGGTAATCAGTTTTCACAGAAGGCATAGCAATCCCCAATGTCTATATGCCAAACAACAGAGGATTAAAATACATGAAGCAAAAACCTAAAAGAACTGCAAGGAGAAATAGCTGAGATAAACCCTTGTGGCTATGGTGTTTAACTTTCTGCATACATTGTTGAATTCAATTTTCAAATATTTTGTTGAGGATTTTTGCATCTTTGTTTATTAGAGATATTGGTCTGTAGTTTGCTTTTTTTGTGGTGTCTGTGTTAGATTTTGGTGTGACAGTAACGCTGGTCTCAAAGAAGGGGTTGGGAAGTGTTTCTTCTCCCTCTATCTCTGAAAGAGATTGTACAAAATTGGCATAATTTCCTCCTTAAATATTTGGTAGAAATCACCAGGAAATCCATCTAAGCCTGGTGGGGTTTTTTTGTTTTAGAAAGTAATTACTGATTCAGTTTCCTTAATAGATACAGGCTTACCTATTCAGATTTTCTGTTTCTTCTCATGTGAGTTTTGGCAAATTATGCCTTTCAAGGAATTGGTTCTTTTCATCTAGTTTACCAAATTTGTGGGTATACAGTTGTTCGTAATATTCCTTTAGTATTCTTTTTTTTTTTTTTTTTTTTGAGACAGAGTTTCGCTCTTGTTACCCAGGCTGGAGTGCAATGGCGCTATCTCGGTTCACCGCAACCTCCACCTCCTGGGTTCAGGCAATTCTCCTGCCTCAGCCTCCTGAGTACCTGGGATTACAGGCACGCACCACCATGCCCAGCTAATTTTTTGTATTTTTTAGTAGAGACGGGGTTTCACCGTGTTGACCAGGATGGTCTCGATCTCTCGACCTCGTGACCCACCCACCTCGGCCTCCCAAAGTGCTGGGATTACAGGCTTAAGCCACCGCGCCTGGCCTCCCTTAGTATTCTTTTAACATCCACAAGATCTGTAGTGATGTCCCTGTTTCATTTCTGATATTAGTAATTTTCATCTTTTCCCTTTTTTTCTTTGTTAGCCTGACTAGAGACATGTCTATTTTACTGATCTTTTCAAAGAGCCACCTTTGGTTTTATTGATTTTCTGTACTGACTGTTACTCCAAATTTTGTTAATCTTATAATATAATCCATCACAGCAACAGGCTAAAGAAGAAAACTCACATGGTCATATCAATAGATACAGAAAAAACATTTGGCAAAATCCAATAGCCATTCATGATTTAAAAAATACTTTGCAAACTAGGAAGATTGGGGAACTTCCTCAGCTTGATAGAGAACACATTCAAAAAAAACCTATAGCTAACATCATACTTAATGGTGAGAAACTCAAAGCTTTCCCACTAAGATTAGAAACAGGGCAAGGACACAATTTTTTACCACAACTTTCCCTCCCTCCGTCCCCCCCTCCCTCTCTCTCTCCCTCCCTTCCTTCCTTCCATCCTTCCTTCCTTCCTTTCAGTTTTTTTGTTTTAACTTTCACTTTAAGTTCAGGGATACAAGTGCAGGTCTGTTACATAGGTAACATAAGTAGACCTGCGTCATGGGGGTTTTTTGCACAGATTATTTTACCACTAAGCCTAGTACTTATTAGTTATTTTTTCCTGTCCTCTCCCTCCTCCCACCCTCCACCCTCTAACAGGCCCCAGTGTGTGTTGTTTCCCTCTATATGCCCCTGTGCTCTCATCATTTAGCTCCCACTTATAAGTGAGAATATGTGGTATTTCATTTTCTGTTCCTGCATGAGTTTGCTAAGGATAATGGCCTCCAGCTCTACCCCTGTCCCTGCAAAGGACATAATCTCATTCTTTTTATGGCAGCATAGTATTCCATGGTGTATATGTACTACATTTTCTTTATCCAGTCTATCAGTGAAGGGCATTTAGGTTAATTCCATGTCATTGCTATTGTGAATAGTGCTGCAGTGAACATACACATGCATGCATCTTTATAACAGAATGATGTATATTCCTTTGGGTGTATACCCAGTAGCAAGATTGCTGGATCCAATGCTATTTCTGTCTTTACGTCTCTGAGGAATTGCCACACTGTCTTCCACAATAGCTGAACTAATTTACCCTCCCACCAACAGTGTATAAGCATTCCTTTTTCTCCACTGCCTCACCAATGTCTGTTATTTTTTGACTTTTTAAAAATAGCCATTCTGACTGGTGTGAGATAGTATTTCATTGTGGTTTTGATTTGCATTTCTCTAATGACCAGTGATGTTGAGTTTTTATCATATGAGTGTTGGCTGCATGTATGTCTTCTTTGGAAAGTGTAACAGACATGAACACATGTCTTTTGCCTACTTTTTAATGGTGTTGTTTGTTTTTTTCTTGTACATTTGTTTAAGTTCCTTATAGATGCTGGATATTAGACCTTTGTTTCCCATTCTGTAGGCTGTCTGTTTCCTCTGATAGTTTACCTTGCTGTGCAGAAGCTCTTTAGTTTAATTAGATTCCATTTATCAAGTTTTGCTTTTGTTACAATTGCTTTTGGTGTCTTCATTATGAAATCTTTGCCCATGCCTGCAATCTAAATGGTATCGTTTAGGTTGTCTGAGGTTTTCATAGTTTTGGGTTTTACATTTAAGGCTTTAATCCATCTTGAGGTAATTTTTGTATATGCTGCACCACTGCATTTCAACATTTTTCTGGAAGTCCTAGCTAACGCAATTAGACACAAAAAGGAAATAAATGTTATAAAGACTTGGAGGGAAGAAACAAACTGTATTTCTTTGCAGATGACATGATCATCTATGTAGAAAATCCAAAAGAATTGACCCAAAAAAGCCCTCAAGAACTAGTAAGTGATTATACTAAGGCTGCAGGATATAAAGTTAATACACAAAAGTCAATTGCTTTCCTATATACTAGCACTGAACAAGTTAAATTTGAAATTAAAACATATAGCCATTTACATTAGCACTCTGGAAATGATCTAACTTAGGTATAAATCTAGAAAAACATGTGCAACAGAGGTATAAATCTAAAGACACATGTGCAACTTGGATATAAATCTTTAAAAAATGGGCAAGATCCATATGGGTAAAGCTAAAAAACTTTGATGAAAGACGTCAAAGAAGAACTAAATAAAGGGAGTATATTCCTTGCTCATGGACAGGAAGACTCAATCCTGTCAAGATATCAGTTCTTCCCAACTTGATCTTTAGATTCAACACTGTTCCAATCAAGATTCTAGCATGTCACTTTGTTGATATCAACAAACTGATTCTAAACTTCATATGAAAAGGCAAAAGACCCAGAACAGCAAATATTGAAGGAAAAGAACAAAGTTAGAGGACTGACAATACCCAACTTTAAGACTTACAAGAAAGACACCTCAATAAAGACAGTGCAATCTTGATAAAGGAATCACAAATTATTAAAACAAAATAGCACATAAGTAGACCTACATAAAAGTAATCAACTGATTTTTACGAAGGAGCAAAGGTAATATAATGGAGAAAAGATAATATTTCCAACAAATAGTATTAAAACAGCTGGACATCCATGTGCAACATGTGCAAAATAACATCATAACACAGATCTATGCCATTCACAAAAAATAACTCCAAATGGATCAAAACCTAAATGTAAGATGCAAAACTATAAAACCCCTAGGAAATAACATAGATGACCTTGGGTATGGCGATGATATTTTAGCTACAACATCAGTAGCACAATCCATGAAATAAATAATTGGTGAGCTGGACTATGTTAAAACTAAAAATGTAGGCCGGGAGCGGTGGCTCATGCCTATAATCCCAGCACTTTGGGAGGCCAAGGCGGGTGGATCACGAGGTCAAGAGATCGAGACCATCCTGGTCAACATGGTGAAACCCCGTCTCTACTAAAAATACAAAAATTAGCTGGGCATGGTGGCGCATGCCTGTAGTCCCAGCTACTCGGGAGGCTGAGGCAGGAGAATTGCTTGAACCCAGGAGGCGGAAGTTGCAGTGAGCTGAGATCGAGCCATTGCACTCCAGCCTGGGTAACAAGAGCGAAACTCTGTCGAAAAACAAAACAAAACAAAAAAAACTAAAAATGTATGCTCTGCAAAACATATAGTCAAAAGAATGACAAGATAATCCACAGACTTGGAGAAAATATTTGCAATATACATATCTGGTAAACAACTATTATCTGAATACATGCAGAACTCTTAAAACTCAATGATAAGAAAGCAAACAACCCGATTATAAAATGAGCCAAAGAGCTTAACAGACACAGATTGCAACTAAACATAAGAAAAAGATGTTCCATATCATATCATTGAAAAATTGCAAATTAAAACAACAATGAGCTACCACTATACACCTAGTAGAATGGCCAAAATCCAGAACACTGACAACACCAAATGCTGGTGAAGATGTGGAGCATAAAGAATGCTCATTCATTGCTGGTAAGAATACAGATTCGTAGTGCCACTTTGGAAGATGGTTTGGCAGAAAACTAAATGTACTCTCACCATGCATTCCAGCCAGTGCTCTTTGGTATTTACCTAAATACACTGAAAACTTATGTTTACACTAAATGTATGTGCATATGAATGTTTATAGTAGCATTATTCATAACCAACAAAACCTGGAAGCAACCATTATATCCTTCAGTAAATAAGTGAATAAACTGCTATGCATTCAAATATTCAGCACAAAAAAGAAATGAGCTATCAAGCCATGTAGAGACGTGGGGAAAATGTATGTGCATACTACTAAGTGAAAGCCAATCTGAAAAGGCAACATACTGTATGATTCCCACTATATGACATTTTGGAAAAGACAAAAGTATGGAGGCAGTAAAAAGATCAGTGGTTGCCAGGAGCTGGGAGCAGAAGAGAATGATGAATAGAGAGAGCACAGAGGATTTTTAGGGCACTGAAACTAATTCCTATAAGATATTACAATGGTAGACACCTGTTATTGTACGTTTGTCCAAGCCCGTTATAATGCAACACCAGAGTGAACCTTAATGTAAACTATTGTTTTGGGGTGATAATGATGTGTCTTTTTTTTGAAGACAGAGTCTCGCTCTGTTGCCCAAACTAGAGTACAGTGTCACGATCTGGGCTCACTGCAACCTTTGCCTCCCAGGTTCAAAGTCCCACCTCAGCCTCCCCAGTAATGGAAATTACAGGGGCTCACCGTCATGCCTGGCTAATATTTGCATTTTAGTAGAGATGAGGTTTTGCCATGTTAGCCAGGCTGGTCTCAAACTCCTGACCTCAGGTGAGCCACCGGCCTTGGCCTCCCAAAGTGCTGGGATTACAGGCATGAGTCACCGCACCCAGCCAATGGTGTATCAATATAGGCTCATCGGTTGTAAAAATCTACAACTCCCATGTGGAGTGTTGTCAGTGAAGGAGGTTGTCTGTTTGTGGAGATGGGTAAAAGGAAGTACTCTCTTTCCACTGAACTTGATTGTGATTCCAAAACTGCTCTAAAAATTCAAGCTTATTTGCTTTTTTAAAAAGATGATATCTTAGTCTGCTTAGTCTGCTATAACAAAATACCATAAACTGGGTGGCTTATAAATAATAAATGTATTTCTTACCGTTCTGGACACTGAGAGGTCCAAGATCAAGGCAGATTCAGTGTCTGGTGAAGGCCCTCTTTCTGACTCAGGCAGCACCTTCTAGCTGTGTTCTCATGTGGCACAAGGAGAAAAGCAATTCTCTAGGGCCACTTTCATAAGGGCACCAACCCATTCATGAGGGCTCCACTCTCATGATCAAATCAATATCATCATCTTGGGGGCTTAAAATTTCAACCTAGGAATTTGGGGGGACACAAACCTTCAGACCATACTAAATGATAAAAAAAAAAAATTAAACACAGAAATACTGCATCTTTTCACTTTTGGAAAAAAAATGCATGTCTCATACACACACACACACACACACACACACACACACACGGGAAGAAAATACACTGTTAGGTTAAGCTTTCTCCAGAAGATTATGAGAAAATGATGTTTTGTTTTCCTACTGCTGATCTCTTTGGTACAGCTTCATTTTTCCAACATTTGTTTTTGATTGTGCACCTACATAGCTGGGGCTTAATAATGCTTTTTGAGGCCAGACGTGGTGCCTTAAACCTGTAATCCCGACACTCTGGGAGGCTGAGGTGGGTGGATCACCTGAAGTCAGAAGTTCAAGACCAGCCTGACCAACACAGCAAAACCCAGTCTCCACTAAAAATACAAAAATTAGCCAGGCGTGGTGGTGCACACTTGCAACCCAAGCTACTTGGGAGGCTGAGGCAGGAGAATTACTCAAGCCCAGGAAGCAGAGGTTGCAGTGAGCAAAGATTGTGCCACTGCCCTCCAGTCTGGGTGACAGAGTGAGACTCTGTCTCAAAAAAAAATTATTAAAATAATAACACTTTTTGAAAAAATGAGTAAAGACAAAAATCAGTGGGAAAAGGGTGACGTGGGGACTCCCTTGTTAGCCGCAAGCTATTGGCCCACCTCCACCTGCATATTTGTAAAGAGTACTGTGCACTAACCAGCACCTGGTCTTTAGCCTCATCACACGCCTTCAACAGTTTTGAACTGGCTCTCAAAAATTGTTCAATAAATCTATCACTGAAGAACTCTGGCAATGGACTTATTAATGACTACAGCTAGTGCTCGGCTTACGACCACGTTCGGGACCACGGACCGGTCGCAACATGATTTGGTCGTAAGATGAGTAGGATATATGTACAGTTGAAATGGTGCACGCGGAGATGGTAGTGCTGCCAGAAGCTGGTCCGCGCTGTCGTATGCCCAGGTGGGCAACGTTTGCGCTGCCAGACGTGGAGCAGTCGTGGCTAACGATTGTGGTCGTAAAGTCAAATAGTCGTAAGTTGCACAGGTGGTAAGTTGATCAATACCTGTATACTGTTACAACCACCGACTATTATGTATTTAGTCTAGAGATCATAGACTTCCAAGCAATCACCCAATTGGTTGTACAAGACAAGCCACTGGGATAAAGGAAAAAATCATAATGTATATTTGGATTTTTTATATCTCTTCTTTTTTAGTTTAGATTTTTAAATTTACATTTTATGATGATCGTAAGATTTTTTTTTTAAGACAGGGTCTCACTTTGTCACCTCTTCTAGTCATGGCTGACTGCAGCCTTGACTTTTTGGGCTCAAGCAAACCTTCTATCTCAGCCTCCTGGGTAGCTGGGACCACAGTTGTGCACCACCATGCCTAGTTAATTTTTAAATTATTTTTAGAGACCAGGTCTCGCTATGTTGCCCAGTCTGGTCTCAAACTCCTGGGCTCAAGCAATCCTTCTGCCTCAGCTCCAAAAGTGCTGGGATTACAGGTGCGAGCCACAATGCCCAGCCAGTCATAAGATACTAGTATGATATTTGCTTAAGTAATTTACATATATGCACAAATGTGTATACACATATACACACACAAGGAATATGGAGCATGCTCAAAAAATTTTTGTTTAAAGATGCACAATCAAGGAAATTTACAAGACGACAATTACTATAGGGACCATTTGGTCAAGCCCCTTTGTTTCAGAAAGAAGGAAGCTATAGCTCAGAAGGAAGGGAGGTAATTTGCCCAAGTTGTATAGCAGGTTAAAGGTTAGGTCTGGAAACTGAGACTGCTAATACTTTATCCACTTAGATTTTTTGTTTGTTTTGCCTCAGCTGATTGTTCTTTGATGGAGCAGAACTGTTTTTTTTTTTTTTAATGCAGTGTGATTCTATATTACACACATATTTTAATGTTACATTCTCCTAGAAGCTTAATTTTAAAAGTGCTCACACACCTAAATGGACCTTCTGCCTCCTTCCAAAAATGAGGGCTGAGTTTGCAGTCATAGACTGCATCCTCCTCAGGCAGATTTCCTCTTCCTCGTAAGCTTTACTCCCTGTCTCATAGAAACATTACTTGTTGGGATAACGCCCAGTGGAAATAAATCACAAAGAGAATCAGCTGTAAGAGTCACTGATTGAAATCATCAGAGACAGTGTTCTGGCTGTCTTAAACATTACTTACAAGAGCTGTCAGCAAAACTCTGTCTCCAGGGACCATTACTTTGAGGGAACTCTGCCAATCGCAGCATTACTTAGAAGGCACATTTTTTATGTTCCTCAAATGCCTACTGTCAAACTAAACCAAAGTTCTGAAAGATCACAAACACTTCCAAGTTTGGAGAAGGAAACCTTCTCCCAGCTTCAAGTGTGGCCTGAAGGCCAGGTAAGCAGGAGGCCTTTTTCCTAGCTTTGATACAAACTTTGATTTGTCAGAGAAGCCTTATAAAATTCATTTACACACCAGGGTTTGGATTCTGATAGCTAGTGAGGCCTTTATAAGCCTAGAATTCTATTTCCAGCTGTCTCCCATTGTGCAGGATAAGAGGAGAACATCAATTTCTCTGAGTCGTTTCAAAAACTTTTAGACCAGGCAAAGCAAGACAAATCACAAATGGTAAAAAGGTAAGAGCCACATCTCATTTGTTTCTAGATTGTTCCCTCTGCACCCAGAGCCCTTGCCAACTTCATGAAGGAAACATCTTGCACAAAAGTGGCTCACATGGGAAGCAGGAAACTAGAAATTACCCAAGACTCCTAATAGAAAGTTATCAATAAAACCCCCTGTAATCATAATGTCATTACTTTGTTTTTGCTGGATGACAAAGTCCTTACGATATAATTTGCTCTTGGTAGACCATATATCATAACTGTCTTCCTCTTAGTAACATTTTTACTACTAGGAAAATTCTGTGTGCATGGAAAAGCATCTTTAAAATGATGAAAAATACATACTTTTCACTTAGAATTGCTTTTCTATGCACTTAGTATCAAAAATTTTAAACAAAAATTGTGTAAGCCAACCATAGAGGATTTTAGTAACATGAATGCCTGTTATGAGAAAACTCTAAATACACAATTTAAGAAGGTGTTTATCAATACGTTTAGAATGTATATTAGCGTAGGTAATCATCTAGTGATACCTCAAACCTGGAATTTGGCCCTCAGAGGCTTTTCTTATTTTGAGAGTAAGTCTCACTCTGTTGCCCAGGCTGGAGTGCAGTGGCATGATGTCAGCTCACTGCAACCTCCACTTCCTGGATTCAAGAGATTCTCCTGCCTCAGCCTCCTGAGTAGCTGGGATTATAGGCTCCCACCACAATGCCTAGCTAATTTATGCATTTTTAGTAGAGATGGCAGTTTCACTATATTGGCTAGGCTGGTCTCAAACTCCTGACCTCAAGTCATCCACCGCCTTGGCTTCCTAAAGTGCTGAGATTACAGGCGTGAGCCTCTGCGCCCAGCCTACATTTTTATATTTTTATTCTGCTAAATGAGATTTGTTACTTTACTTCATTAAAATTTATTAAATAAACTCATTTCTTTACAATTAAAGTTAATAATTAGGTATGCTAGATACAAAGCATATTTTGATTTTACCAAGACATTAAAAATCTCTTTTGATACCTCTGCAATCAACTTGGAAGAAAAAAGATTTTGCAGCAACTGTTCTCAAAGGTTGAACAACTGGTCTCAAAGTTTCCTGTGTAATGGGCTGGTGGCAAGTCAGAAGAAAAGTTCTAGAGGTGTGGCAGGAAGATCTGTCCTTGCTCTGAATAATACTGACATGTCAGGAGCTGACACAATGGTCAGACTGCTCCTATTAATATAAAGAAGCAGCCTCCCCAACTGGAAAGAACACAGACTCTGGAATCAGAAAAATCAGATTGTAAATTCTGGCTCCCCCCACTTATTATTTATGAGATTTGGAACTAAACAATAGAGTCTGGGTTTCAGTTTTCTCATCCGTATAATCATTTTCTGTGAGGAAATGACATTTTGAGAACTATTTAGTATAGGCACACAGAAAGTGTTCAAAAGGTGGTACTTACTATCAAATCAACAAATAGTATAAAGCTGGGAGTAGGAGTGTTGTATTACAGAATTAAGGTTTAAGATTATTATTATTATATAATAGAAAAATGAGCTAAGATCGTGATAAATATTATAGAAGGAAGAAAAATAAAATCCTATAGTTAAGTTTTTTTTTTTTTGAGACGGAGTTTCACTCACGTTACCCAGGCTGGAGTGCAATGGCGCGATCTCAGCTCACCGCAACCTCCGCCTCCTGGGTTCAGGCAATTCTCCTGCCTCAGCCTCCTGAGTAGCTGGGATTACAGGCATGTGCCACCATGCCCAGCTAATTTTTTGTAGTTTTTAGTAGAGATGGGGTTTCACCATGTTGACCAGGATGGTCTCGATCTCTTGACCTCGTGATCCACCCGCCTGGGCCTCCCAAAGTGCTGGGATTACAGGCTTGAGCCACCGCGCCCGGCCTAGTTAAGTTTTGTGTGTGTGTGTGGGGGGGAGGGCAGTGGTTTGTTTTAAATTAAATTGTGCCAGCATAGAATGGGAACATCCTGGCCTAACAGCAGCTTACATGGAAAAGTTTCTGAGAGCTTGAATGACAGGGTGTTTACCACGGAGACAATAGTAAGTCATAGATACATATGTTCTATACAAGTCCAAAAAAATTAAGTAGCATAATGCACTTCGCCATGGACACATCCCATATGAAGCAACGTATTCAGTTCTGGGCACTGTATTTTGAGAAAACTATTTACACAATATGTAATATAACCTGAAAAGGAAATCAGAATGGTAAAATGCTTATATAAGAGAAAACTGAAAGAGCTAGGACTAATAAGAGTAAGAAAGAAACTTAGAGAGAATCAGATAATTACCCTCATACATTTAACAGGCAGGAAAAGTGAAGAGCAATAGTAAAAGCTAATATGTACTGAATACTTATATGCAAAGTAGTCACCATTATCCTTATTTTGTACCTGAGAAAATGAGGCACCCAGAGGCTAAGTTACATGCTTATAGTCATATAACTAGTAAAGGTTGGAACGGGTTTCACTCCATTAGTTCGTCTCCAGGTCTGGGAGAGATATGAGAGCTTTTTGCCAAATATTCCTAGTCTTACAGGATCATGGCAAGATTGTATTCCACCAATTCCTTTGAAGCTGAGTACAGACATGGTTTTCAGGCAATGAAGTATGAGCATACATCATGTTCATTACTTCAGCAAGAAATTAATTATGTACACAATTTGTCACATACTATTCCCACCACAAACACGTAGAGATGGAGCCTCGATCAAGTTAGGCACAATAATGAATGGAGCTTCCCTGTTGACTCACACTGGACAACAGCAGCAAGAAATATGCTGTTACGTTTTTTATTAAGCTGCTGAGAGTTGGGGGTTGTTTGTTACTGTGGCATCACCCAGCCTTTTCTGGCACACATACCTAAAAACCATTAAAATGTCTCAGAATAGGGAAACATATTTGCTTTTATATTTCCACAGGTCAGAACTAAGAATAATTGTAGAAACTACAGATAGGTAGATTTGGGCTTAATTTATTTTTTTTTTAAGTAAAGTTGTCCAAAAAGTTTCTTCATGAGGAAGTGAGCTCCCTGACAATGGTGGTATTTAAACAGAGGCCAGATGATCATTTTACCATCTATAAGGAAAATGAGATGGCTAATTAAAGAGGTTTAGTTTATCAAACATTTATTGAACACCTCCAATGTGCCAAGCATTCTAGCCACACACATAAATCCAAATATACAATCTCTACTCTGAAGGAAATAAACAAATTCAGAACTTGATAACCTCTGTGGTCTTTTCTAACAGTGTGATTCAACCAAATTAGAGATAATAACATGGCCTGGACGAAGCAGACGGCAAGCCCAAACTTACAAATAACTATATAGCACTAGAAATCCTGCTGGTGCCTAGATTGTATTATTATTTCTCAATTAGTAGCCAAAAGTATAGGGCTTGCAAAAGGGAAGAAAACGGGAGAATTGCTAGGTTTAAAGGAGGAATATTTTCCCTTTCTCTAGTTACCATTCTTAAATCTTGCAAACCCAGCATATTATCTGGCTTACATCAGGGGTGTTTCAGCAAAGGGAATAGTACTGACTCACAGCAATTGTTACCAACCTTTTCCATCACTACTCCCGCCCCTTGCAGTCAGGAAGGGAACATTTCAATACCGATCAAGTCAGACATGAAGAACAGGAATAACCTTTCTATAGACCTCTTCTTTAGTTTAGCTATCAACCAAAACAATTGCAAAATATCAGAAGTTTTCCCTAAAATGTTAGTAAGCAAGAGCTTAGGGGAATCCCACACTCAAAGGATGATATGAAAATCACAAACTAGATGAGTGATTCCAGAGGAAACTGACATTGTTTCCCAAGTGGTACCCTTGAACAGCACTAACTTCAGTATTTATTTTCCCTGGTGGTCTTAGTAGTTAAAGGTTGGTTGGTTGGTTGGTTGGTTGGTTGGCTGGTTGGTTGGTCTAAACTTTCAAAAATCAGACAGTGGAGAAAGATGTTGTCCTTTCACCAGCTCATTGCATTTTAATGGAAAAACAACTAAAACCTGGATAAGCATTAACTGTAATTGCTCTGAGGCAGACATTTCCATTTCAGGTTATTATTCCTAACCATATTAGTGCAGAATAATACATGTGGATGGATTTTGAAGCTATTACCTAGACTAGGGTGAGGGCATCTGATTGCTATTATTCCCTATCTGAAAGCTTCAGTTTGAACTCTGAAGTCTGCAGCCCTGCCAGGCCTTGAATTTTGTGAACTACAACTCTGATTCTCTATGAAATAGACACATAAATCAGGGCAAGCTAGATTTCAGTGCCATCCCTCAGTCAGTTCAGTATGACATAAGTTTCTCAAAAATACACATACAGAAGAAATTGGCTTTGGCACATTTAAGAGCAGCAGGGAATTTGCATCTCATGCTAGTTTAATGTGCACTCTTAATACTCTTGTCTATTTTCTAAAATATAATGCTATTCTTGCAGAGGCAGCTGGACCCTTGTATACCCGGTCTTGTGCCAAGCTATGTACACAAATACATCTTTACAAACACAGATGTGAAATGCCGTGCTAAGATATAAGCGAGGCCTAGAGAGAGATTCGAGTGTTTAGTCTAGAGGCTTCACACCTAAAAGTTTCAGGGGCAGGGCTGATGTTTGAAGAGTGAGAGGGGAGACCGTTCATCCTGTACTTTCATCCGGGGACTATGGAGATGACCCCATATTCCCAGCATCACTTTGCCCTCTGCCCTGGTGACCCGGGTTGAGATTTAATCTAGGGCCGGGGCCGGGGGGAGGGGGGCAGACAATTGTGCTGTTGGTTACTCAGACAGAGAGAAGAGCTGGAAATCACTAAGCCTTCCCGGGCTGACACACCCACCCAGAACGGAGGGCCCAGGGGTGCGGCGAGGGGTAAAGGACGCGGCGCCAGGCAGGGGGAGCCGGGCATCTTTCCGCGCTTGCACGAAGATGCTGCAAGTGGCTACACGCGTGAATGCAGCGTCTGAGCTAGGAAGTCGCGCTACGCTCAGTGGAAGATGCCCCTTTCCTCCTCCTGGTCCCCCAGCCCTGTGCAAAGTGAGCTGCAGAAAGTTGTGTCCGGGCCATGGCGGCCGGGGCTGGAGAAGGGAACGAAGGCAAGCAGGGAAGTGACCCAGGGTCCCCTTACCTTGTCCTTGGGGCCGAGGTTCTGCAACACCTCTTTGCCGGTGGCGCTCCGGATCTCCACCCCGGCGGGCGTGGGGGACGCGGGCGCGGGCTCCCTGCTCTCTTCCCGGCCTTGGCCCCTGCGCGGGGTGTCCCCCTCGATCCCGGGCCGGCTCCCCGAGCCTCGGTCGCTGCCCTGACCGCTCCGAGGAGTCTTCGCGCCCCGCTGCCCCACGCTCAGGGCATCGAAATCCAGCGTCTTGCTCTCGAAGGCGCCCTCCACGTTGCAGAACATGCCGCCGTATTTCTGCCGCGGGACCTGGTCCGTGGTGCCCGGCCTGGCCAGGTACACGGGCAGATCGTCTTCGTGGGAGCTGTCCCAGCCCCTCCGGCCCGAGGCCATGGTTCAAGCGCGAAAACGGCCCGCGGGTTTTTCTTCCCCAGAGGCGGAAAGGGCAGCCGCCGGCAGCGTGCGCCGAGCCACAGTGACTGGGGCGGGAGGAGGCGCCTGAGCGTTCGCGCCAGAGGCGGCAGTGCTGCTCCGATTCCTGCCTGTCCCCAGCGAGCCAGCGAGCCAGCGAGCCACACAGCCAGCTAGCGCGCGGCGCAGGGGCCCGGAGTAGCTGCGCGCTCCGCTCCCTCGCGGGACCTCCCGGCCGGCCGCACCTCCTCACGCACCCCCAACCCTAACGTGGCCTCCCGGGCTGACGCAGCGTCGGTGCCCATCACAAACACAAACCAAACTTGGCGCGCGCGCACACGCACACACAGGCGCACACTGCCCGCTCGCGCGGCGGCCTCGCTTCACACACTGACTCGCCATTCAGAAATGTTCACGCTCAAGAACTTGACTGCCTCACCCACACTGACTCCCTAGTTTGCCTCACAAACACAAAGCTTTCGGGGGCCCCTCATGCACAAAAACCCTGCCGACCCAGGTGGATTCATCTCACAGCCAAGTCCTGATCTTCAACTAACACATAAAAACTCAAATTTACGACAGACTCACAGTCCTACTCAGAACCCCGGACTTGCCTCATCCTCATCTTTAGGATTACACTCACAATTACACCCAGTTCTAGGATCTGCCTTGCAAACCCACAGCCTCACATAAAGTCCTGAATTGGTTTACACACACAACACAAACACACACACTGAGAGAGAGGCCCTCTTACTTCCTTGACGGTCACAAAATCCCTTTGACTCACATGAGCCCTTTCTTAGTTTGTATATAATATCCTAGATTTTGCTTTTACCACCCCTAATTTGCCTCCCACACAATGACATTTCAGATCACAGACACACACACACATTCTTAGATTTTGCCCTGCAAAGCGCTGTCCCTCAAACAACAACCCCCAGATGTTAATCTCACACGCTGACGTAAGCCCAGGTTTGCCTCACTCAGAACCTACACTCAGATTCACACCCAAGCCCAGATTTACTTCAAAATTACACAACCAAACACTTCACTTTTCATATTACCTCACATACAGGCAGACTTTCTTATATACATCTATGCTTTCATATCCTCATCCTCTCCCCCACATCCACCCACGTATACTCTGACCCAGACTTCGCCACATAAACAGAGTCCACAAACTACACACCTCACATCATATCCACACACACAGCCTAAACCCAAAACCTGTGGTGCTGGATTTACTGGGCCCCCTCTCAGAAAGTCCACCCATTCATTTCTTTAGTCAGCCAACATAAATCAGGTACCCAATATGCCTTTCACAAGGTACTGGAGTGAGGGGGTCGAACAAGGGAGATGGGCCTGTCCTCACCACGAATGCAGTCTATAACCACGCATCTGGGTGGCATAGTCATTCACTGCTCTGCTCCACATACTGAACTTAGTTTATTTTGTGAGCCAAACACTTCCCCTCCCAAGCACAGACACACACACACTAAACTCCAAGAAAGCAGAGATCTGGTCTGTTCAGTTCGCCTTTGTATATCTTGTGCCCAGAACATCTACAGGCACTTGATAAATTCTTTTTGAATAAATGGAGGATAACAACAACAGCAGCAGCAGCAGCGGCACCAGAAAACATCTACGGAGTTACTGCTACGTGCCACTCATTATTATAACTGTTTCACATATAATGACTCATTTAATGCTCATAAGCATATGGCAGGATTCTTCGTGCACACAGAGAGACATAGTCTTTAAAGGTGTCTGCATAGAATTTGATGAACCGAAACTCTAAGCCCTGATTTTGGAGTGGAACAAAGGCTCTGGAAACTGAAGTGTCAGTCTCAGGCTTGTGACAGCCACAAAAGTTTGGGGAATGGAAGTTGGCCTGAACTTAGATCAAAGATAGGTATGTTGATACACATTAAACCTATCCCCTGGCCAGGCACGGTGGCTCACACCTATAATCTCAACACTTTGGGAAGTCAAGGCAGGCGGATCACCTCAGGTCAGGAGTTCGAGATCAGCCTGGCCAACATGGTGAAACCTCATCTCTACTAAAAATATAAAAAATAGCCAGGCGTGATGGCACCTGCCTGTAGTCACAGCTACTTGGGAGGCTGAGACAAGAGAATCACTCAGACCCAGGAAGCGGAGGTTGCAGTGAGCCGAGATCGAGACACTGCGCTCCAGCCTGGGCAACAGAGCAAAACTCTGTCTCAAAACAAAACAAAAACAAAAAACAAACAAAAAAACTCCTATGCCCAGTGAAGAGAAAGCCACTTGCTAAACTGCCTGTGCTCTATCAATATTATTTACAGTTTCTTAAGCTGACTTCCTCTGGGCAGCTGCTCCTTCTTAACAAATGCTGGTTGGTGATGGACTCAGAATTTGCTGTGACTCCTGCTTCGGAACAATTACATTTAATGCTTACCTAGGTTTTATTAGTGTCAGGCTCTGTGCTAAGGACATCTCAGGCAGTATCTTAATTAATCTTAATAACCTTACCTGTCAGGTGCTAGCATTTCTTTTTGTTCGAGGCAGCATCTCACTCTGTCACCCACATGGGAAAGGTGGGAGTGCAGTGGCTGGATCACAGCTCACCGCAGCCTTTACCTCTAGGGCTCTAGCAATCCTCCCACTTCATTCTCCTAATTAGCTGAGATCACAAATGTGTGCCACCATGCCCAGCTAACCTCCTGTATTTGTTGTAGAAACAGAGTTTCACCATGTTGCCCAGGCTGGTCTTGAACTCCTGAGCTCGAGCTCAAGCCTTGGCCTCCCCAAGTACTGGGATTATGGAAGTGAGCCACTGCACCTGGCCTATTCTTTCTTTTCTACTAAAGAGGAAGCAGAGGCTCTGAATAAATGTCCAAGTTATAATAGAATCATAACTTGAAGAAGGATATGCACAGACAGTGTTTGCTTTGAGAGTGGGCACATTCTGTATGTAGACACACACTTTCATGTGCATATTTGCGTGGGAGCATGGGCATACAAACAGAACTTTGTAGTTTTACATGAGCCCCATCGTTATAGCTGCATTGCCTCACCACTGTGTCTGATGCAGTATATAAGCACAATAATTACATTTGTTGACAAAATATCACATTTAAAAGTAACAGTTACATGTACACATATGTGTTTAATTAAGAAAGTACAGCAGCTTATTAAAATTTTTAAAAGACTGAAATGGGAATGGCTGATCTGACTCCAGTTCTGCAACTATGTGGCTTTAGGCAAGTGTCTGGCTTAACCTGTTTGTGTTTTTCTCCTTTATGTTTGCCTTACCCACTGAAGAGGATTATTAAGGACTTCATTCCTTGAGCAAGCCAATGTGCTAAGAATTTCATAAGCATTGCCTTAACCTTCCTAAGAACCCCATAAATCTGCAGTGATAATTATTTCTGTTTCATCTATGGAGAAATTGAGACTTAGTGAAGTTCAGTTCTTTCCCTGAAATATCACAGTTAGTACTGGAATTCAAACTGGAATTCAAACCTTCCACTAGCTGATTCAGACAGAGCCTGTGCTCTTAAAAAAGCACCCATAATAAAGCTCTGTCATGAGGATCCAGAGAAATAATAAATGGGAAGGCCAAAAGTAAGGTGTTATGGAATGAAAGTGCCCCAGCTGTTCTTGTCCAGATATTAATTTTGGTTAAGGCAAACACTCGCATAAGGAAACATCAGACCAGTCAACTCCAAGCAAAGGCATTAGCCCCATGAATACATGGCAATTTTGCCATGTCCCTTTCTACTGAGATAGAGGATACATTACTTGCTACAATAATAAACATAAGAGCAACAGTATGTCTATAGATACTGTAAGTCAGACCACTCAGGGAAGGGGTTATCCAAAACAATGTACGAACAGCAAACTATGTCTGTAATGTGGGCAAGAAAATAGAGCTTTGAACTTGTTATGCACCAAATCAAATTTGCATTTTTTGTAACTGAAGTAAATAATATTTCACTTTGTATTGAGATGACTCGTGATATGAGCCCATACATACCTGATTATAACTCTAGGAAAATGTATTCCAGAGGCATCTTCTATTACCTCTAGACCAGCAGAAGGTAGAGACTCCTCCACATAAATCAATGGTATACACCAAGCAATCCTGATATGGCAGCACACAGAACACATTTTATGAGAAAATAAATTGCATTGCATTCTTTTTTCTTTTCTTTTTTTTTTTTTTTTTTTTTTGAGATGGAGTCTCACTCTGCCACCCAGGCTAGAGTGCAATGGTGTATTCAAGTGATTCTCCTGCCTCAGTCTCCCAACTGGCTGGAACTACAGGCGCTCACTACCACGCCCGGCTAATTTTTTGTATTTTGAGTAGAGTCACTGGTTTTGCCATGTTGTCCAGGCTGATCTCGAACTCCTAACCTCAGGTGATTCACCTGCCTCAGCCTCCCAAGTGCTGGGATTACAAGAATGAGCCACCGCGCCTGGCCACATTGCATTCTTAGGCAAAACTCTGCTCAACAGAAGATAAAATTTTAGTCCTCACTAAGGTTGTGCCTCTATACTCAAAATAAAAAGAAAATAGAGGAGTTATACAGTTTACCTTGACTCATCAGTTAATTTAAACAATTCTAATAAAAACCCACCCTCTTTCTTTTCTTTCTTTGAGTTGCAGGAATATGAACCTGCATTATCTTGTCTTGATTTTAATGGACATAGAGGTTGGAAATCTAATTTTTTATGGAAAGGTCCTATATATAAATAAGGCAGTGTTTGCAAAATGTTCAGCATTCTGCCTGACATGTAGTAGGTGCCCAATAAATATTAGTTTCCTGTTTCCTAAGTGTATAGATATATTAATGTCACAGAGGCTTTGCAGAGCTTTATGATGTCCTGCAACCTTAACTTTGCAGGACTTTATAGAACAAACTGACGCTGTAATAATGTTGAATATTTTCATTTTCCATATACCTCCATCATACCCTATGAATTCTCCTGACAAGCCACTATTTAATTTCAGCTCAATATTTGGTGAACAAAGTGTTAATTCTGACAAAACCACATTTAAGCCAATAATTACAAACCTAAAACCTAAAAACAAGTTGTTTTCAAATATATGCTCAATGTTAAAACAAGATCATAAAATATTTTCAATAATCTTAATTGTACATGCAGAAAAAGTCTGCTTTTATAATACTATATACATGTAGAGGGAACACCTACAAGGATATATATCAAAATATTAGCAGAGTATGACTCACAGGATTACAAGTAACTGTTAGTCTCTTCCTTCATATATTTCTATATTTTTCAAAATCTTTATAGTAAGTGTGAGTTACATTTATAATCATAAAGAATGTTATTTTTAGATATGCATCCAGGATGTTGTTTAGATAGAAATATATTTACTGAGCATGGTAAAAATTGCCGATGGAAAATTTTTGTCCCAAGCTTACGTCTACCTACTCTACTAGGCAGATATATTATCTAAAGTGAATAACAAAAATAAAATAAAATTAGGCCTCTCATCAGAGTCAAATTATCACTTCGTGCAAAGTATTTCTGCAGCTGGACAGCTGAGTGGGAAACGATCATTATGATGAGAGTGGGAAACGAGGGCTTACAAATGTCCTTGAGGTAAATCCTTTCCACCAAAGGATTAGTTAATAGGACATGACATAATCACCTTCCTGCTGGGGAGTTATTGGGGTTTGCTTCCCAATTTTATACACTGTGCATCTCTCTTTGATTTTAATATTCTCAAATGTTCAAAAGCCAGTTCCAAAAACAGAATTTTCTTTGGCCTTAAGTGGGAAGAAGATAAATTTTAAAGTAGTTGCTGACCAATATGGCAACAGAGATATTCATTTCAAATGCTCTAATGCTCTGGTTTCCTTGATGCAGGCTCACAGGTGCAATTTAATCTCCTAAATGAAAATCTCTAAGTAAGGGCCAGAGGATAAAGCGAGTTACAGGATGTAACAGGAAAAAAAAAAAAAAAAAAACCCACTACCAAACCTATGACTTGTCCCACCTCAAAATGGCTTACAATGTTTCCAAGATTTTCAAGTGTACTTATTTTGTTATTTTTCCAGTTGCTGTTCATGTTTTTGCCCAGTCACAAAATATTCTTATTGGTTCTATATTATTTTTATAACAATCTCATCCTGATTCTTTAAAATAAAATGGTTCTTTCTTACCTTGTACTATTAATAACATATTCCTAGTTATCACTCCCTCCCCTCCTCCCTCCCTCCCTCCCTTCCTCCCTCCCTCCCTCCCTTCCTTCCTTCCTTCCTTCCTTTCCAATGAAAATTTGAATGTACAGAAAAGCAGAGAGTAATTTAGCAAATGTCCATGTACTCACAGTGTAGTTAACTTTTCATCATGTTTTATTCATACATTTTAACCAATAAAATATTACAGAGTTCAGATATCCCCGGTATCCCTTGCTTTTTTCTTTTTCTCTTTTTTTTTTGAAACGAAACCTTGCTCTGTAGCCCAGGCTGGAGTGCAGTGGCTCAATCTCGGCTCACTGCACCCAGCAACTCTTGGGTTCTGGTTCAAGCACCTGCCTCCGCTTCCCAAGTAGCTGGGATTATAGGCACGAGCCACCACGCCCAGCTAATTTTTGTATTTTTTTTTTTTTAGTAGAGACCATGTCTCACCATGTTGGCTGGGCTGGTCTATAACTTGTGGCCTCGTGATCCACCCACCTTGGCCTCCCAAAGTGCTAGAATTATAGGCTTGAGCCACTGTACCCGGCCATTACCCCTTTCTTTGTCTTTTTTTCTTGTTCTCTTTGAATAACAACCACTATCCTATATTCTTCTAAAGTTTGCTATGTATTGGAAGCTGATCCTTTAATTGGGATTTTTAAGCTTGTTTTCCTTATCAAATAAATTATTGCCTTAGTTTAATTATGTGCATTTAGAATAACCCCTGGCCAATAATGATGTGCAGAAGTACTTCACTCCTGGAAAGCTGAGGCTTACAACAGTAACATTAGGCTTTCCCCTCCTAAGATAAAAGTAATCATAATTCATATCAGGGCAGAAATTCAATCCAAACTCTCAAAGATGTGTCTTTATAACTCTGTGCTTCTTAACCAATACTGTGTTTGAGACAGGCTAGAAAACCAACTATTTTTCTCCTATTGGGAATATTTTTGTTACTATGAAAGCTTAAGTGGCTCAAAAAACATGGACAAGAAACTTACACTTAACATTTAATAGGATAACTTTGATTTTAGTATTCTCTTGAGACTAAACTAAGTAATGTACAAAGAAAGGCAGTCAAGTGAGATGACAGTCTGAAAAGAGAAGCTCCTTTCATTCCAGACAGAAACTTGCTGACTCCAGAGATGAGGGCACATCCTGGCTCCAATATAAGCAGCAAACAGGTCAGGGTACAAATGACAAATACTAAAAGACACGAGAGGAAAAAGAAATTGAATAATTATTTCATTGAGAATTTTATGGTTATGCATACATTCAGAAAACATACATGCATTGATAATGCCTTTTGAACCCAAAGCTTTTGTCTGATTTCATTTATTGGTTAATAAATAACTCCTTGTCCAGGCAGCTCCCTGGAATGCCTTACTCCACCAGATCTTTCCTAATTAAGATTAATGGGTAGGAAACAGGATCCCTTCAATGTTTCCAAGCTTTTAGAATAATTGATATTGGATGCATGAAGAAAATATGCACAATTAGTCCAACCGTATAGCTCCACTTGCCATGTCTCATTAAGAAATAGCAGAGTATTTATGTGGAGTGTGATATAAATGAGAAAAGCATGAGATCTGAAGTCAGAAAATCTGGACCACAATTCTGGGATCCACTACTGAGTGAATCTGGGGGAATTACAGAAGCTCTCTCTTTCTCTTCCCTCATCAACAAAATGAAAATAAAAAGCTGTGGTGCTGAAAAAAAAAAAAGAAGATGTTTTATGCCAGGTTGTAACTGTTCTTTACAAATATTTTTTTCATTTGCTTCAGTGCCTGGCCCCAATTTTGAGATCAACAGCTAAGCAATAAACACGTGTCGAATTAGTGTTACCTGGAATTTTTGTTTTTCAGTGGTAGAACTGTATGTAGTATGTAGGGAATGATCACTAATCAGTCTTAGATGTGACCAAAGTTAAAAATGTATTTTGGGAAACCAAATCAGATTACCTTCTATTCTAATCGTAAAACTCTTAGACATTTGTCCCTGAAGACACCCTTAAACAAAAGATGTAGCGAAATGCATGTATAAAACTTACATAAAATACACTAAAAATATACCCAGTAATGGGATTGCTAGCTCAAATGGTATTTCTACTCCTAGATCCTTGAGGAATGGCCACACTGTCTTCCACAACGGTTGAACTAATTTACACTCCCACTAACAGTGTAAAAGTGTTCCTATTTCTCCACATCCTCTCCAGCATCTGTTGTCTCCAGATTTTTTAATGATCACCATTCTAACTGGCGTGAGATGGTATCTCAATGTTGTTTTGATTTGCATTTCTCTGATGACCAGTGATGATGAGCATTTTTTCATATGTTTGTTGGCTGCATAAATGTCTTCTTTTGAAAAAGTATCTGTTCAGATCCTTTTCCCACTTTTTAATGGGGTTGTTTTTTTTTCCTGTAAATTTGTTTAAGTTCTTTGTAGATTCTAGATATTAGCCCTTTGTTAAATGGGTAGATTGCAAAGATTGTTTCCCATTCTGTTGGTTGCCGGTTCACTTTAATGATAGTTCCTTTTGCTATATAGAAGTTCTTAAGTTCAATTAGATCCCATTTGCCTATTTTGACTTTTGTTGCCATTGCTTTTGGTGTTTTAGTCATGAAGTCCTTGCCTATGGATTATATACCCAAAGGATTATAAATCATTCTATTATAAAAACACATGTTCACATATGTTCATTGCGGCACTGTTTACAATAGCAAAGATTGGAACCAGCCCAAATGCTCATCAATGAAAGACTGGATAAAGAAAATGTGGCACATATACACCATGGAATACTATGCAGCCATAAAAAGGATGAGTTCATGTCCTTTGCAGAGACATCGATGAAGCTGGAAACCATCATTCTCAGTAAACTGACACAAGAACAGAAAACCGAACACCACATGGTCTCACTCATAAGTGGGTATTGAACAATGAGAACACATAGACACAGGGAGAGGAACATCACACACTGTGGCCTTTTGGGGAGTGGGAGAGCTAGGGGAGGGATAGCAGAGGGTGGGGGGATTGGGGAGGGATAACATTAGAAGAAATACTTAATGTAGGTGACGGGGGATGGATGTAGCAAACCACCAGGGCATGTGTATACCGATGTAACAATCGTGCATGATCTGCACATGTACCCCAGAAATTAAAGTATAATAAAAAATTTTTAAATAAAAAAATTTTAAACACCTGCCTCAGCAGTAAACACTAAACACAGAGTTGACAGCACATCATAATAATATATGTATATACGAAAAGTACTAAGATACAGATATATGTTTTAAATATTAGCTTTTTAGCAGAGCTCATAGTAAAATTTATTCAGCTTTGATTATTCAGTGTCTAACGAGTTCTTGAATAATTCTTAATGTTGGGCTGGGCACAGCGGCTCACGCCTGTAATCCCAGCACTTTGGGAGGTCAAAGCAGGTGGCTCACCTGAGGTCGGGAGTTCCAGTTTAGTCTGACCAACATGAAGAAACCCTGTCTCTACTAAAAACACAAAAAATTAACTGGGCGTGGTGGCTCATGCCTGTAATCCCGCTACTCAGGAAGCTGAGGCAGGAGAATCACTTGAACCCGGGAGGCAGAGGTTGCAGCGAGCCCAGACCGTGCCGCTGCACTCCAGCCTGGGCAACAAGACTCAAAAAAAAAAAAAAAAAAAACAAACAAAGAAAGAAAACTTAATGTTGGCTAGCTACTAGGAATTGTTTTAACATTTAACATTAAAGTACAACGTTAACTTGCTGAAGTGTTTATTTTTTATTAAAAAATTCAATGTGACTATATACTCAAATAATATACTATAAAATGGTTATACTAGAAGGGAATTTTTGGCTGTAAGTGTTGTACCTGTGAAAATATATATTGCAGCCTTTTGTAATAGGTTGATTAATCAGTTCTTGGAGTAACTAGAGCATATTAAGATCTGACTAATCTAAAATTCATAAAATCATACATTTATTGAATATGACTTAGGAGCATTTTCAATAGAAAATCTAGGGTTAAATACTATGCAAATATTCTATTGGATTACTTGTATGGTGCAGTGTTTTATCTTTAATATAATAATTTGTCTTTATTTTAAAATTGTCACTAAATATCAATTCTCAAACTCAAAAATTGAGTGACTTAAGAGACAGCGATAGGATTTATAGGCTGTTTATGGTATTGCAGTAAGTCTGAATATAGGCCTTGGCAATTACCCTTGTACAAAATAAAATAAGAGTATAATATTGTGAAATGGATTATTCATTTTTGCGGACATAATTGTTGACATTGGCTGGCAAGTTTACAATTACTTATTACAATTCAATAATTAGTAATTGAAATTTAATCATAAATCATATAATGATGATTAATTTCACCATCTGGAATTTTATAACCAGTCATTTTTACATCTGGATTCTGAGAAGTCTTTAATTCAGGAAAAAGCATACATAAAAATTTCCCATGAGGAAAATAGATATAATTTTATTAAAACTATAACTTCCCCAATGCTTCTTTTCCTTTTGGCTAAAATCAACTATAAAAATAAAACTCTTCCCAAATTTTAGTATACCTGATGACATACCAATCAAGTTTGCTTGGTTTTTGCCTTTGAAGACACTGAATAAAATCCAAGAGCCACTTAGAAATGTGTTCTTGTAAAGAATTGTGGGCTTTTGAATTAACCTTATTCTGTCTTAAAAAAAAAATTACTCAGCTTTGACTATGTGATATCTAACAATTTACTTAATAATTCTTAATGTTGGCTGGTTAGTAGAAATTGTTTTAATACTTAAAGTACAATGTTGCTTATTTCTTACAAAAAATTCAGTATGACCACACGCTCAAATAATATACTACAAAATGACTAGTTGTAGAGAAGGAATTTTTTGGGCTCTAAAAAATTATATCTATAAAAATATATATTGTAGTTTGGTTTTTGACTAATTGTGTTTTTTTTTTTGTCCTAAAATAACATAAATGCTAATGAGCCAAGTTCACACAAATGCTGAGCCAAGCTAAGAGGAGAGGAGGTCCCTGCTGGAGTAACAAAAGGGAAACAGACCATTTAGTCAATTCACTAGATTTTTTTTTTTTTGAGATGGAGTCTTGCTGTGTTGCCCAGGCTGGAGTGCAGTGGTGCAATCTTGGCTTACTGCAGCGTTTGGCTCCCAAGTTTTGTGATTCTCCTGCCTCAGCTTCCTGGGTAGCTGGGATTACAGGCAACTGCTACCACACCCAGCTAATTTTTGTATTTTTAGTAGAGACGAGGTTTTACTATGTTGGCCAGGCTGGTCTCAAACTCCTGACCTCAAGTGATCCACCCGCCTCTGCCTCCCAAAGTGTTGGGATTACAGGCATGAGCCAGGGCTCCTGGCCATGGCTGCAGCGCTTTTAGAAGGCAGTTTGACAATAGATTTCAAAGCCCTTAACATATTCAAGAAATCTGCATGTTAATTTGCATCCTTCAGGCGATTCTGCTGCAGGTGGTTCTGAAACCACATTCTAAAATATAGTGTTCTCCGTTGTCTCTACTCTGAGACTGTTTCTATTGAAACTCATTTTACAATATGTGTTACTGGTGCCTGCTAACTTGGAGAAGATTCTCAGGTCACACTTGCTGCTTGTGCTGGTGTAGGTGAAATATCTTCAGTAAGGAACTGTTCTTTCAGCACCATGACCTTCAGGTCATTTTAAATGCATTTCACACACCTGAATGCAGTCAAATTATGGTTTCAAACAGCAAATCATTAGAATTCAGAATTCTCTATTTTTAATGGTAAATAGCCTCATATTGATTGCAAATCTTACAACTTTGGATCTGTCTTAATACCATCAGAATATTCAGACGGGTTTTAGATTTTTTAATTTTCTTTGAAAAGTGTGTTTCAACCCTCCTTTCAAAAAAAGGAGGGTCAACCCTCCTTTGAGAAGCAAAGACTTACAAGTTCACAGTCAGGAAAAATATTCCACACGTAGATCTTATTGTATAGTATCGTGTCTTAGTTTTATTGGTTTTGTTTTTGGGGGATGGAATCTCAGCCTGGAGTGTAGTGGCACGATCTCAGCTCACTGCAACCTCCACCTCCCAGGTTCAAGAGATTCTCCTGCCTCGCCTCCCAAGCAGCTGGGACTACAGCCACGTGCCACCACACCCGGCTAATTTTTTTATTTTTCATAAAGGCAGGGTTTCACCATGTTGACCAGGCTAATCTCGAACTCCTGACCTCAGGTGATCCACCCACCTCAGCCTCCCATGGTGCTGGGAGTACAGGCATGAGCCACCATGCCTGGCCAGTTTTATTGTTTTTTAAGCTGGAAAACTATGCTTTAAAATTCAGTGTTAATTCCAGAGAGTTTAAACTGTGTTACTTGTGTTAAGAAGGACATACACCAGCCTGTGCAACATCTCTCTATATTATTTTTAAAATTTTTTAAAAATTATCTGGGCATAGTGATGCACTACTGTAGTCCCAGCTACTCAGGAGGTTGAGGTGGGAGGATCACTTGAGTCCAGAAGGTTCAGACTGCAGCGATTATGTCACTGTATCCAGCCTGGGTGACAGATAGAGACCCTGGCTCAAAAAACAGGGACATGCATACAATCTAGACTGAGGATAGCAATTTAATTTATCCAATTGCTCTCTGTTCACAAATCTGAAGCAAACTGATGTTTGTTTGTTTGTTTGTTTGTTTGTTTGTTGAGACGGAGTCTCACTCTGTCGCCCAGCCTGGAGTGCAGTGGCACAATCTCAGCTCACCTCAACCTCTGTCTCCCAGGTTCAATTGATTCTTCTGCCTCAGCCTCCCGAGTAGCTGGGACTACAGACGATAGCCACCACACCTGGCTAATTTTTGTATTTTTAGTAGAGACAGGATTTCACCATATTGGCCAGGATGGTCTCGAACTCCTGCCTCGTGATCTATCACCTCAGCCTCCCAAAGTGCTGGGATTACAAGCATGAGCCACGGTACCCAGCCACAGACTGATGTTTTAGCTAATATTTCTTTTTGCCAAAAGGCAAAGTTTGAGAATGCCTAGGAAAGGCTAATAAATGAAAAAGGAAAGAGAAGGTACTGGTTAAATAAAACAGTCTATATGCTTCAGCCACATCTTGTACCAAATAACTTTTATTCCGCTTCATGGAAACTGACAATTCACGGGTTTGGAATCACATGAGGTGTAATCGAGGTGGTCCAGTGTGGATTACAGAAATCAGACTTATAGTATTTTAAAGGAGATTTTTATATGGATTCACCCTATGTTGGCGTGTTGTTATGCACATCTAATGCATCAGTCATTGCAGGAGTTCTCAACATCACGGGAGACACAAACTGCAAGTGAAAATATAGCTTGCTAAATAGTACCAAAAAGTCAGCCCAGACATAAGACACATAAAGCCATCTCTACAGGGTAAGGGAAAGTGAGTTCTGAAGAATGAGTAAGGAGAAGGAAAGTGGTATTGAAGGCATACACTAAAGAAAAGAAACAAATAAGATTCTATGCAGAACACCAGTGGCAAGAAATAGGTTGGCTGGTTCTTGGAATTGCAAATAGGTTCCTATGATCAGAGCAGCAGAAGCAGAGTGTGAAGAATACAATGAATAGACATGATATAGGTAGGTGAGTATGTACACATAATTTTGAACATGCAACAATATTTCATTAGTTTAAAAATAAAAAAAAATACATGTGAAAAGTTTAGAAGAGGTAGTCCCCAAAGGAAAGAATAAGGCATAAAATTACTCAGTGCTTAGTAATTCCTCAATAAATGTCAGCCATTATAGTAATACAAATGCAAAATTTAGGTTTTCTGAGATAGGATACTTTATTTGCTCTCTGATTTGACCTAAAATAAAGAGAAAAACCTGGGTGAAACTTAAGTTGTCTCGTGAGTCAAGAAGGAATTGGTGTAATGATTAAGAGCCAGATTGACTTGGATCCAAATCCAGGCGTTAAATATTAGTTCTATGCCCATGGGCAAGTGTTTTAAACCTCTCTAAGCTTGTTTTCTCATCTGTAAAATGAAGATAATAATGTGTCATTCGCAGAGCTGTTGTGAGGGTTAAATACAATAATATATGTGAAATAATTAGCACAAATTGACTGGTGCAGAGAAAGCATGCAAAAATGGTTGCTCATGTGATTACAAAAGTAGATAGAAGACATGTGGTGGAGATTGGGGAACATTCCCAGAAGATGCATGGCGATAAGGACAATTGTCTCAGCTGGATGGGAATTCATCTTGCTGTGGCGGGTCTGTTTGTAAAGAAGAATAATCCCATGGATGAATAGGCAGCCAGCCAAGATGGCTTGATCCTCCTCATTGGGTCTAGCCAGGAAATCTGTGTGTGAGTAGAATGTGAATCACCTGCTTACTGTAAATTAATTATTATTATTCACTCAGCAAAGAGGAAAAGATGCTTGGTCAGAATTAATCATCTAAAAAGCCGTTATTTTAAATTCATTACATTTGAATATGGTAATGAGACATTTGTCACTTTTATAACTCTTTGTGGGGGAGGGTGTCTGTTGTAGGATAGAAAAGGATTAACATATAATTTTTAGTGTGCCTTTGTTTTTTTTCTTTTCCATATTTATTAAGGCCTAATACAATATTTGTTGTATATCCTCACTTTACAGACAAGAAAATAGGCTTCGAGTTTGAAGTGAATTATAAAGGAACCACATTATTCTTAAGAACATGAAATGGTGTTAAAAATTTAGATCTTTCTGACTCTAACCAATGATTCTCACATTAAAATCACTAGAACTTTTAAAAACTATTGACACCCTTTAGGGACTGCCCCTAAAGGTTCTGATTGAGTTCTTCAGAGGTAAACAATTCCCAAATATGATATTCTTTGGTAGAAAGCAACCTCCCTTTTAAAGCCTTGTTATGTATGTGAGTTAAACATTTTTAATATGAATGTGCTGGACTGGGAAACTGAACTGAGCAATAAGTGGATCTTTTTTTCCCTTTGCTATAGTCAGTTCAGGACATTTAAGAAGCAGGTTAAAAGCTGGGAAAATGAATTCAACTATTTATGCCATACTGACGGAGGGGGGAATAGTTTTCCCCCCGCTGACCTTTATGATGAGTCATTGATAGCCTTACTGTGGTGACTTTTTAGCCTCATCAAGAACAAATCCCCAAAACATTCGACATAATCAGAACATTATACCACACTTGAATGTACTTGGTTCACATCACTTAACCAGTTGACCTTGGAGGCTTACTTCTCCAAATGAAAGATGAACCAATTTCTCTTTATTTTTCTTTTCACTGAATAGACAAGAATTTCGAAAAGTGGTCTCTTATCCCGTAAAATCGCAATGATCATATACTCTTGTGGTTCCTTGGAATCATCCTCTCTCTCTTTCCTTCTCTTGCGCTTACTTACGTCAACTGCTAGCCTTGGAGGAGAGATGGAACAAAGGCTAACTTAAAATTGGTTCTTTATTCAAGTGCCTCCATTGCTCACTGACTGGAATTGACAAGAAAATTACCCCATTTTTTAAATCTTCTAAAGCAGTGAGTCTTAAGATTGGGATAATCCTAAATCTTTTCATGTAGTTATCAAAAGTAAGGCAAGTAGAAGAACTTCCTAAAATATATATACTTTAAACATTTACCTGTCTTGACCTCTCTATGTTTATGAAGTCATAGTTAAGAAAACTGAGTGCTGGGCACAGTGGCTGATGCCTGTAATCCTAGCACTTTAGGAGGCCAAGGTGGGAAGATTGAGCCCAACAGTTTGAGACCAGCCTGGACAACAGGGCAAGGCCTTGTCTCTATAAAAAATTAAATTAGCTGGGTGTGGTAGTGCATACCTGTAGTCCCACCTACTTGGGAGGCTGGGGGCAGTGGGATCACTTGAGCCCAGGAAGGTTGAGACCGAAATGAGCCATGTTGTGCCAGTGCACTTTAGCCTGGGCAGCAGAGCAAGACCCTGTGTCAAAGAAAAAAACAAAAAAAATTTGACACTATGTTAAAAAAAATGAATGTAATTTCATCTTTTACCTATGGATTTGAGCAGATAAAATAGACCATTCAAAAGTAAAATTATGCATTAAAATCTTTTTTTATTTGTTCTGATTCAGACAAATCAAAAGCAGTCTAAAAAAATCCAGAAACAAAGAGCAAAACACTCTATCACCCCTATAAATAAAGAATGCAAGCACTATGATTGCTTCCCTGAGATATAACTTCTTTTCACTACTTGTAATTCACAAATAGCAGTGTGAATGCACTTAAACACTGCTCATTCCATTCTAGCTTCCCGTGTGAATCTGATGCTTCCTTTTTCTAGCACTATTTCCTGGATTCTTTATCCTCTTGTTTATCTTTATCTTCCAGGCAACCAACCAGAGATATACATAAAAAAAAATACTATCATCTGGTCAAAAACATAGTTGGTAAGATGTGAAGTTATAAAGGACCCCAAAATGTCTCAGAAAATACATTGGCAGGAATTGGCTAGAAGGGATTTCAAATTGGTGCTTTGAAAATGGATCTCCTGAGAGAAATATCCCTAACATTTGTGCCTCCACTCCATTTTATATTAGCCGTCAGAGAAGAGATTTGTAAGAAGCCCTGGGAGAATGCGGTGGGGTGGAAATGGAGGAGTGATGTCTAAAAGTGAGATAGAGAGGGATGGGATGGACTTGTCTGTCAATTAAGAACCTTGGTTTGAAAATCCCAGGGTGAACATTTAAATGCTTTATTTGCAAAGTGGGACAAAATTGCAGAATAACCTCTCAAGCAAGCTAGATTCTACTTCTTTTTATCTATTCAAACTTTCCTCCTATAAATTAAACCATGGCTATGAATTTGAGACAAGTGATTGGTAAAGTTTTGCTGTCTTTATCTGCTAAAATATAATGGATTCCAGGATTTACTTATATATCTCCCTGCTAATTAATAATATACATAGATAGTATTCACTGAGCTCTTACTAATGTCTCCAATGGGGATGGCATTGGGTCTGAGAAGCCAAAGAAACCTAGAACCAGCGAAGGAGACATAGGATCAGTTGAGGACTGTACATACAAAGAGGTCCAGGAGCACAGGGCCCAGACAGGAAAACCACTACCGTTTGTAAAAAGCATGCAATTTATATAGCACTTTCAGTTAGCAAATTCCACCTAGCATTCACCATTCAACCCAAAACAAAGAGCCCCATTTCTCTCTATGGCCTGCATTCCAAAAATATGGGCCAAGAGTTTGGATGTCCTTCATAGATTGGGAGTAAATCTCCCGGTTGGCCACTCCTGGATTTCTTAGCTCAAAACTTCAAACACACATTCTTCTTAGACCCCAGGGTCATTCTCAATGTATGCTTAAATTATTGCTGTCAGGTGTGTCTGCTGTAAAACTATATGTTGCATATAATTTGATGTACTCATGTAATCCTTACAGCATTCCTGTAAATAAATAGTATTATCTCCTCTGCAGTACAAAAAAGATAAATAGCTTGCTTCAGTCATAGTGCTAGAGAGGAAAAAGTGGTAGATCTTGACCTGGGTGACTGACTCCAGGCCTGTATTCTTAACTACTACACTATTTACTGAGCTCACATCTATGGGGATTTTCCTCTGTGTACTTTGATGAACTGAGAAACTCAATGTAATTCAATCTGGTTAAAATATAATTTTCAAAACCAGGTAAAATCATGATTCTCATATAGATATAAAAAAGGATATGTGGTGCAAATTTTATTTAACAAAGTTATGAGAAAATAGAGATGTGTTAAAATCATAAAATATACACATTTATAGATCAGGAATGTTGAAGTGAATGTGCAAATACAAACAAAAGTGGACTCTCCCGCAATGAAAGATGGAAGCCATCTGAAGTTCTAGTGAATAGAATCTGCATACTGTGGACAAGGTTTGACATTACTATTATTTTTCTTCAGCTTACAGAATTGTGGTTCCCATAGAATCGGAAGAAGGTAACACTAGAAAGATGTGCTATAGACAATGCATAGTTGTTCACTGAAGTGCAAACTTTTCCCTACAATACTTATAATTCTCCCTTGCTTTTTAAACTCAGGAAGACTTATCTATACCTGATAAGTATAAAAGGTATTTGGGGAGATAAGCATGAATAAAATATGTCTTTAAAACTACCAGAGCAGAAATATATAAGTACTTTCAATAAGGCAGAATGTTAAAGAATATAATAAAGGAAGGAGCAGTTCATTCAGTTCTGGGAACCTATTGAAATTTCTGTATAAGGGGAATTTAGGAGAGACGTTGAGTTGGAAGAGGAGGCTGGAGGTTATCCTGAAGCTGATTTTAGATACCACCTTATATAAAATTAACAGAGAGTAGACTATCTTTTTCAAATAATGGGATCGGGTTTGGTAGAGACCATAAAACTCTCCCAAAGCTGTCTTGTGTACTGCACTCGAAATCTAGAAAAGCTTTTGAGAGGAAACAGCATTTAGGTTGACCTGCTGACCTGGAAGGTATCAGGAATATGTAAATAGGCTATCCAGACAAAGGGGCATCTTGATCCAAGGTAAAGAGACTAAGAGAGGGGAGGCAATTTGGGAATGGGAGTGACAAGAAGGAGCCACTAAGAGAACAAGAGTCTGCTTCAAAACCAAGTGCTCCCTGAGTCTACACAAGTCAAGGGAACTACTACTTTCTGTTTCCTTTGGCAAAGTCTTTGAGAGCAGGATCTTCTGTCTTGAAGCCAGAGCCCTGGTTCTATAAAAATAGACAGTCAATATATATTTCCTATATGAACAAAGTACTTAGAGAAGGAAGGAAGAAAGAAAGGATGTATGGAACCAAATACAGCTTTATCTAAGCCCTCTGTTCCCCTCCCCACCAAAATTTCCCAAGCATTCGTGTTTCAGGAAAGAGTTCATTACAAAGAATCACCCTTCACGTGAGATTCAGTGGAGGCCCACCTCCACTTGGCCTCATGATTCCCTTGTCTAATTTTCTCCATAAAACCACCATGGGCCCCTTCCTTTTCTTTGAGATATTCTTCATAAATAAACATTTTCTTATTATAATAGCCTGAATAAAATCATCTTTTTAATCATCCCGTGCATTTTTTCTTTCACAGTTGGAAAGAAGGGAGTTCAGGACCCAGTCTCTGGGCTTGAAGAACCCTTCTGTGGATTAATACAGCATAAAGACATGCAAACCCTTAATTTGTTTTAACTGCATCCTTTTTATACACATGAAAGAGCAGGGACCATACTGATGCAAATGCTTCTGATTATAACTTGGCCAAGAAAGAACCATTGTTGGTGGCTCTTGCATGTGTATCTTTGTCTTTCAAACAGGGCAAGTTCAGGGTCTTGTTTGAAGCTTCTTGTTTTGAGGAATAAGGCATATAATGAAGGGTGTTTTTCCTTTTCTCTCTTGGATAATGGGCTAGGGAAAAAAGATTTGAGTTGATTAAATTATGCCATCAACAGAAAGACCAGTTTGGAGTGATAAATAGGCATGTGTTTATATTTGTCCAAAGAAAGTATCGAAGATGTGGCTAGAGGTGTCTGTAAAAAACAAAGCTACCTTTGGCCTACTCAAGGAATAATTAGGTAACTTAGTGGAGGGATATGGTTTAACTCAATCCTTAAGAAAAAGTTGAAGTGTAAGTGCCATTCTGGCTTGCAGAGAGTAGAAAATGAATGGGTGGAATGAATGAGCTCTGACTCCTTTCAGTGTAGATGTCTCTTTTCCAAAGACTCACATTCCAGGAAGAGTGCATTTGATAGAGGACTTGGATAACATGCGTATGCGCTAGGCAGAGAAGATCCTCATGAGCTGATTGACAGATCTACAAGATTAGCCAAAGAGGGAGAAATTATGCAGCTAAATGGGGATCAGCGGCGACTGTTACTAGAAGGAGTCAAGGATCTGGAGCGGGTAAAATAGTAGCCTTTACATAGACTTACCACCATATGACCCAGTGATTCAGCTCTTATGTACATATATACCCAGGAGGAGTGAAAACATACATTCACACAAAATCTTATACACAAGTGTTCAGAGTAGCATAATTCATAATAGCTGTAAAGTAAACACAACTGAAATATCCACCAACCAATGAATGGATAAACAAATGTGGTCTGTTCATACAATGAAATATTATTCAGCCATAAAAAGGAACAATCTATCGATATATGCTACATGAGGAACCTTGAAAACATTATGCTAAGTAAAATAATTGAGACACAAAATGCCACATATTTTTTAATATGAAATGCCCAGTATGGACAAATCTGTAGAGACAGAAAGTAGGTTAGTGATTGCTCAGCACTGCAGGAAGTAGGAGTAGGGACAAAGGAGGGTGGGATGGAGACTGGCTGGTAATGGATGTCAGTTTCTTTTAGGGGAAACAAACCTGTTTTAAAATTATATTGTGGCTGGGTATGGTGGCTCATGCCTGTAATCCCAGCACTTTGGGAGGCCAAGGCAGGTGGGTCAGGAGGTGAGGAGATCAAAGCCATCCTGGCTAACACAGTAAAACCCATCTCTACTAAAAATACAAAAAATTACCCAGTTGTGGTGACATACATCTATAATCCCAGATACTCAGGAGGCTGAGGCAGGAGAACCACTTGAGCCCAGGAGATGGAGGTTGCAGTGAGCCGAGATTGCACCACTGCACTCTAGCCTGGGCAACAGAGTGAGACTCTGTCTCAAAAAAAAAAAAAAATTATATTGTGTTATAGTTGCACCAGCCATTGCAACCCTGTGAGTATATAAAAAAACATTAAATTGTGTACTTTAATTGTGTGAAGTATGAATTAATCTAACAAAGCTGTTCACAAATAAGCAGCTTTATTATTATAATTATTGCAATGAAAAATTTAGTTCTGATTAAATTTTTTGTTTTTATTTGTTGGTAAAGTAGGTGGAAGCTACTCTGATGTGATCTTCAAAGATAGGAAATAAGGTCACTAGTTGGTTGCAGTTTCTGAAACATTAATTACTCCTTTATTTCAGGGCATTATCTTTCTGTTAGAAATAGCTGCCAGCAGGGTGGTTCCTTTGGTAGCTTTACAAGTTGCCAAAAATAAGTGTGGATTATTCTGTCAGCCCCTTTTAAATCTGTCGACCTAACTAAAACAGGCGCTGTCTGGAATGAAGCTGACATGAGGCTGTGTCCAGTACTCTAAAAACGCCTGCTAAGAAGCGAAAAAAAAGGCCAGGCGAGGTAGCGTACGCCTGTAATCCCAGCACTTTGTGAGGCCGAAGTGGGTGGATCACTTGAGGTCAGGAGTTCAAAACCAGCCTGACCAACTTGGTGAAATCCCATCTCTACTAAATATACACAATTAACTGGGAATTGTGGTGTGTGCCTGTGTAATCCCAGCAACTTGGGAGGCTGACGCAGGAGAATCATTTAAACCTAGAAGGCGGAGGTTGCAGTGAGCCCAGATCATGCCACTGCACTCCAGCCTGGGCAACAAGGAGAAACTCTGTCTCAAAAGAAGAAAACAACAAAAACAAAAACAAGAAATGAAATAAAACCTGAACTGCTATCATTGATATACTATTGATATATACTTGGTATAAGATTGAGGCCAAGCTCTTCTCCTTCTGTGGTCCTTAGTTTCCTGATCTGGAAAGGGAAGGGGTCAAACTAGATCAGTAGTTATCAGAGATTGGTTTCCCAGTAATGGTTGTGATTTAATATTTTCTCAAATAAAATTAAACAAAAAAGTCAACCAATTTAAAGAAAATTATAGGAAAATAGGAGTATGAATATTGTGTAGATATGGCAAAAACCATGAAGTTAATATAATTACTGAAATTTGGCAAATGCTACGTGATACATCCTGGTTAATTGCAGTGAGAGGCGGCAAAATGCATTGGCTACAAACACCATTAC
The DNA here is from genome assembly GCF_009761245.1 of Sapajus apella. Taxonomy (NCBI): domain Eukaryota; kingdom Metazoa; phylum Chordata; class Mammalia; order Primates; family Cebidae; genus Sapajus; species Sapajus apella. The sequence goes on along the minus strand of NW_022437011.1, from coordinate 4,310,371 downwards.
TTTGTAAAGCTATCTTTCTCTCTTCCTCATTTATTTGATTTATGACATTAGGTTTTTAAATAATAATGTTAGTAATAATAGTGATCATTTCTGAAGTGCCTATTATTTGCTAGTGCCCACAAATAAAGGGAAAGTTCTGAGAGATTTTATGATCAGCCTGTGGTTTAGGTGATAAAGGAAGACCTCTCTGAAGAATTGGGACTGGGAGGATGATGAAGGGCTGGAGAAGCACTTTTTTTTTCTTGAATTGGAGTTTCGGTCTTGTTGCCCAGGCTGGAGTGCAATGGCGTGATCTCAGCTCACCGCAACCTCCACCCCGGGTTCAGGCGATTCTCCTGCCTCAGCCTCCCGAGTAGCAGAGATTAGAGGCATGATGCCACCATGCTCAGCTAATTTTGTATTTTTAGCGGAGACGGGGTTTCTCCATGTTGGTCAGGCAGGTCTCAGACTCCCCACCTCAGGTGATCTGCCCACCTCGGTCTTCCAAAGTGCTGGGATTACAGGCGTGAGCCACCACAGCTGGTCTGGAGAAGCACTTTCTATAAGACAAATGGCACCTGTGAAGGCCTAAGGTGGAAATCAAACATGTGGTCCATTCTAGAAACTAATAAATCCTATGAGATTATAGCACAGAGAATGAAGAAGAGAGAATTAAATCAAGACCCAGGGCTTAGCGTATACCTCACTGCTCACACCATGCTAAATGCTTTGCTTATTTCATCCCAGCCACACAAAGGCTCTATGGGGTCAGCATTATTATTCCATTTTGTAGATGGAAACTAAAGCTTAAAGTTAAAATATCTTAAGCTGAGCACAGTGGGGCATGCCACTTGTCTCAGCTACTCAAGGAAACTGAGACAGGAGAATCCCTCGAACTCAGATCAATTTCCAGCCTGGGTAATATAGTGAGACCCCATCTCTATAATAAAATAAAATAAATAAAATAAAAATATTGCTGTGGTTACAGAGCTAGTGAAACATAAAGCCTGGATTTGAACACAATCAGTTTACCTCCAGAGCCAGTGCGTAAGTCACTACATCATACTGCCAGCTGACTCCATGTGAGTTATCTCAGCTCCTCCAAAGTATGGCCATCCTTTGATATTCCTTTGCCCCAGCTAGGATGACAGGTTGTTTTAGCAATAGAGTACTTGCTCTCTGATCCTAGACAGGAAGCCGATTGTTAAAAAACAGACATTGAAAGCATAACCAAAGCTATTAAAATTTTATAAGCAAACTTTACCCAAGATTCTGTACTGGGGCTGAATATCAAAAGGACTTATTACGAAATCATATCTTTTTAAACTTCCATATAATTTTCTTCTCCTTAACCCAGGGTTGAGAAAGGTAAAAACAACAGAGTTTTGTTTTCACTAGGAAAATAGTATAGCCTTATTTGGGACAAGAAATGAAAATGGAGCTTTTGGTCAATTTTTGCTCCCACAATATGATTTGGTGCAGAAAAGGCAAAAAGCCATTTGTCACTACATTTAAAGAGATTTGTCTAAAGCTATATAACTTCTCATGGTTCAATATGTGCTCATGGTACAATATGTGCTCATGGTAACAGGCTAAATCTCTAATAATAACAAATATCACTCATCCCATTGTTAACGCTCAGAAGTTCCATATTTTATACCTCCAACTGTATTGCTATTGAACAAAGGATGATGACAGTAATACAATCTGAGAATTATACCCTACTCAATTCCAACTTCAACAAATGGAACAAGTGACCCAAACACTTTAATTCTAGTCCAAACTTGAAAGAAAGCCCTCTCATTAATGTTTGGGCTTGCTCTCTGACCATTGAAAAGTCCAAAAGAAAGAAACAAAAATAAAGGCAATGTTTACCCAAGATGGTTGGGAATTGAACCTACATTTTGAATAATATTGTTATTCTTTTGGCCTTTTCCTAAGAGGCATTTTGAAATGGAGTCATGACAGCTAAGAAACCCTATTATAGTCTCTTAAGTTAAACGCTTGTTGGGAAAGAGAAACATTCAGGAAATTAGAAGATTAAAAATCTAAGTGGTTTTTCCTTTCTAAAATACAGTCATTTTGATGGTTTCAATACTCCACTCTCTTCAGTTTTTACTTCTTTGTATTTGTACCAAGATGAATGGTGATTTAAGTGTATGTCCTTGTCAGGAGCCTAGAGAAGATGATTTAAAATTACGAACTGTCCGTCTTGGCCCAGAACCGAGGGATTTCCTGGGATGCAGGACTTTCAGTGCTAACATTAGGACAGGCTAAGAGAAATCAGAATGGCTGGTCATCCTAAAATTGTGTTTCTTTGGCCTGGTTACAGATCCTTGCTTAAGCAAACCAAAGGAGTCCATCCCTTGTCTACTAAGTCATCATCTCCCTCAAGCCCAGGCATTTTATTTTCAAAAGCTTCCCAGATTGTTCTGATAGCCAGCCAGATCTGGGAGTTTTTAAGGTGGTGCAAGGAGTTCCTAAATAGAATGGTTGGATTCGTCTCAAATGGAAAATGCAACTGATATACTATATATATATATTTTAAATTGTAACATCTCTAAAGTTAAACTGTATTTAAAAACAAAAACAATGGTTTCTTTGAGAAGACAGTCTAAATGTCTTAACATTTGACAAGGTACATACACTTTTAAGACTGGGCATTAATCCAAGACACCAGAGATTAAAACATTAGCTACCTATGCAGCTTTGAGAAATTTGGGATCTACATTTAAACTGGATGACCTTTCTCCTACTTCATGGCATCTCCCATCTCCCAGGGAGGGAGAGAAGGGAAACAGAACTCTAAACAGCTTCCTCCATTCAGAATCCTCAATAAAATGCTGCCTTCTCTTGCTTTTTACTTTAGGTTCCTGACTTAAAAAAAAAAACAAAACTGAAGTTTATAACTTTCCATTATAAAATAAATCATACTTTTTAAAACATTTGAAAAATATTTTTTAAAAAAGAAAGGAAAAGCTTATTCAAACAACTGCCTTCCTTTCAACACAACCAGTTTTAATATTCTGGTATATTTCTTTTCTACATTATTCCTACATATTAAAAATATGTAAATATAGCTATGATTATACTATGTATACAACATTACATTTCACCTTTTAAAAAAACCTCACCATTGTAATATAAACATTATTATGTCATGACAAACCCATCACAAATAGTTATTTTAATGGCAAAATGATATTTAAAGAGGATGCTTGTAATTCATTTGACAAGACTCTTGACTAATTTTCAAGAGCAATGCCTTTAAAATAATCTACCAAATACTTGTAAATCATTATGAGATAGATGCCCCCAAAATATAATCTAATGAAGAATTACTGTCCTGATAGTTAACCTACAACTAAAGTCTTTCCTTTATGTTAAAGAATGAATACTTCCTTGAGACTACTTTCTTGTTTTGGTATTTTGCTGGGGTTGCTTTCAATTCAGATGATAGAACATCCTCAGATGAAATTTTAAAAAGAAAAAGAAATCACCTATAACTCCACTGTTTTAAGACTGCCATTCCAAGATGTATATGCATAACGATTTTTACACAGGTGTAATCATACAATGCATGCAATTTTGTGTTCCCTTTTTCTACTTACTATTATAGCTTCTTTGCCATGTCGTTACATAGTCCTTATAATTGTCATTTTAATGGTTGCATAATCATCTACAAGTTGTTGCTTGTGGCAACACAATTTTTGGGTTTGAGAATAGGCAATATTATGTGGAATAATTAGGAAAGAAAAAGTTTGTTGAAAGATGTGCTAAAGCAGTGACTTTCTAATTGTGATGCTTGATATGCCCCAAAGGTTATTGTAGTAAGTGTGGTAAGGAGAGAAGTCCCCGACAACCCAATCATCTTTTAATTAAATCACTTCTCTTATAAGTTTCTTTTTGAAAATAAGGCTTTTTTAAAAAGGTAGGAAGATTAAAAAAAAAAAAGGATAACATTAAAAAATGCTACCTTTAGGCCAGGCGCAGTGGCTCACGCCTGTAATCCCAGAACTTTGGGAGGCCAAGGCGGGCGGATCACCTGAGGTTGGAGGTTCTAGACCAGCCTCACCAACATGGAGAAACCCTGTCTCTACTAAAAATACAAAATTAGCCGGGCGCGGTGTGCACCTGTAGTCCTAGCTACTCAGGAGGCTGAGGCAGCAGAATCAATGGAACCCAAGAGGCAGAGATTGCAGTGAGCAGAGGTCGTGCCACTGCACTCTAGCCTGGCAATAGAGTGAGACTCCATCTCAAAAAAAATAAATAAATAATGCAAATTTTATGTAGAGTATGCCATTTACCAACTATGTGGCGTTGGGAAAATGCCTAAGTTTCCTTATTTATAAAATGAGGATATAAATTTTACCTTATTCATTGCACTGTGGTAAAGAGTAAATAAATATATATGTAATATACATATATTGTTAGAACAATGCTTCATGCATCACTGTTGTATAAATGTTTGTTAATAAATAGAATACTGGAAAAAACAACATCCAGCCAGCAATCCTAGAGTGCATTCAGGTTTGTAAACTTTAAGCAAGAAGTAGAGCAAATAGAGACGGTGGCAAATCTGCCAATGGCTATAAGACCCCCAAATCAGCATAAAGGTTAACCACAGGCTTCAGGGTAAAAATATCTAAGTTTATGATTAGACTCTGATACTTCATACTTTGTGACTTCAGACAACTGATTTAACTTCTGTAAGCCTCAGTTTCTCTATCTGTCAAAGAATGGTAATAATATTAACTACCTCATAGAGTTCTTGTGAGCAGTAAATGAGATAATTTCTATAAAGAATTTAGCCCAAGACCGGCCCCATCTTATGTCTTCAACCGATAGTTAAAATCATCCTAGGTACAATGCATTTTTGATCAATTACTGGGTTTTTTTGGGCCACACCCACAACTTGTTTTATCTTAAAAAGTGCCAAATATGTTCCATATGGTGTCCAGATGGCCAAGATAGAAAAAAACTTTCATTTCACTTTTCAGTTTGCAAATGGACTTATATTTGGAAATCCAGGCTGATATGTCTCCAGAAGTCAGTGTGCCAAGACATTTTCTGTAATTGCAGGCAGTAGAGTCTGGGGAATAATGGCGATCTTATGACGGCACTGCCTTAGGAGTTAGGTGATTCAATTCTGGTCCCAGTTTTGTCCCAAACTTGTTATATGGCCTTAAATACATCAGTTTTCTGCTTTACCTTTAAATTATCTCCTCTCTGAAATAATTTGGTTGAACGACAGACAACCTCAAAGGTTTTCCTACCTCTAAAGGGTCTGTGCCATTTTAAGAATCCTTGAGGTGGCCAGCCAGGCATGGTGGCTCACACCTGTAACCCCAGCTCTTTGGGAGGCTAAGGTGGGTGGATCATGAGATCAGGAGTTCAAGACCAGCCTGGCCAAGATGGTGAAACCCTGTTTCTACTAAAAATACAAAAAAAAAAAAAAATTAGCCAGGTGTGGTGGCGGGTGCCTGTAATCCCAGCTGTTACGGGGGCTGAGGCAGTGAATTGTTTGAAGCCAGGAGGTGGAGGTTGCAGTCAAAATCACACCACTGCACTCCAGCCTGGGCGACAGAGCAAGACCCCATCTCAAAAAAAAAAAAAAAAAAGAGAGAGAGAGAGAATCCTAGAGGAATGAAGGTTTTGTGGACAAAGAGTTACATTTTACAGAGCAGTGTGCAACTTCGGTGAAGATTGTCATTTCTAGATCAGTCATATTGGCTCCCTCTTTCCTCTCAATGGGAGAGGAGTTATCACATACACACACACACACATACACACGCGCGTGCAGAAAAAAAACAACCCTAGGATTTGGGGAATAAATTCCTGAAGCACGTGAATGGCGTAAGTTTCTGACCTTAAAAAAATATTTTATCCAGATATTTGCATTTGGAGTTCATGCATTTAGCTTACATACTCCTTGTCTATTAAAGAAAATGAATTACCACCCCACCTTAACATTGTCTCTGGCCCTCAGCAGAGGGGAAAAACATTTTTGGTTTGTAATACAGTAGAATTACAGAATGTTTGCCTTATTTAGTCATGTTCTGGCTGATTCATTCTGACTGATATTGTTTAGAATAAAAACTTGACCAGATGTTCAGTTAAGTGAGCTAGAAAGATTAACTATCAGTCCTACCATACTATCTTGAAGGGTGGGTGTAGTCATCTCCAAAGAATTTCCTGGAGCTGGACACAAAGGTTACTGATTATAATTACAGCTAACACTTGGTTAAATACACCCAGTGGACCAAGTGCCGTTCTAAGTGCTTCAAAATCTTTTAGGCACACAATAATCTTTAAAGGGAGGTACTGTTATCCTTGTTTTATGAGTGAAGTCACTGAGTCTCAGAGAGGTGAAACAACTTATCTAAGGTCATTCACCTAGTACACGATAAAGGCAGGAGTTGAAACTAGGAACTTTGATATCCATTTTAAAATTCTGCTGAGTCCATTGCTTTATGCAGTTTCTCGTTTTTGACCCAAGATACCATTAAAACTTGAAAATATTAGGTTCATTACTAATTTAGGAGTGGGCAAAGAGGAATTTGAGCTATTATGAGTAGACAAAAATATAGTACCTGACCCAAGGGGAAGGAAGAATGATAACTTTTGAAGAAAACACTTATATACCTGATTAGAAATCTCTTGCATTACCAAAACAACATCTCTACTGTTTATCCATCTTTTAAAATAATTTAAGGAGTGTGAGAACTAAAGTTTAGACCTTTACTGCTTGTCTGTACAAGACATCTGGAATGTTTTGTTGTTATCATCAAAGTCAAATGTTCATTGATGCTTCTTGGTTAACCTTAAAAAGAAGCAAAAAGAAACTCTTAGATTCTCCTCATTTACAATGAAATCCAAGATATTTATTTGTTTAGAGGTTTGTTGGAATTACGATTCTGGTTCTCACTGACATTCTTCTGAGCTTAGTTTAATGTCTGGAGCTCCTTTATCTTTTGTTAGCACATATTCTCCAATAATATAAAGAAAGCATAACACGCTATCCATTTAGGTTTTAAAACAACAAAGTAGTTTGGAAAGTATGTTGATTCTGGATGGAGAAATTTGTGGATAGATTCTCCCAAATCTGGGTCTGAGAACTCATGATATATTGAAAAAGCATTAAATCTACTTCCAACTGAATTCCTCATACTTTTTATCCCTTAAATCCAAGGGATTATGTTAAAAACACTTTTAATATAGCATATTTTTTTTCCTATTCTTGTCTCAGTGAAGATTTTCCAATTCCTTTGCATGCAATGAAAGCTTTTGTTTATATCATTAGGATCCCATAAAGTTGCATCAATTAACTATGACATCTGAATGCATGCAATTTTGTTGGTTTAAGCATGTGTTATGATGTGGATTAATAGCTCCAGTAATGGGACAAGAAAGATCACAAGGGTAGCAGCCTTGACACAAGTATAAAAACTCTGCTAATTACAAGCAACCATAGAAAGTGAAACTCAGATTAAGACTTTGATTAGCTAGAACATGATTTGTCCTGAGAGTAAAATAAAACATCTGTATTGTGCCTCTTATTTAAATACAGATTTTCTTCAATAGGAAATGATCTGTCTTCTATCACCTGAAAGAGTTTGTTAATTATACTAGGAAAAAATCATATGTGATCAATGAATAAAGCATAGAAAAGTAGAAAGATTACCCAGAGTCTCACTATTCTTAACACTATTTAAATTTTAGCACACTTACAGTTACTTAAAATTATGTTCTGCATATCAATATTGCATTCTTCATTTTCTTTATTTTTAATTAAAAAAAACTTTTTTAAAGACAGAATCTTGCTCTGTTGCCTAGGCTGGAGTGTAGTGGCACAATTTTGACTCACTGCAACCTCCACATCCTGAGTTCAAGCAATCCTCCTGCCTCAGCCTCCTGAGTATCTGGGATTATAGGCGTGCACTACACACTCGGCAAATTTTTGTATTTTTAGTAGAGACGGGTTTTTACCATGTTGGCCAGGCTGGTTTCCAACTCCTGACCTCAAATAATCCAATTACTTCGGCCTCCCAAAGTGCTAGGATTGTAGGTGTGAGCCACCACGCCTATAATCCTGCATTTCAAAAGTTGAACATTAAATTGTCTATGTTTCATTTGTGTGTAGAAACATAACTTTTCATGACTTTCCTAATAGTCCTTTGAGTGAATGTTCCATATTTTATCTACTTATCCTATATTCCTAAACAGCTACAGAGTTTTCCACTTTTCTATCCTAATGAATACTTCAGTATTTATCTTCATGCCTCAACATTTCCTTTTCAGGATTATTTCTTTGGATTAGCTTTCCTCCAGTGGAGTCCCTGCTCAAAAGTGTTGTATTCTAAAGTCTATTGCAAGTAAACATACTTTATCAACTTAGACTAACTTCCTGCAATAAACTTTCCCAGAATATACTATTAATTGGTTTGCCCAATGCCCAAAACGAAGTTTGGAAAGCAGAAACTCACTGTTCCTTAGAAGGATTTTGAGTTTTCTGGTGCTTTAACCAGAGTTTCTGAATTTCCCCTAAATGGTCTTAACTCTCTGCTTTAGCATGTGTTTCTGTCATGTACCTAAGTACTTGAGTTTATTCACTGCAAGGCTCTGGCTTTATCTCTGGTTCTTTCCACCTAGATGAATTCCCTCTGTGACCCTAGTCTCTGCCTCTCTCCTGGTGGGAGTGGATGTTGTGGTTATTTTCCCATTCTTCCCACATTCATTCTGTTTTCCCTGTGTCAATCGGTTGGGCGATTGGCCCTATAGCAGGTTTAGAGGTAATTCCTGATTAGCCTAATTTGTCCTTTACTTGCTCACCCCTCCATTGAAGCTGCTCTGATCATGTCATCAATGACCTCCATTTTGTTAAATCCCGTAATCAATTCTCATCTCTCATCTTAACCTCTTAATAGCATTTGGCACAGTAAATGACTCACACCTGTAATCCCAGCATTTTGGGAGTCTGAGACTGGTTAATCATCCGAGGTCAGGAGTCTGAACCCCTGGTGAACTCCTCTCTCTACTAAAAATAGAAAAATTAGCCAGGCGTGGTAGTGGGTGCCTGTAGTCCCAGCTACTATGGAGGCTGAGGCAGGAGGATTGCTTGAACCTGGGAGGCAGAGGTTGCAGTGAGCCTAGATCATGTCACTGCACCACTGCACTCTAGCCTGGATGACAGAGTGAGACTCCATCTCAAAAACAAACAAACAAACAAACAAAAACCCAGAAACTATTCTTAGTATTTGACCAGATAGAATTTAATGCAGGGTCTTGAGGACACAGACAACAAAAGAGCTAAAAAGCCAAATGAGACATAGTGAGGTAGACACTGGCAACAGCAGAAACACAATACCAATTTACACTGAAGGAACAAAGATGAGAGGAGCTGGTAGCAGAGCCCGTGGGCTGCGGTGACTCATCAGAAGCTGGAACTATGCAGGGTTTGGCTGGCAGAAGCTGGAGCCAGGGAAGAGATACAACTGCTATTAGAGACACTATCCCAGAGAGGGAGAGATAAAGCACCTGGTTTATCCTTTTCTTTTTCTCTCCAATTTCTCGTCGCTGCCCTCAGTACACTAATCCCAGCTGGAAATCAGCTAACAAGAGAATCCTGGAAAAGCAGACTGCAGGTGTCAATCCACTGCAGAACAGACCACAGTGGGGAAAAGATGAGGAATAGGTTGAGGGTCGACAGGTCCAAGTCTGACACATCAAACTTCTTTTTTTCATTCATTTGTTTTGTTTTGTTTGTTTGTTGAGACAGGGTCTCACTCTCTTGCCCAGGCTGGAGTGCAGTGGCATGATCTCGGTTCACTGCAACCTCTGCCTCTCAGGCTGAAGTGATTCTCCTACATCAGCCTCCCAAGTAGTTGGCATCACAGGTGCGCCCCACAACCACCCAGCTAATTTTTGTATTTTTAGTAGAGGAGGTGTTTCAGCATGTTGACCAGGCTGGTCTTGAACTCCTGACCTCGAATGATCCACCTGCCTCAGCCTCCCAAAGTGCTGGGATGACAGGCATGAGCCACCATGCCCAGCCTAACTTCTTTATCCCCTTCTTTACTGGTTGCTCCTTCTCAATCTCCCCACTGATTCCTACTCTTCTCCCTAACCTCTTAATGTCAAGGTATCCTAAAGCTCAATTGTCTATCTTCTCTTCTAGTTTTCCACAGATGTTTAGTTACACTTTCCTACCTCTCAGCCTTAAATATAACAATTTACTGCTATTTCTCATATTTCTGTGGGTCAACTAGGCTAGTTGAGCAGTTCTCTCTTGGGATCTATCATGAAGTTTGTGGTAAACACTGTGATTTATCAATCAGATTCCTTCATTTAAAAATGAAGGACAGGTCAGGCATATTGGCAGATGCCTGTAATCCCAAAATTTTGGGAAGCCGAAGCAGGGGATCAGTTGAACCAAGGAGTTCAAGACCAGCCTGGGCAACAAAACCAGATCCCATCTCTACAAAATGTTTTTTTTTAAAAAAAAAAGCTGAGTGCAGTGGCATGTGTCTGTAGTCTCAGCAGCTCCAGAGGCTCATGGGGGAGGACCCCTTGAACCCAGGAGTTCAAGGTTGCAGGGAGTTGTGACCTTGCACTGCACTCCAGCCGGGGTGACCGAGCGAAATCCTAACTCTCTCTCTCTCTCGCTCTACACACACACACACACACACACACACACACACACACACACACACACGGCCTCAGTTGCTGGGAGTATGGCTGGCAGTTGGCCCTGAGCTCTCAGTCTGCTTCAGGAAATGCCTCGGCTTATGAAGGTCACCTCATCCAAGTTTTCCCACCATTCTCAAGGTAGCCCACATCCAATGCCTGATGATATTGACATATGAAGTCCATCCTTCTCATTCCTTAAGAAACTAGATAGTCACAAGTCACTTATTTATTGGTGGGATAGTAGAATTGTTTAGGTACAGACAAGAGATAGATCTAACAAGATAGGCACTCCAAAAATATTTGTTGAATTAAATAGTGAACCGACTATTTTTATTCAAATCCCAACTTAGCAAATGTTTGACTTTGTCTGGTGGGTTTTGCTTGTTTGTTTGAGACAGGCCTCAGTCTGTCTTCTAGGCTGGAATACAGCGGTGTGGTATCGACTCACTGCAACCTCTGCCTCCTGGGTTCCAGCAATTCTCCCACCTCAGCCTCCCAGCACTGGAACTACAGGCGTGTGCTACCATGCCTGGCTAATTTTTGTATTTTTTGGTAGAGATAGGTTTCACCTGGCTGGTCTCAAGTTCCTGGCCTCAAGTGATCTGCCCACCTAGGCCTCCCAAAGTGTTGGAATTACAGGCATGAACCACTGTACTCAGCTAACTTTGTCTACTTTTTAAATCTATTTCAGCCTCAATTTATTTCAGCTACAAAATAGCAATAAGCAGGATTACACAAGATAATATATATAAGGCTCTTAGCACAGCACAAGCATAGAGCAAATGCTCAGTAAATAGGATCTACTTTTATTATTGTACTTGACAACTTTAGAGCTTTGAACAAATTACTGAGAGACATAAAAGGAGAGTTGACAGAAAATCAGAGAGTTGAGTGCACTAAGGGGGTTGCCGCTGATGGCTTCACAGCATTACAGTTTCTACTTTGCTTTATTCTTATTTGTAGTTCTGCTAGAGACATCCAGAAACTTTCCTGCTAGCTGAATATGTGAATAGTTCTACACAATACAAAGAACTATAGAGTTATTTATATAAGTAGTCTGATTGCAGTCATATTCTACTCCTAGCATCCTAAGGATTGCATAGAAGTACCTGGGGACAAACATGCACTACAGCTCCATTTTAGTATACTTGATGCATCAGGGATCTTCATAAGATTTTATTTGTTGCTGCTCCCCTCCTTCCAATATTTGAAAATATATTAGCATTGGAAAATTATAGAAATATTTAGTGACGTATTTATTCATAAATTTTGTAGGTGCTGGATATATAGAAAATGAATCAACAAAGATATAATCCCTGGCCTAATTAAGCTTAAGTCTCCTTACTAATAAGGGTAGCAAAGGAGCCCCATGCACAGTAACTACATGACTACATTGTAAACAGTAATGAAGATGAGGTCTTTTTGTTATGAGTTCTGGTTATTAAACTGATGACAAATATTTTCAGGGCAAATGGCATCACCAAATACAGAAATGGCTAGCAATTAAACTTGAATCCTTTTGCATAAAAACTTACATATTGCTTATTGTCTTATTTGTTTGTTTTTTGAGACAGGATCTTGCTCTTTCATTCAGGCTGGAGTGCAGTGGTGTGAACATGACTTATTGCAGCCTCAACCTCCTAAGATCATGCAATCCCCCCACCCACCTCAACCTCAATTGCAGGCATGCCATCAGGCACAGCTAAATTTTTATAGAGATGGGGCTCTCACTATGTTTCCCAGGCTGGTCTTAAGCTCCTAGCCTCAGCTTCCAAAGTGCAGGGATACAGGCTTGGGCCACTGTACCTGGTGCTTACTATTTTCTTGTAAGGATCTTATTCAAATACATTCCCACACTGAATCTAAAGAAGCTAGCAAAAAAAAAAAAAAAAGAAGAAGAATAAATGAAAATTCCTGATGTGCAAAGCAATAAAAATGATAAGACAAACAGGCATGTTAAAATGGAAGGTCTTTTTTAGTTCCTTTAAGCCTGGGAGCAGTTCAGAGTGGCCTGTGGGGTACCCACTGTAATGTGTGGCTTTGTTGCTTACTTGCTTTAAGAAATGTCTATGTTTTTAGGTCATTTTGTGGTAAGACCAGAGTCTTTTCCATAGTTTAATCTCTGAACACTAATGGACTTCAAATTAGTGACCTTGGGAGCAAAGAGCAAGGACCACTTTGGATCTAGTGGAGGTTACTCTAAGTCCAAATTTATCAGAAATCCTCCTCTTAAAAATCTCTATAATGGCCAGGCGCAGTGGATCACACCTGTAATCCCAGCGCCTTGGGAGGCCGAGGCAGGCGGATAATGAGGTCAAGAGATCAAGACCATCCTGGTCAACATGGTGAAACCCTGTCTCTACTAAAAACACAAAAATTAGCTGGGCACGATTGCGCGTGCCTGTAGTCCCAGCTATGCGGGAGGCTGAGGCAGAAGAATTGCTTGAACCTGGCAGACAGAGGTTGCAATGAGCCGAGAGCACACCACTGCACTCCAGCCTAGCGCCTGGCGACAGAGCAAGATTCTGTCTCACAAAACAAAACAAAACAAAACAAAACAAAACAAACTCTATACTAAACTATGAGAGCACAAATCAAAAGTGTTTTGTATCCACAGAATTATGACAAAGTAAACATAGCAGTGCAACAACTTTCCAGGGAAAAAACAAGAATGTTACCAAAAATCCTCCTTGCATCCCCTTGGGATCACTACTCCTGCCAGTCAAAGGTCATTACGGCCCTGAAGTGTAACACTGTATATCTATTTAACTATTGAATATTCAACACTGTGTGCGTGTAACACTATTTATTCATTGTATGTAAATGAATCATACAGTAGCTAGTCTTCCATGTCTGGCTTCTTTCTCTCATTATTTTTATGAGGTTTGCCTATGTTGTGCGTAGCAGGAGCTCATTATACAATTATTATTGCTGGCCAGGTGCAGTGGCTCATGCTTGTAATCCCAGCACTTTCGGAGGCTGAGGTGGGTGGATCACCTGAGATGAGGAGTTAGAGACCTGCCTGGCCAACATGGTGAAACCTCATCTCTACCAAAAATACAAGAATTTACTGGGTGGGGTGGTGGGCACCTGTAGCCCTACCTACTCAGGAGGCTGAGGCAAGTGAACCACTTGAAGCCGGGAAGTGGAGGTTGTAGTGAGCTGAGATTGTGCCTTTGCACTCCAGCCTGGGCAACAAGAGTAAAACTCCATCTTAAAAATGAATAAATAATGTAATAAAATAATTATTTCTATGTAGTATTCTTTGTATGAATATTGCACAATTTATTTATACATTCTACACTTGATGGATATTTAGGTTGTTTTTGTTTTGAGGATATTAAGATTAATGCTGTGATAAATATTCTTGTAAAGAGTTTTTGATAATCATATACGTGTAATTCCACATGTAATAGTATTAATAATGATGATAATTGTTAATAAAAATCTGCTGAAGTCTTACTGTATGCCAGATACCATCCATTGCTGTTAACACCATTTAATTCATTTATCCCTGCTAACATTACTAGGAGAACCTGTGTATCTAGTAATGTTATGTGGAATAAGTGAATTAAATGGTGTTATTCTTTTTACAGGGTCTGGAACTGAGGCCCAGGAAAATAAATTAACTTGCCCAAAGTCACACAGTAACTGGTGATACCTGGGTTAAGTAATAGGCCGTCCAACTTTAGAGCCAGAGTGTAAAACTGCTTTACTACATACCCACAGGGAGTAGAAAATTTAGCATCCTCCTATTATCTCCAAAGACTCTTACAGGCTTCCATTTTTTTTCCATTTATTTATTCCTCATTTGCTGACTTCCTTGTTTCCTGATAAATTTTTAACTGTCATTCTCATCTTTCTATCTGTCTTTATTCTTCTCCTGTAGGCTGGATGTGACCCAGATGAACCCACCGCATATTTTCCTTGATTTCCTTAGGGTATCTCAATGCAAGGAACATGTGTCACATTCGCTGAAGGGGGATATGTCACATCATAACAAAGCCAATGACACAAAAACTAACATAACATTATTATGCTTTTAAATCCTACTGCCAGCCAACCGTTGAGCATTGTCACTGGATGATTTCCTATGAATCCTCTCATGTTGCTATTTTCTTCCACTTCATCTTCAGTACTTTTCTCTTAATATCTCCAGTCTATATATTCAACCTCAATATGTATATTTAAGTGTCTCTTCAACATTCTTGAATTACTCCAGAAAACTTTGAACACTCTTCTTGTTTTCTAATGCAGAACGATTTCATTCTTTTGTTCTAATTTTTCGGCCATTCAGTTGATCTCCCAGGACTTCTGTTCTTCCAACCAAAAGAGATGAAAACCGGTGTTGTCTTGACATTATGGTTTGATACTAACCTGATTAAATTCTTAGTCATGACCTGCTTATATTAGTGCCTTTCCAAGTGGAAGAAAACTTGTATAAATTCAGTGAAAATAGTTGCTGTAACAAATACCTTGAAAGATGCACAGTGGCTCAAATACAAGAGAAGTTTATTTCCTGCCACATAAAATCACAGTAGTTGTTTTTGATCGATGGGCCATTTTTCTCCCAGGGGGGATGTAGATGTCTGGGTTCCTTCCATTCCATGACTCTGCTACCTTCTAAGATTGCTCTGCTTTTTTAGCATCAAGTCAGGGGAAGGAGAAAGAGCATGAAGAATGACAATGGAGAGATTTTTCATGACCTAACGACACCTAAGTACTAGATGGGCTGAGAAACGTATTCTGGCTATAGGCTCAGGAAGAGGAGGAAATGGATCTACTGAGCACCAGGCAGTCTTTGCTCCTGAGTAGTATGAAATGCTCTTCTCTCTTGCTGTGAATTAGGCCACCTCTCTCTTTCCCTCTTATGCCAAAATAACAGAAATAAAATTATTTTTGTCACTTTGATATATTAATAAACTTTCTACTTAAACATAGAAGAGGAACTGTGCATATAAAACAGGTACTGGGTGATTTCAGATGCAAGGGAACCAGAAGACAGAGGAGAAGCAAGAGGCAAAGGTTCATATGGACCAGGAGGAGGAAGAATGGAAGAAGAAAGCAGGCTACTGCATCACTGGTCCCAAGGTATTATTTTGCCTTAATAATTTCTTCTCTTTATAAATCCTTCATGTTCAAATCACTCAACAAAAAGTCAATACTTTGCAATTGTGTCCTGTGAGAGATGATGTCGGAAGGTTGCCATTTCACCTAATGGGAGAAATGGGAATTTCAACGAGGTGGAAGTCATGATATAAAGGAACGTTGAACAAGAATCTGAACTTTCTTGTTCATTTTCAGTAATGGCTACAATCACTAAGCACCATGTGTGTGTGTGTGCATGCACGCATGCCTGTCTGTGTGCATGCACGCATGCCTGTCTGTGTGTGCGTGTGTTGAGGGTGCTATGCTTACTCCCCCACTGCCCTCTTTCCCTGTTGTTGCTGAGCCCCACCTTCATGCTCTTTGCTGAGAAAGCTGCCTGGGTGGGCCGAAGAGAGGTTCATGAGATGGAGTTGATATTTTCCCATAGTACTTAAAAACTACTTTTGTTTGGATCATGCTGGATAACTGGCAAATTCTGTTCCAATTAAACTACATTTTCTGACTTCAAGCAGTTGAAAAATTTGTCAGTCAGTTCATTCCCGTTTTCACTATTAGGCATTGAGTTCTCAGTTTATGAGAATGCTACAATTTATCTACAGACATTTACTCTTTTTTCATGTCATTAGAGAAAGGAGCAATAAGTACATGAAGGTAGGGTGTGAAATGTTTTTGACATTTAGGTAGTGACATTTTCCCCTCACTCAATGTATTGACTATTTATAACGGCAGATAAAACAAGGGATCGTTTGAACTATATGTTGGGAAGAACAAATATACTGCCACATAATAAAACAATATGGATAGGTGTTCCTTCACCTATAGGCATTCCTATCTAAGAAATATTTTCCCATAGTGAATAGAAAACAGAGAAATCTATGACTGCTATCTTTGCGATGAAGAAAGAACAATCATATTAGGATTAGAGATTGCTCTGCTGATTTTTTTTTTTTAATTTCAAAGTCAACTAGCTAAGAAGCTAAATATTGGTTAAAGAAAAAAAGTGAGATTCTGAGTAAGTTACTTAGCTTCTTTATGTTCCACTTTTCTCATTCATAAAATTGGAATAATAATAATGGCAAGAAACCTTTAGGTATTTAGATGATTAAATGAGTTACTGAATATAAAATGCTTGGTATAGTAGTCTGGCACAAAGTTACCTGTTCTATAATGGGAAAAGTGACATCCTGACTGACAAATTCCAATCTTAAATTTAATTCATCCCTTACCCTCTTATACACACACACACACACACACACACACACACACACACAAACGCATATAAAACGAAATATCTTACAATTCAGGCATATTATAGTTTGTATTCTACCAAGCTTTTATCTGTGTGTGTGTGTGTGTGTGTGTGTGTGTGCATGTACATATTCATACACTATTTATGCTGTTTTCTTAAAATGATATATTTTTTAATTATAATGATATCTAATTAACCAATCCTGTTCTACAGCTTGATTTTTCTTCCCACTTAATGTTTCCTGGTCTTTATTCTAAATCTATTATAATGATCTATTGTTAATGTTTTTCTTAGGATTCTATTATGTGAACATACAATTTACTTAACCAATCCTTTATGAAAAGATGTTTAAATTCTTTTAAATTTTTCTCTTTACCTTGCAAAATAATAAAAATTCCGGCTGGGCATGGTATCTCATGCCTATGATCCTAGCATTTTGGGAGGCCGAAGTGGGTGGATAACTTGAAGAGTTTGGGACTAGCCTGGCCAACATGGTGAAACCCCATCTTTACTAAAAATACAAAAAAAAAAAAATTAGCCAGGTGTGGTGGCATACACTTGTAATCCCAGCTTCTTGGGAGGTTGAGGCAGGAGAATCAATTGAACTTTGGTGGTGGAGATTGCAGTGAGCCAAGATCACGCCACTTCACTCCAGCCTTGGCGAAAGAGCGAAACTCTGTCTCAAAATAATAATAATACTAAGAATTAAAATTCTATTAGGATTTTATTATTATTATAAACGTTTGAAATATTCAAGAAAATGTAATGAAGCAAGAGCGCACAGATTCTAGTCTTTGTCAAGGTTATTTGTTGTCATTTTAAGGATATGGAAACTGAGTCCCTGAGAGTGTATGACTTGTCTAAGCTGACAAACACTGAGATGATAATCAAACCCAAGTCCCTTACCTTTTAGCACAATAAATATTCATGGGTTGGGCGCAGTGGCTCATGCCTGTAATCCCAGCACTTTGGGAGGCCAAGGCGAGCAGATTACCTGAGGTCGAGTTCCAGACCAGCCTGACCAGTATGGAGAAACCTCATCTCTACTAAAAATACAAAATTAGCCGAGCATGGTGTCTCATGCCTGTAATCCCAGCTACTCAGGAGGTTGAGGCAGGAGAATCGCTTGAACCTGGGAGGCGGAGATTGCGGTGAGCCGAGATTGCACCATTGCACTCCAGCCTGGGTAACAGGAGTGAAACTTCGTCTGAATAAAAATAAGTATTTATGATAGGGTTAGTGTATTGGAAGAGTACTGGGCTTGGAAGAATTAGATTTCAATCGTAGAAACTGAAGGGTCAGAGATGATATGCGACTCACTCAGGATTGCACCGTTAAAAAGAGGTAATAAGGCTGCCCTTTCTAATCTTAAACTCTCACAATGAGTCCCAGGATATTATCTTCTGGATCACCGAAATCAGTCTGGAACACTACGACTGTCATGTTGGCTGAGTCCAATGACTCAGGCTGCTGGGAAACTGCTCCATTTTCTCCATTTTTCCTGTCTGGAAAGTACAACTTAGCCCTGTGACTGATGGTTTCTATCCTCAATAGCAGCTGAAGAGAAGAGCCCACGGGCAATGTTTTGTGTGTCTGTTGTGACTTTTATCTAAATACATCTTCCTTATTAGTCTGCCAGGTTTTCTGGACCTCCCATGTTAGCTTAATTATTTAAGCAGCAGAGATTTTTTTTTTTTTTTCCTAATGGGTTTATTCATAGAGATAGTCATTAAGCCTTTTAAAAATATGGATGCATACTATATTAGTTTTAAGACAGCAGAATGAGAAAGAAATAGAACAGAGCATAATTTTGATGGGGAAGAAGAAAGAAATTTGAATTTTTGGACATAATGAGAAAGAATGTTATGGATAGCCAAGACTAGTTTCAGGTTTTTTTTTTTTGGGGGGGGGGCCTTATTAAAATCAATTTACTCTCCTAGCAGTTTTCATTTATAAAGGCTACACAAATAACAATACGAGCCATAATAATGACTGCCCTGAACATTTACAAAGCATTTCCCTAGCAGGTCGTCTCATATATTCCAGGTGGGGCTGTAGACTTGAACGCTGCTCCTTGGCAGACAGAGATCCGGGGGCTAATGAAATTTAAATTGGGCCAGCACAGGCCTTTCTGAAAGATGGAGTATTTCACATAACCGATCTCTCTGCAGGCGCTGTCATTTGTCGGCTTGCTGGAGAGGAGTGCTTTGCACCTTGGAGAGGCTGTAAATAACAGCACTTTGTGAGCACATAGATACCATGCCTAAGTAGAGGGATTGCCAAAAGGCAAAGGAAAAAAAAAAGTTCCTTTTTCTTCTAATATAACAATTTTTTGAGATACAATTCAAATACTATATGTCACCCATTTAAAGTATACAATTCATTGGTTTTTAGCATATTCGGAGTTGTGCAACATCACTGTACGGGAGGAAAAATTAATTTTCTTCACTCACTGTTAGGCTCATGGCTGAGGCACCTATAAGAAAAAGGCAGATCAACAAGAAAAAAGCATGCACATTTATTTGATGTGAGTTTTATGTGATATGGGAAGCTTTGAAAATGAAAATCCAAAGCAAAAGGGACCGTGTATATTTATGCTTAGGTTTAATGAAGACTGGACAGTTGTGGAGGAATATAATTAGACAAAGAGGGTGTGATCTAAAGGTAGTAAGCTGGTGGGAACTTGGCAGGGCATGTTTGTTCAAATTCTTCTGTGTCTGTGTCTTTCAATAAGGATGTTCCTTTTTTCTACATATAGAGAGGACACCTCTGGAAAGAGGGTCTTATGACTTGCTTCAGGAAAGAAGGGCAGAAGAAGGTGAGAGTGACTTTTCCTGTTTCTCCTACTTTCTCAGATGCCAAGGTGTCATATTTGAGTGTCAGTATGCCCAGAAGCACATCACCACCATCAATTTCAGAATGTTTTCATTACCCCCAAAGAAATGCTATACGCATTAGAAATCACTTCCTATTTCCCTCCAGCCTCTACATACTTAGGCAACTGCTAATCTACTTTGACTTTGTTTCTATAGATTTGAAGCCAAAGAGGTTCTTTTTTTCCTTCTCTCTCTTTTTTTTTTTTTTTTTTTGAGGCAGAGTCTTGCTCTGTCGTCCAGGCTGGAATGCAGTGGCACAATCTCAGCTCACTGCAACCTCTGCCTTTCCTTTCCTTTCCTCTTTCCTTTCCTTTCTCCTTTCTTTTTTCCTTTCCTTCTCTCTCTCTCTCTCTCTCTGCATTCACTATTTTTAACTTATCACCTCAGTGGCATTAGTTGCATTCACATTGTTGTAAATATTCTGTCTCTATGAGTCTGACTACTCAAGTACCTCATATAAATAAAATTATATCGTATTTCTCTCTTTGTACTGGCTTATTTCCCTTAGTGAAATGTTTTTAAGGTTTATTCATGTAGCATATATCAGAATTTTCTTTCTTTTAAAGGCCGAATAATATTCAATTGTATGTATATACCACATTTTACAGATCTATTCAGCTGTCTATAGACACTTGTTGTTTGTAAAGAACATAATGCTGCTATGAGCACATATAATTTGAAATCCTGCTTTCAGTTATTTGGGATATATACCCAGAAGTGAAATTGCTGGACTACGTGGTAATTCTATCTTTAATATTTTGAGGAATGACTGTACTGTTTTCCATGGTTCCAATTTCTCTACATCCTTGCTGACACTTGTTATTTTCTGTTTGTTTTTTAAATAGCCATCCTAATGGATATGAAGTGATATCACATGGTGGTATTGATTCGTGTTTCCCTAATGATTAGTAGATCGAGCATCTTTCACGTGCTTATTGGCCATTTATAGAGCATCTTTGGAGAAATGTATATTCAAGTCTTTTGCCCATTATTAATCGGGTTGTTTATTTTTTTATTGTTGAGTTGTAAGAGTTCTCTATATATTCTAACTATTAATCCCTTATTAAATATATGGTTTCTGAATATTTTCTCCCATTGCATGGGTTGCTTTTTTACTCCTTTGATATTGTTCTTTGATATTTTAGTTTTTTTTTTTTTTTTTTTTTAAGATGGTGTCCTGCTCTGTCACCCAGGCTGGAGTGCAATGGCAGGATCTCACCTAACTGCAACCTCCTCCTCCCAGGTTCAAGCAGTCCTCCTGGCTCAGCCTCCTGAGTGCTGAGATTACAGATGCACGCGATCATGCCTGGCTAATTTTTGTATTTTTAGTAGAGACAGGGTTTCACCATGTTGACCAGGTTGGTCTGGAACTCCTGACCTCAGGTGATCCTCCCAACTCGGCCTCCCAAAGTGCTGGGATTACAGGCGTGAACAACTATGCCCAGCCCCTGATAGTTTATATTTTGATGTAGTATAATTTGTCTGTTTTTCCTTTTGTTGCTGTGCTTTTGGTGTCATATCCAGGAAAGCATTGCCAAATCCAACGTTATCCTTGTGTTTTCTTCTACGAATTTTACAGTTTGAGCTCATACATTTAGGTTGTGATCCAGTTTGAGTTAATTATTGTATGTGGTATAAGGTAATGGTCCAATTTCAATCTTTTGCATGTGAATATACAGTTTTTCCAACATTATTTGTTGAAAGCAGAGGAGATTCTTAAAGAAAAACTCGATATCTTATTTTGAGTTCCATGGAAGTGAAGCCTGAGACAACTTATTTATAGATAGTTTATTTGGGAAGTGATCTCAAAAATAGGATGAGAAAGAGAACAGCATGGAAAGGGATACAATTTTAGGAAGGTCCATTGTTGAGGTCACTGCCACAGGTGACAAGGGCTTAGTTCTGCCAGAATATCTGAGAACTCTCTAGAATGTCTCTCAGATTGGCCCAGATAAAGACCAGAAAAATGAGGCACTTACCCTCATTTTCTGTCTCCAGTTTCTGTCACCATTGGTTGAGCATTGCCCTTGCAGAACGTTAGCTCTCTCGCACCTCCGAAGGGTGTGTGTGTTGGGATCGGAGGGTGGAGTGGTCTGCTGTGACTCCAAAGAAGGCTCTTATTTCTGGTACCCACCTGGAGACCCTGTTGATATGGCTTGGATTTGTGTCCCTGCCCAAATCTCATATTGAATTGCAATCCTCAGTATTGGAGGAGGGACCCAGTGGGAGGTGATTGGATCATGTGGGCAGATTTCCCCCTTGCTGTTCTCAAGGTAGTGAGTGAGTTCTCATGAGATCTGGTTGTTTAAAAGCATGTAGCACCTCTCCCTTCACCCTCTTCCTCCTGCTCTGGCCATGTAAGACAAATCTTCCCCTTCACCTACCACCATGACTGTAAATTTCCTGAGGCCTCCCCCCAGCCATGCTTCCTGTACAGCCTGCACAGCTGTGAGCCAATTAAACCTCTTTTCTTTATACATTACTCAGTCTCAGGTAGTTCTTTACAGCAATGCAAGAACAGACTAATACACATGGCAACGATGCTTCAGCTCACAAAGAACCGTTCTCAATAGCTTACACATGAGATGGCAGCCAAGGACTGTGATGCGAACCACTGAAAAGGTATGCTATAATTAGTAACCAAGAAATAAACTTCACCTGCTTCAACATTTAGTAGAGGGACAGCTGCAGGGATAGGCCCGTGCCTGTGAGCTATTGCAGGGGCGAGAAGCAAAACAGTCATATTCTTTTATTGAGCATCTCTGATAAATAAAGATATAAGTGGTAGGTTATAAAATGGATGAGACATTGCTTAAGAAGCTATAGTTTAATAGAGAAGGTATGGCAGCTGTACACATCTGTCCTCTAAAAGAAATGAAGTGGCCGGGCGCGGTGGCTCACGCCTGTAATCCCAGCTCTTTGGGAGGCCGAGGCGGGTGGATCACAAGGTCAAGAGATCGAGACCATCCTGGTCTACATGGTGAAACCCCGTCTCTACTAAAAATACAAAAAATTAGCTGGGCATGGTGGCACGTGCCTGTAATCCCAGCTACTCAGGAGGCTGAGGCAGGAGAATTGCCTGAACCCAGGAGGCGGAGGTTGCGGTGAGCGGAGATCGCGCCATTGCACTCCAGCCTGGGTCACAAGAGCGAAACTCCGTCTCAAAAAAAAAAAAAAAAAAAAAAAGAAATGAAGTGATCAATGTTATGCAGGAGATATGCCTAGGAGAGGCACTTTCTAGTAATGGATGATAAAGCCTTCACCAGAGAGGTCATACACAAGCTGGGTCTTGAAAAATGGGGTTTATTTATTGATTCATTACAAAAATACTTTTATTGATTTCCTTTTGTGTGCCAATGCTTTGTGTGATGAGCCAATCAGAAATGGTTACTGCCCTCCTTATACTGGAATGGAGACATTCAGATAATGAAGTTATCAAATAAATAAGCAAGACAACAAGGAAACAGAATGATTTACTAGTATACTGAGGTGGGATGAGGTAAAGGAACTACAGTTGGCGCAGTCAATAAATTCTCCAAAACATTTAGAGAAAACATTTGAGCCGAGGCCTGAATGGCAATGAGAAGGCGTCAACCCCATAAAATCAGAGGAAACTGTTCTAGGAAGGATAAGAGAAAATACAAAGACCAGAAGCAGGAAAAAGCTGTACACATTTAGGGAATGGAAATAAGGCCAGTGATTCTGGAGGGTAACAGCCAGAGGTGAGACAAGAGATACAAAATGAGATAAATGAACACAGTCCAGGCCACTTAGGACCGGATAGCATGATAAGGTCTTTGGACTTCATCTATGTGCCAGGAAAGTCCCTGAAGAGTTTTAAACAGATGAGTGACCTAATAGGATTTACGTTTTTAAACGATCATTCTGACTGCTGTGTCAAAAAACAGGCCTTGCTGGACAAGAGTATAAGCACGGAGCTCAGTTCAGAGGCCCTTGCAAATGTCATCCAGATTGGCCCTGGGATGGCTTGATCCAGGCTGGCGGCAGTAGAAGCCAGATTGGGATCCCATGTTGCAGGTAGATTTGAAGGTTGTTTTGGTTGTTGCTTTCCTTGTAAGACTTTTTCTCATCTGATATAAACACCGTTTTTTTTTTTTTGCGAAGTTTTACCCTGTCACCCAGGCTGGAGTGCAGTGGCGTGATCTTGGCTCACTGCAAGCACCGTTTCCTGGGCTAAAGTGATTCTCATGCCTTAGCCTCCTGAGTAGCTGAGTTTACAGGCATGCACGCACCAGCACACCTGGCTAATTTTCGTATTTTTCGTATAGACAAGGTTTCACCATGTTAACCAGGCTGGTCCCGAACTCCTGACCTCAAATGATCCACCCGCCTCAGCCTCCCAAAGTGCTGGGATTACAGGCATGAGCCACTGCACCCAGCCCAACACCCTTTTCTAATAACCTAGCTGGGAGCGTGGATACAGGTGTTAATATCAGATGAGAAAGAATCTTATAAAGAAATTAAGCCTTTTTCTACTTGAATGAAGCTTAAGCTGTCATTGACAAATAATGGTGGAGAACTGGTTTTGAAAGAGATCAAGTGAGGCCGGATGTGGTGGCTCATGCCTGTAATTCCAGCACTTTGGGAAGTTGAGGCAGGCAGATTATCTGAGGTCAGGAATTTGAGAGCAGCTTAGCCAACATGGCAAAGCCCTGTCTCTACTAAAAATACAAAAATTAGCCAGGCATGGTGCCAGGCGACTGTAGTACCAGCTACTCAGGAGGCTGAGGCAGGAGAATTGCTCTAACCCAGGAGCCAGAGGGTGCAGCGAGCCAAGATCGCACCACTGCACTTCAGCTTGGGCAACAGAGCGAGACCCTGTCTCAAAAAGAAAACAAAAAAAGAGAAAAGAAAGAGATCAAGTGAACTTTGAATACTGTGGAAAGGAAACAGATCTAATTCTGTAGATGATACTGAGTAGTTGAAGTTTTTTTAAAACAAAGGGGTGACAGAAACCAAACTCAAAATGGATCAAAATCTAAATGTAAGAGCTCAAACCGGTCATCGCTGGCTGAAAAAGCTCATAGATTTAGGAAGGAGAACAATAACAACAGTGTGTGTGTGTCTTTAAGCAGGGCGAGTGAGAATAACAAAGCCAACAGACTTGTTCTTCAGAAGTTCATTTATTTCTCTGTTTATTGACGTTGCTATGGGGATGCTAAAAAGCTAGCCAGGAGGAGGGAGAACAGTTGACTGCCTCTGCACTTAATAATCTGATTTTATGTAAGACATCGAGAAAGAATGCAATAACGCAGGCTCTTTGCTTTGAGCATTGAAAGAAACCAGATGAAGCTGAGCTCACATTCTTCTCAGCCACACCAGTCCCCTCCTTGGGTACAGGATTTCAGGCCCAGCTGTCCTGGCACTACCCAGCCTGACATTTGGAGGAACTCACCCTGCATTTCGCCTCCTCTTTCCCGTTTACTCCCTCAGACCAGAATATTGCAAACAGCCTGCAAAGAGAAATAAAACCCCAAGGATATGGAAAAGGAAACCTGCCTATAAAAGGAGCTTTACAAAGGGAAGCTAGTTCAATTGGTGTTCGGAAGCTACTCCCTCCTGGAGTATTAGTTGATATGGCCCGAAGCTTCGGTCTTGGAGAAGCTGCAGATTTTTATTTAGATTTGGATTTTTCTACTTTCTTTCAGGAAGTCAGTGTTTGGAAACTGGTGGTCAAGGTATTTTTTTTCCCTAATGAGAAACACATTATTTGTGGTGGTGTTTAGGATAATCCATTGAAGTTTTCACTTTTCTCAATGTCAGAGTAAGATTGTGGAGTGTAACTGGATTTTTTGCTGTGAAGAGTTGAAACAAAAAGAGATCTTTCATTATTCTGAATTCTAAACCCTGGGCATCCTCAATTTTTAATAATATCCTCACTCATTCTTTCCAGAAATTTTGAAGCTCTTCTATGTGCTGGACACTGTAATAGATGCTAAGAACATAGTGATGAGTACATGGCCCCTTACCTAACTACCACAAAAGGGCACTAAAAAGGATGGCTGGTATTTTTAAATCTTTGCTATGTACAAGTAATTGTGGTTAAATCTGTTACATGCATTGCCTCACTTAAAACCTCTGGCAATTGGTGAAAGTTAGTATTATCCTAATATTATAGATGAGGAAGTTGAGGTGTCACTGTCTGGCATGGAGGTTGACAGATTATTACTGTATTAGGGTGTGGTGTGATTTGAGGAGCAAGAAGAAAAGCCACTGACATTCTGAAATATCAGAGCCTGAATAGTTTGTTCTTTGGGGCTAACAGTGAGATAAGAATTAAACTGCCAGGCGTGGTGTCTCACACCTGTAATCCCAGCACTTTGGGAGGCTGAGGCGGGCAGATCACCTGAGGTCAGGAGTTCGAGACCAGCCTAGCCAACATGGTGAAACCCTGTCTCTACTATAATACAAAAAATTAGCTGGGCGTCATGGTGCACGCCTGTAATCCGAGCAAATAAATAAATAATAAAAATTAAACCACAGTTAGTTCTTAACATCTTTGGCCAAATGTCTCTCTAAAATTATTCTCAGCATGGCAGGTAGCAGAGAACCATTCTCCTTAGGAATTAGGCAGCCCTCCCTCTGTTTTCCAGTGTGGACACTCTATCCTCATGCTTTGCTTTCTGTACTGCCCTGTCTCAACAATTGCCAGGAGATTTTGCAGTGGCTGAGTCTTATGTCACCACTTCTCTGCTGTTTCCATGATTACATTCACTTAGGGCTCATTAGGCTATTGCCAGGGTCCTTGCTGATACTGATTTACTTTATTTGATATGCACAAAGTTTTCTTTTCCCCAAATATTAGAGGATTTCAAGGATTTTGAGAAGTAAGTGTAGTTCAACTTTATAGCCTTTACAACCATAACTTTAGAGAATAAGAGCTTCTGTCCCCCAATCTGTGATGACCTCATAAGATCACCTTATCCACAGTACACGCTAACACCGGATTTTGAATCAACACATATATGTGTGTGTATGTGTGTGTGTGTGTGTGTGTGTGTGTGTGTGTATACTTAAATCTGAAGAAACATTCTAAGAATCAAAGAGTAATACATTTATACAAATAGAGTCCAGAATATTTTTAAAGATAAACTAAGCAAATGCATTCGCACTTCATCCACTCTGGCTTAATTTTCCAATACTAGGGAAAAATGTTACTCATCATAATGAAGCTTCTACTTCACCATCCTCTGTTACAATCTAACATGAAGAAGCTTAAGATGAGCATCTTGAAACATGCATGCATGGCAAGAAGCGAAGTGCCCCGTTTTAACAAGAGTGGAAAGGAATCTACTGATTATTTACAGATGCTCATTTTAGAGCTCTTTCTGGTCTAAGTTCCAGAGCAAGACATTGTAGTTACTGAGCAGCTTGCATAACATCAGCTGCAGGAGACACTTGTTGAAGTCCTGGGTGGTGTCCACTGGATTAGTGAAGAGCAAATTATGACAAAGTGGCTTCCTTCAGGAGTATTACTAAGTCTCAACTTAAATGTATCTTTTGGCCGGGAGCAGTGGTTTACGCCTGTAATCCTAGCACTTTGGGAGGCCAAGGAAGGCAGATCACGAGGTCAGGAGTTCGAGACCAGCATGGCCAACATGGTGAAACCTTGTCTCTACTTAAATATACAAAAATTAGCTGGGCATGGTGGTGTGCATCTGTAATCCCAGCTACTTGGGAGACTGAGGCAGGAGAATCTCTTGAACCCAGGAGGTGGAGATTGCAGTGAGCCGAGACCAAGCCATTGCATTCCATTGCACTCCAGCCTGGATGACACAGCAAGATTTTGTCTCAAATTATATATATATATACACATACATACACACATTGTGTCTCTTTCTTAGGGGATATTTCCCTAACACTTTAGAATGGGCTATATCCCCTGGCATATCTACATTCTTGGCCTATAACTTTGATTCATAGCATTTACCACAAATTTAATTTAAGCAAATATTTGTGTAATAATTTCTCTGATGAGCTCCTTTGTCACTGGAACATAAGGTCCATGAGTTGATGTCTTTTTTCACTTTTGGAGGAAATCCAAATATTTAGCTCAATGCCAAATGTATATGAGGATCTCAATTAGTTTTTGCTGAATGAGTCAAAGGAAGGGAAAATAATTTACCTGAAATGATGAACCAAAACAATAAAAAGTTTGATTTCATTAGAAGTGAACCTAGTTGAGTTGTTTCCAAAATTATGATATTAAAAAGGCCTTTTTAGTTACTCCTTGTTAAAACAGTATCCAATAAGCCCCATGAATTCTGTCATGCCTTTATAAGACCTTGCATTTTGTCAAAAGTCCATCGACTTATACTTGGAAAATAACAGGGAGTTGCTCTATGTGGCACATGAGTTATTCCATCTGCAGACAATGCTGCAGACAAGCACACACACTTGGTGTTCTGTTCCACAGTTCTTTGGATACCAGGGAACTGTCACTTACAGTTTGGAAACTACTAAGCTAATACCCCAAATTGCACCCTATTCTAACATTCTGAGGTTAATCAGTGTTTGGTAAAAAGGTGAATAAGATATCCTGACATTTAATTAGCACAAAACACCTCTAAAATCTCAAGAATGCCTTTTAGCCCTCAGCATTGCATAATAAGTTGGTAGCA
Organism: Sapajus apella; assembly: GCF_009761245.1. Classification (NCBI taxonomy): domain Eukaryota; kingdom Metazoa; phylum Chordata; class Mammalia; order Primates; family Cebidae; genus Sapajus; species Sapajus apella. The sequence goes on along the minus strand of NW_022437011.1, from coordinate 4,281,827 downwards.
CTTATGCTCCTGGGGCTTCTTTAAGATAACATAGGTATCTGGCAAGGAAGTGTCTATCTCTGTCTTCTCCTGTTGTCTAATCTCTTATTGTTTCCCACTGGCCAAACCCAACAGATGCCAATGGGCAAGAGAGCCTGTACCACAATCAAAAACCATCAGTATCTCAAGGCACAGACTAACTCAGAGAAGGGTACAAAATGGATCTGGAGGGAAATGTTGAACAACCAACACAACAGGGAAAAATACCTTTGCACACTTGACAGTTTCTAAAGCACTCGGAAAATCTTCAAGGCTGCGGATTGGGAAACTGACGATGGATGAAATAGAGGAGGAAAACAGTTAAGTGACTCGCCCAAGGCTTAACACCTAGTAGGAGGTTTTCATAGAAGCAGACCTTTTCTTAAACAATCTGAACGTTGTCTAGTGACTTTGTTGTGTTTATCCTTTCCACCTTTGCCCTCCCTCCCCAAACACAAAAATGTTCTTGTAGATGGAAATCATTTGGTGCTATGGCTGAGCAGTGTGGGTGGTTTGTGTTCTGTTTCTTTTCTGTTTATTTGGGGATTTTGCCTCTGTTTATAAAATATTATCTCTCAGTGTCTATAGTATTTTGTCGTTGTTGTAAAAGTGCCCAGAATTTCTCAGACCTTGGTGTAGCTGAGTTGTGGCCAACATGAAGCCTGATTATTCACACTGTGGGGGAGAGAGTAGGTTTTTGTAAACTTATGGAGGACTGCCCCCTGGGGGCCAGAAGAATGAGCCCCTTCCTGGAAGTGAGTAGAATGGCTGCAGGAGGCTGATAAACACTGTGAGCCCTATGTACCTATTAATACCCAAGAAATACCCTCAGTAGTGGCATACTATTGGAATCACTCATGCCAATTCCCAGCTTCCTTGTGCATTACTTTTCTCACCTCTTAGCAAGCCAGATTCAGCAAAGATTATCCTAGAAAACCTAACTTTTCAAAATTAACAGGTGTTTCTAAAAGAAAACTAGAATAATGAAAAAAAAAAAATAAGGTGACAAAGTTGCCTATCATCACATCACCAAAGAGAACATTTTCTCCTAAATCTTTCTAGTCTTTATTTTCTGCATGGATATATATACCTATTATATATATAATTTATTGTAATACTTTGGGAGGCTGAGGCAGGTGGATCACTTGAGTCCAGGAGTTTGAGACCAGCCCAGGCAACATAGCACCTGGTCTCTAAAAAATATAAAAATTAGCTGGGCATGATGGTGTGCACTTGAGATCCCAGCTTCCTGGGAGGCTGAAGTAGGAGGACTGATTGAGCCTTGGAGTTTGAGGCTGCAGTGAGCCATGATTGTGCCACTGCCCTTCAGCCCATGTGACAGAGTGAGATCTCATCTCAAAAGGTATGTTTTTTAAAAATAGAATTATTCTGTCCCCACTGTTCCCTGGCTTAGTTTTTATCCTCTATAGTGTCTTAATGGCATAGATTTTTCCAAGTTCATACAGAGCTTTTCTCAGGTGTTTCACAGCCAGAGTAAAGCTGTGGCTGGAGAGGAATGTCCTCTAGCTGGAGAAGGCAGTAGAATGGAATGCCAGCTTCTCAAACCAAAATGTGCCTATAAACCACTTGGAGGCCTGATTAAAATGCAGATTCGATTCAGGAGGCCTGGGGTAGGACTTAGGATGCTGTATTTTTACTGTGCTCTCTAAAGACGTGGATACTGTTGGTCTGTGGCCCACACTTTGAGAAATACACACATGACAGATGTGGTGGAAAGAACTCCAATACGGGAATCAAAACATGTCTTCACATTTTGGCCATGGAACTTGGGGAAAGTTTGTAAAACCTCTTAACCTTAGTTCTCTTATATATAGAAAAAGGAGGGGCTGGGCATGGTGGCTCACGCCTGTAATCCCAGCACTTCGGGAGGCTGAGGCAGGCAGATTATGAGGTCAGGAGTTCGAGAAAGCTTGGCCAATATGGTAAAACCCTGTCTCTACTAATAATACAAAAAATTAGCCAGGCATGTTGGCACATGCCTGTAGTCCCAGCAACTCAGGAGGTTGAGGCAGAAGAATTGCTTGAACCCGGGAGGCCGAGGTTGCAGTGAGCCGAGATCACGCCAATGCCCTGCAGTCTGGGTGACAGAGCAAGACCCGGTCTCAAAAAAATATAAAAGAAAAGAAAAGAAAAAGGAATCATGAACATCTGAAAATGCTAAGCCCAAAATATAGGTTTATTAAAGTATAGTTAAACAAAAATCCAGTCATGATAGAAAAACTAGTTGAGGAAAGAATTCTATATCATATCCCCCCTTCTCTCCTGTCACTCCAGTAAAAGAATAAAATCTGCCATCAGAACAGGAAAGAAAGTTCACTAAATAGCTTCTTTGCTAGAGAAGTCCAAGGCACTGAATTTAGACAGGTAAACTGATCTATTTTGCCTTTTCAAATAATTAAATAAAAAAAGAACTATCATCCTAATGGACAGGATCCCCTAGCTGTCTCTGTTCACCCTACAGCAGCTTGAAGGCTGATTCATTTCTTTTACAAATACATGAACACCTCAAATACATGTCCAAACTTCATGAAATCTACTTTTCTTATTTCTGTTCTTTTTCTATTTTTTTTTCTGTCTAGGTGCCAGACATTCTTTCTCTCTTTCTCTCTCTCTCTCTTTCTCTCTCTCAATCCCCCTTTCTACGGCCTCCCCATCTTGCTGGCTTCAACTTCTTTTCCCTCCTGGACACAGTATTCCCCTCTGGATCCCTCCATATTCCTTTCCTTTCTACATTCTTGGCTTCTCTAATCCATGTCTTCATATGCATTTCCCTGCCTAACAAAAAGGCTCCTTTCCAGGAGTCTGAAGGGATCTTGCTTTTCCCTTCACATATTATTATCATTTGATTAAAAAAAAAAACAACTGTGATTCAAGTCTGGGCATGGTGGTTTATGCCTGTAATCCCAGCACTTTGGAAGGCAGAAGCAGGCGGATCATGAGGTTAGGAGTTCCAGACCAGCCTGGCCAACATGATGAAATCCTATCTCTACTAAAAATACAAAAATTAGCTGGGCATGGTGGTAGACACCTGTAATCTCAGCTACTCAGAAAGCTGAGGCAGGAGAATTGCTTGAACCAGGAAGGTGGAGGTTTCAGTGAGCTGAGATCATGCCACTGCAGCTTGGGTAACAAGACTGAAACTCCGTCTCAAAAAAAAAAAAAAAGTTCAAAAGCAGAAGAGCATAAGAATTAGACTTGCCTGTTTCTCTTTTCAGCTAGGGAACTTGCCAGCTACATCATCTTGTAATTCCCAACTCCTTTTCTCACAAGGACAGACTCTTAATCACTCAGCTTGGCTTCTCTTTCAAAGGTAGGAACCGAGAAAACCATGAGAGAAAGGACTGATAGAAAGGACTCACCCACAGCCTGAGGAGCCGCCTGAGACAAGGAGGTCAGTCTAGTTCTGTGAGGGGGAGTGGATGCTGGGCTGAGCCAGTCTGATGCGTCCCTGTGTTCCAGGAAGCTCTTTGTATGAAAAGAACATACATTCTCTCTGTTGAAACCTTCTCTCTGTTGAAAGAACTGTTTTTTAAAGGCTTTTTGATTCTGGACTCCTGTGATTAAGTTCTGAAGGCCTCACACTGAGACCAAAATTCCCCAATTATGTTCTCTTGAAGAACCACCCTGGGTGGGCTCAGCTTGGGGGCAGAGAGTTGTAACTAGGAAAAAAAAAAAAAAAAAGAGTGAGCTAATATAGTTAAATGTATTGCCCAAATCAGGCCAAGATACAATTTCTGAGATTTATGTGTCCAGATATTTAATAAGCAAATGCTTTCCTTTACTGATATTTTTTGGTAGTTGTATGTAATTCACTTTGTTGCAATTTCCTCGTTTATTCCCATGAAGCCTAACAGTCTCCAGCTTCTTAGGGGAAGGGAAGCAAATCCTCTAGATACCCACAGCAAAGTACCGGGTAGGAGAGAGGATGGAAGATTTTTGTTGTGATCTAGTCACTTGTTTCTCAGATTCCTGATTTTATGTAATAATCATGTATGCGTGTGTGTGTGTGTGTGTGTGTGTGTGTGTGTGTGTGTGTGTGTGTTGGAGAGGTATGGTTTAGCCTTAAATTCATATGATATTACCCAAATACTTTTTAGAATAATTTGAGTATACATTTTTTTTTTTAGATGGAGTCTCACTTTGTTGCCCATGCTGGAGTGCAGTGACGTGATCTCTGCTCACTGCAGCCTCCACCTCCCAGGTTCAAGCGATTCTTCTGCCTCAGACTCCCCAGTAGCTGAGATTACAGGCATGCGCCACCACACCTGGCTAACTTTTTTGTATTTTAAGTAGAGATATGGTTTCACTCTGTTGGTCAGGCTGGTATCAAACTCCTGACCTCAAATGATCTGCCCACCTCGGCTTCCCAAAGTGCTGGGATTACAGGTGTGTTCAATTGGCAGCACTATAGACATAGGCTTTGCTAGTTGGATTATAGCACTCCTGCCTGGAGAAGTGTGGACCTCAGTAAGAAGTCTCCATCTACAGGAACAATATTCCGTGCCGGTTCTCTACTGGGCAGTTCTGAATTTTCTTTTTCTTTCTCTCTTTTTTGAGACAGCATCTCACTCTGTTACCCAGACTGGAGTGCAGTGGTATGATCATGGCTCACCGCAGCTTCAAGCTCCTAGGCTCAAGTGATCCTCTCACCTCAGCCTCCTCAGTAGATGGGACCACAGGTTTGTGTCCCCATTCCCGGCTAATTTATTTTATTTCTTGTAGAGATGATGTCTCCCAGTGTTGCCCAGACTGGACTCAAACTCCTGGGCTCAAGTGATCCTCCCACTCAGGGCTCCCAAAGTGCTGAGATTATAAGCATGAGCCACTGTGCCTTGTTCTGAGTTTTCTCTGCCACGTTCTTTCTGCTGGAGGCCAGGGAAATATGTTTGTGCCTCTATGAGTTAGAATGTCAGACATCCAGGTGCGCCAGGGATAGTTGTGACTTTTGATACATGATCAGCAGCAACGACGATAATGGATTTTAAGCTATATATTCCCGGGTTTTTTGTTTTTGTTTAATGCAGTATACAGCTAAAGCAGGGAGGAGGAGAGTTTAGGGCTCTTGGGTAAGAGTAGAGATGGGAAGAGAGTGATGCATCATCCATGGCTTGATAGTGAACATTCTGGCTTCCAAAGATGAGCAATGTTTTTCCACTTCCACAGCCTTTGGGCATAGTAAGCCATTTAATCTTCATAAAACTTGTGGCTGTATTTTCTTCACTTTTTCAGAGAAGAAAACCAAGTCTCAGAGAAGTAATAACAACTTGATCAAGGACACATAATGTGAGCAAAGAAGAGCTAGGCCTCAAACCTCAGTCTACTAACAGCAGAAATCCTGTTCCTTACTCCTGCATACTTCTACCTTTCCAAAATACATCACTCCACTCCCAACTCGGGAGAGTAACAGGATGGGAATGCCACTAAGATCTGAGGTTCTGATAATTACCCCTGTGTGGTTAGCAGTTCCCTCCATCCCACTTTTCAAAATGTATTTATTTATTGGAGATGAGGGGAAGGTTCTGTTTGCCAACTTTTTTATTACTAAAATTGATGGATCTTGGGATTTCAGTTCAAACTTCAGAGTGGGGAAATCTGAGCCCAAAGAACCATGCCATCAGGGTGGGGTTTTTTTTCTTTCTTTTTTTCCCCTTTAGTCAAGCAGAGGCTGAATGAACAGGCTCTTGGCAACCTCATAGTATCTATTATGTTCTGATCATTATTTAAACAAATGGTATTCACTGGGGTCCAAGTCAGAGGAACAGGACACAGAGAAGGCTTTCTATCAGTCAGCTGGACTACTCTTCCCTTTTCACAGGTCTTTTGTGCGTCATGAGGATCCTTCAAGTGTGGAACAGTTCACAAAAGAAAGAGATGGACACAGCCTTTATCTGGGAAGGGACATTCAGTCAGCCCCTTTTCCCCCCTGGAGATGTCTTGATCCTCTTGGGTATTTTTTTTTTTTTTTTTTTAGTCTCTATTCAAATCAAAAAGTGCTAATGAAACAGCCAACACACTGTTAAGGTACTATGGCAGGAGGAGTGGAGACAGAGTTTATACGGGTTTTACACGTGGCCAAGTATGATAAAGTATCAAGAAGGGACAGGCAAGAGTGGGCGTTAGGACATACAGAGCTGAGATGGAAGAGGTGTGGAAAGACGCCAATTCTGCAGACAGTGTGCCTTGGTTTCAGTGATTATCCAAGTGATCTTGAAAAACAGCTTTACCTAGCAAGACTTAGATTTTTTATCTGCAAATGGGGATAATAATCATAGTTATTTCATAGCATTGACTTGTGGATTAAATGAAAGATTGCATCCATTGTGCTTATTTTTGAGCTTTTATTAAATTTTCACTTTTATAATTATAGTTGAGAATGGATTTATAGAGAGAAATCACTTTGGGTCTTGAAAAGAAAAAAAAATTACAGAATGTTTTAGACCCAACTCCAGGGAGTCATGGTTTTGAAGAATTAAAAAAAAAAAATACATCTACAATTTATCTCTTTACTTTAGGGTACAAAGTTAGTAAAAAAAAAATATTTGCCAATCTGAAATGTCTCAAGTAAGCTATCTTGGTTAGCCTCATTGAGGCTTGAACCTAATTTCCCAAACCACAAATCCACAGGCAACAGTCTAGGAATTTTTTATTTTAAGCTGCCTTTCTTAACTCTGTAAAAAAGAATTTTTTGGTCAAATACATTTGAAAAACTCAGCATATCTGGAGATTCAAAATGACCCTTTGGGTAAAGGTACTGAGCAGGCCTCTATGAAAATAACAGTATCCAGTGTTAATCAAATACGTGTGAATATAAAGCATCTTTCTGTCATTGTTTCTGCCGCTGCTACTGTTTGGAGTGCAGAAAGGTACACATATAGTTATCCTGAAGGACACAGGTTCACGAATGGAGCTGACTATAAGCTGACTCACTCAGCTGTCTGCTGTCAGCTCTAGTAGTGTTTGCATGCTGGGTGTCTAGTCCATCAAAGAATGTTCTTCGCATCAATTATGGTGACACCAGTCATTGTTCTAAAACAGTGACACTAAAGAGAAGTAATTCTGCGGACCTGGAGCTTAGTAGTTTTAGCTGGTAGAATAGAACTAAGGCTGACCCATCTCAGGAGAAACACTTTATCATGATATTGGGACCTTACAGAAGAGTTTTGACTGGCTTTCAATTAGCTGAGCTTCCAAGATGTTTTTGTTATCAATTTGCTTCTGAAAACTTACTAAAAACTTCATTCCAGCTTTCTTTCCTCTCAAAGTGTACAGAGCATATAAAAGACAGAGCATTGGTGGGCCAAGAGGGTAGAGGTATATGAGCTAGACATTGGAGAAGAACGTGGGAGAAGGGAGAAAGAGAGGGAAAGAGAATGGTGATGCTGTGGTCTTTCAATCTGAGTCTACATAATATGCAATATATAGAGATTAAAACATTACCCTTATAATCAGTAGCCATATTTTTATATACCTGTATCTGTACATAGTTTTTTGTTTTTTGTTTTGTTTGTTTTGTTTTGTGAAACAGAATTTTTGCTCTTGTTGCCCATACTGGAGTTCAGTGGCTCCATCTCGGCTCACTGCAACCTCCGCCTCCCGGGTTCAAGTGATTCTCATGTCTCAGCCTCCCAAGTAGCTGGGATTACAGGCATGCGCTGCCACGCCTGGGTAATTTTGTATTTTTAGTAGAGATGGGGTTTCACCATGTTGGTCAGGCTTGTCTCGAATTCCTGACCTCAGGTGATCTGCCTGCTTTGGCCTCTCAAAGTGCTGGGATTATAGGAATAAGCCACCGCGCCTGGCCAATAGACTGTTTTTTGGAGAGTGGAAAAACACTACAGGTAATTGATAACATTTCCAATTTTCTTTTATGTATTTATAGCTATATATGTATAAATTTTGCCTAAATTTGGGTATGCCTAAGCTTCTGTGAATTCCACAGTATCTCACAGTTTGTGGCACTGTGTGATAAGATCTTCCTAATGCCTAACCTTTTTGGCCTGAGTCCACCCTCTCTGTCGAATGCACTGTGTCTTCGGAGAATCTCTTTACCCTTAGTATTTTTCTCTGTAAACTGAAAATAGTATCTCTGCTTCTGGGGTTTGTTGTAGTTGTTGCTGGAGATGGAGTTTTGCTCTTGTTGCCCAGGCTGGAGTGCAATGGCATGATCTCGGCTCACCGCAACCTCCGCCTCCCGGGTTCAAGTGATTCTCCTGCCTCAGCCTCCCCAGTAGCTGGGATTACAGCCATGTGCCACCACTCCTGGCTAACTTTATATTTTTGGTAGAGACTGGGTTCCTCCATGTTAGTCAGGCTGGTCTGAAACTCCTGACCTCAGATTATCTGCCCGCCTTGGCCGCCCAAATGCTGGTGCTGGGATTACAGGCATGAGCCACCTCGCCTGGCCGTTTCCGGGCTATCACAAAGCAAATGATATAATGACATCATTCTTCAATACTTACCCATTTATATGTGTGTATGTGTATGTTCATATGTGTGTGTGTGTGTGTGTGTGTATCCGTATATTGGACTATGCCAGTAACAGTTTTTATGAGCCTGTAGTAAAATAGGAAAAATAGATCAGTGTGATGAGTGTTAAGTTTTACACAGCTAAAATAATGGAGTTTTCTTCCTATTCTTTTGGTTTAAAAATGTGTACTTTATAAAATATCTTTTTGAGTTTTTCCACTATTTTTCCCACACTATTTTACTAGGAAGTGAAATCTCAAAGTCCCAGTGAGCTGATGATGCAGAAATACTGGGCCCAACATAGCTGTGAGTCAGCGTTCTTTCTGGAGTTATCCCTCTTTTGATGTTGGTGGCATGTTGGTTTGCAATTGTTTGTCCAACAATAAAGATGAGAGTGTTCTTCAAATGTAACTATTGTGGGGGCCAGTCCCTCTTAAAAACACTGTTTTTGAATGGTTGCCTTATAAATGCCATTGGTGCCTGTGGAACCAAACAAGGTGAATTGCCCCAGGGTGAGGACCTCCGGGCTGTGGTCTCAGCAGTGAGCTCCTGCAGATGGCAACAGCCAATAGAAACGGTAGACAGTCCCGGAATTTTCTTATCCAGATGTCCCTGGCCACATCACAAAGCCAAGTATTACTGCTCTCCGGTGAGTCACTGTTTGGCATTTTCTGTCTCTTCTCTCCCCTATTCATGTTAATTGTTAGAGATTCATTCCTTAATTCATTTGACAGGCATTGACTGAGGTTCATTGTTTGTTAGCCATCATGCTGAGTACTTTAAATACTTTATTATCTCATTTAACTTATATAACAGTTCAGTGAGGCAGGCATTATTTTCATCCCTAATTTTCACAAATGAGGGACTAAGGCTCGAATGGTGATCTGATTTGCAAGTGCCATTTTTCAAGTGAGTCACCTAGCTGGGTTCACATCCAGGTGTCTCATTTTCCAAAGGTCACAGTATTGACTATGGAAATACAAGTCCTTTAGCAGAGCCAGAAGCCTTATGATGGGAACATTAAGAGCAGGGACTTTGGAACTGTAAAGACCTCAGTTGTTGTTGCTGACATTTATAGTCTGTTTGGAAAATCAGGATAATAATTGTGTCTAATTTTGTGGTTGTTGTCATGATTACATTGTACATGTATACAAAGCCCTAGACACAGAGTAAGTTATTTTTCCTCTTCTTGTTTTTTTTATTGCATTTTAGGTTTTGGGGCACATGTGAAAAACATGCAAGATTGTTGCATAGGTACACACATGGCAGTGTGATTTGCTGCCTTCCTCCCCATCCCCTATATCTGGCATTTCTCCCCATGCTATCTCTCCCCCACTCCCCACCCCCTGCTGTCCCTCACCTATTCCCCCCCACCCCTGACAGATCCCAGTGTGTGATGCTCCCCTCCCTGTGTCCATGTGTTCTCATTGTTCAACACCCGCCTATGAGTGAGAACATGTGGTGTTTAATTTTCTGTTCTTGTGTCAGTTTGCTGAGAATGTTGGTTTCCAAGTTCTTCCATGTCCCAACAAAGGACACGAACTCATTGTTTTTTATGGCTGCATAGTATTCCATGGTGTATATGTGCCACATTTTCCCTATCCAGTCTATCATCGATGGGCATTTGGGTTGGTTCCAGGTCTTTGCTATTGTAAACAGTGCTGCAATGAACATTTGTGTGCATGTGTCCTTATGGTAGAACGATTTATAATCCTTTGGATATATACCCAGTAATGGCATTGCTGGGTCAAATGGAATTTCTATTTCTAAGTCCTTGAGGAATCGCCACACTGTCTTCCACAATGGTTAAACTAATTTACACTACCACCAACAGTGTAAAAGTGTTCCTATTTCTCCACTTTCTCTCTAGCATCTGTTGTCTCCAGATTTTTTAATGATTGCCATTCTAACTGGCGTGAGATGGTATCTCAATGTAGTTTTGATTTGCATTTCTTTAATGACCAGTGATGATGAACATTTTTTCATACGTTTGTTGGCCTCACATATTTCTTCTTTGTAAAGTGTCTGTTCATGTCCTTCACCCACTTTTGAGTGAGCTTCTTTGTTTTTTTCTTGTAAATCTGTTTTAGTTCTTTGTAGACTCTAGATATTAGCCCTTTGTCAGATGGGTAGATTGCAAAAATTTTTTTCCCATTCTGTTGGTTGCCGATTCACTCTAATGACATTTCTTTTGCTGTGCAGAAGTCGTGGAGTTTGATTAGGTCCTATTTGTCTATTTTGGCTTTTGTTGCCAATGCTTTTGGTGTTTTGGTCATGACATCCTTGCCTATGCCTATGTCCTGAATGGTTTTGCCTAGATTTTCATTTAGGGTTTTTATGGTGTTGGGTCTTATGTTTAAGTCTTTAATCCATCTGGAGTTAATTTTAGTGTAAGGTGTCAGGAAGGGGTACAGTTTCTGCTTTGTGCATATGGCTAGCTGGTTTTCCCAACACCATTTATTAAACAGGGAATCCTTTCCCCATTGCTTGTTTTTGTCAGGTTTGTCAAAGATCAGATGGTTGTAGATGTGTGGTGTTGCCTCCAATGTCTCTGTTCTGTTCCATTGGTCTCTATCTCTGTTTTGCTACCAGTACCATGCTGTTTTGATTACTATAGCCTTGTAGTATAGTTTGAAGTCAGAAAGTGTGATGCCTCCAACTTTGTTCTTTTTGCTTAGAGTTGACTTGGCTCTGTGGGCTCTCTTCTGGTTCCATATGAAGTTTAAGGTGGTTTTTTTCAGTTCTGTGAAAAAGATCATTGGTAGCTTGCTGGGGATAGCACTGAATCTGTAAATCACTTTGGGCAGTATGGCCATTTTCATGATATTGATTCTTCCTAGCCATGAGCATGGAATGTTTCTCCATCTGTTTGTGTCCTCTCTTATTTCCTTGAGCAGTGGTTTGTAGTTCTCCTTGAAGAGCTCCTTTATGTTTGTTAGTTGTATTCCTAGGTATTTTATTCTCTTTGTAGCAATTGTGAATGGCAGTTCGTACTTGATTTGGCTCTCTTTAAGTCTGTTATTGGTGTATAGGAATGCTTGTGACTTTTGCACATTGATTTTGTATCCTGAGACTTTGCTGAAGTTGCTTGTCAGTATCAGGGGATTTTGGGCTGAGACAATGGGGTTTTCTAAATATACAATCATGTCGTCTGCAGATAGAGACAATTTGACTTCCTCCTTTCCTATTTGAATACCCTTTATTTCTTTTTCTTGTCTGATTGCTCTGGCTAGAACTTACAATACTATATTGAATAGGAGTGGTGAGAGAGTGCATCCTTGTCTAGTGCCAGATTTCAAAGGGAATGCTTCCAGTTTTTGCCTATTCATTGAGGGTTTTTAGCTTAAAGCACTGTTGAATTTTGTCAAAGGCTTTCTCTGCATCTATTGAGATAATCGTGTGGTTTTTGTCATTGGTTCTGTTTATGTGGTGAATTACATTTATAGACTTGCATATGTTCAACCGGCCTTGCATCCCTGGGATGAAGCCTACTTGATCATGGTGGATAAGCTTTTTGATGTGCTGTTGCAGTTGGTTTGCCAGTATTTTATAGAAGATTTTTGCATGTATGTTCATCATGGGTATTGGCCTGAAGTTTTCTTTTCTTGTTGGGTCTCTTCCGGGTTTTGGTATCAGGATGATGTTGGTCTCATAAAATGATTTGGGAAGGATTCCCTCTTTTTGGATTGTTTGGAATAGTTTCAGAAGGAATGGTACCATCTCCTCTTTGTATGTCTGGTAGAATTCAGCTGTGAACCCATCCGAACCTGGGCTTTTTTTGGGTGGTAGGCTATTAATTGCTGCCTCAACTTCTGCCCTTGTTATTGGTCTATTCAGGGTTTCGACTTCTTCCTGGTTTAGGCTTGGGAGGATGCAAGTGTCCAGGAATTTATCCATTTCTTCCAGGTTTACTAGTTTATGTGCATAGAGTTGTTTGTAATAATCTCTGATGATAGTTTGTATTTCTGTGTAATCTGTGATGATATCCCCTTTATCATTTTCTATTGCCTCTATTTGATTATTCTCTCTTTCCTTTTTTATTAATCTGGCTAGTAGTCTGTCTATTTTGTTGATCTTTTTGAAAAACTAGCTCCTGGATTTATTGATTTTTTGAAGTGTTTTTTTGTGTCTCTATCTCCTTCTGTTCTTCTCTGATCTTAGTTATTTCTTGTCTTCTGTTAGGTTTTGAGTTTTTTTGATCTTACTCCTCTAGCTCTTTCAATTTTGATGATAGGGTGTTGATTTTAGATCTTTCCTTGCTTCTCATTTGGGCATTTATTGCTATATATTTTCCTCTAGACACTGCTTTAACTGTGTCCCAGAGATTCTGGTATATCATATCTTTGTTCTCATTGGTTTTGAAGAACATCTTTATTTCTGCTTTGATTTGTTTATGCAGTCAACATTCAAGAGCCAGTTGTTCAGTTTCCATGAAGCTGTGCCATTCTGTGTTAGTTTCTGAATACTGAGTTCTAACTTGATTGCACTGTGGTCTGAGAAACTGTTTGTTATGATTTCCGTTCTTTTGCATTTGCTGAGGAGTGATTTACTTCCAATTATGTGGTCAATTTTAGAGTAGGTGTGATGTGGTGCTGAGAAGAATGTATATTCTGTGGATTTGGGGTGGAGAGTTTTGTAAATGTCTATTAGGTTTGCTTGGTCCAGGCTTGAGTTCAAGTCCTGGATATCCTTGTTAATTTTCTGTCTCACTGATCTATCTAATACTGACAATGAGGTGTTAAAGTCTCCCACTGTTATTGTGTGGGAGTCTAAGTCTCTTTGTAAGTCATTAAGAGCTTGCTCTATGTATATGGGTGCTCCTGTATTGGGTGCATATATATTTATGATCATTAGCTCTTCTTGTTGCATTGATCCTTTTACCATTATGTAATGTCCTTCGTTGTCTCTTTTGGTCTTTGTTGGTTTAAAGTCTATTTTATCGGAGACTAGAATTGCAATTCCTGCTTTTTTTTTTGCTCTCCATTTGCTTGGCAAATCTTCCTCCATCCCTTTATTTTGAGCCTTTGCATATCCTTGCATGTGAGATAGGTTTCCTGAATACAGCACACCAATGGGCTTTGGCTTTTTATCCAATTTGCCAGTCTGTGTCTTTTGATTGGGGCATTTAGCCCATTTACATTTAGGGTTAATATTGTTATGTGTGAATTTGATCCTGCCATTTTGATGCTAGCTGGCTGTTTTGCCCATTAGTTGATGCACTTTCTTCATTATGTCGATGTTCTTTACCATTTGGTTTGTTTTTGGAGTGGCTGGTACTGGTTGTTCCTTTCTATGTTTAGTGCTTCTTTCAGGAGCTCTTGTAAAGCAGGCCTGGTGGTGATGAAATCTCTGAGTAATTGCTTGTTGGTAAAGGATTTTATTTCTCCTTCGCTTATGAAGCTTAGTTTGGCTGGATATGAAATTCTGGGTTGAAAGTTCTTTTCTTTAAAGATGTTGAATTTTGACCCCCACTGTCTTCTGGCTTGTAGAGTTTCTGCTGAGAGATCTGCTGTGAGTCTGATGGGCTTTCCTTTGTGAGTAACCCAACTTTTCTCTCTGGCTGCCCTTAGCATTTTTTCCTTCATTTCCACCCTGGTGAATCTGACAATTATGTGCCTTGGGGTTGCTCTTCTAGAGGAATATCTTTGTGGTGTTGTCTGTATTTCCTGGACTTGAATATTAGCCTAACTTGCTAGGTTGGGGAAGTTTTCCTGGATAATAGCCTGGAGAGTGTTTTTCAGCTTGGATTCATTCTCTTCGTCACATTCAGGTATACCTATCAAATGTAGATTAGGTCTTTTGACATAGTCCCGTATTTCTTGGAGACTTTATTCATTCTTTTTTACCTTTTTTTCTCTAATATTGCCTTCTCGTTTTATTTCATTGAGTTGATCTTCGACCTCTGATATTCTTTCTTTTGCTTGGTCAATTCGGCTGTTGAAACTTGTGTATGCTTCATGAAGTTCTCGTGTTGTGTTTTTCAGTCCATCAATTCACTTATATTCCTCTCTAAGTTGTTTATTCTTGTTAGCATTTCATCAAACCCTTTTTCAAGGTTCTTAGTTTCTTTGCATTGGGTTAGAACATGTTCTTTTAGCTCAGTGAAGTTTGTTATTACCCACCTTCTGAAGCCTGTTTCTGTCAATTCATCAGATTCATTCTCCATCCAGCCTTGTTGCCTTGCTGGTGAGGGGTTGTGATCCCTTGGAGGAGGAGAGGCATTCTGGTTTTGGGTGTTTTCATCCTTTTTGTGCTGGTTTCTTCCCATCTTTGCTGATTTATCTACCTGTCATCTTTGTAGTTGTTGACTTTCATATGGGTCCTGAGTGGACATACAGTTTGTTGATGATGAAGTTATTTCTTTCTGTTTCTTACTTTTCCTTCTAACAGGCCCCTCTGCTGTAAGACTGCTGAGGACCACTCCAGGCCCTGTTTGCCTGGTGATCAGCTGTAGCAGCTACAGAACAGTAAGGGTTGCTGCCAGTTTCTTCTTCTGCTGTGTTTGTCCCAGAAGAATACCCTCCCAATATCAGTCTGAGCTCTCCTTTGTGAGGTGACTCTGTGGATATATGGGGGTCAGGGAGCTGCTTGAGGAAACAGTCTGTCCTTTATAGGAGCTCAGGTGCTGAGCTGTGAGCTCTGTTGTTCCATTCAGAGCTGCTGGGCAGGAACTCACAAAAACCTTTTATTTTTTTTTTCCCAGGTGCTCTGTCCCGGGGAGTTAGGGCTTTATTTATAAGTTTATGTCATGCTGCTGTGGTTTTTCAGGGCTGTCCTGTTCAGCGAGGAGGCAGCCTAGTCACAGTCTGCCTACAGAGGCTTTTCTGAGCTGCTGTGGGCTCCACCCAGCTGCCGTGTGAACTTCCCTGCAATCCTGTTTATAGGGGTATAGTTAGAACTGCCTCGGCAATGGTGGCCCGCCACTGTCATAGCAGACTCTCTCTGTAATGGCGGGCTGCCTGAGCAAGGGCAGGCTACCTCAGCAATGGCGGACTACCTTGGTAGTGGTGTACTGCTTCAGTAATGGTGGACGCCCCTCCTCCCCAGAGCTGGACCATCCCAGGTTCAGCTGTGCTTGCTGTGAAACTCTCAATTTAGAGCGTTTCAGATTGCTTTTTCGTGGGTGTGGGACCAGCCGAGCCTGATCACCTGGGTCCCTGCCTCAGACCCCCCTTTTTTTCAGTTGAACAGGTGACTCTGTCTCCCAGGCATCCCAGTCACCAGTTGAAACAGTGCCCAGATTTGTGTGATTTCTTGTGTGTAGATCCGCTGCACCAGCTGAAACAGCTGCTGGAGACTTGTG
Organism: Sapajus apella; assembly: GCF_009761245.1. NCBI lineage: Eukaryota > Metazoa > Chordata > Mammalia > Primates > Cebidae > Sapajus > Sapajus apella. The sequence goes on along the minus strand of NW_022437011.1, from coordinate 4,266,019 downwards.
GCACTTTTTTGCCCGGGAATCTCCTGGCCTGGTTCCCTGTTTCAGTCCCCTTTTGTTCAGTTAAACGGGTGACTCTGTCTTCTAGGTGTTCCAGTTACCTGTTGAAAAGGTGCCTGGATCTGTGTGACTTTCCTAGCGGTGGCCCACTGTGCAGGCTGAAACAGCCGTGCAGAGGTCCCTGGAGCTTTTTTGCCTGGGAATCTCCTGGCCTGGCTCCCTGTTTCAATCCCCTTTTTATCAGCTGAATGGGCAACTCTGTCTCCTAGGCATTTCAGTCACCTGCTGAAAAGGTGCCAGGATCTGTGTGATTTCCCATGCAGTGACCCACCGTGCAGGCTGAAATAGCTGTGTGGAGATTCGTGGCACTTTTTTGCCCGGGAATCTCCTGGCCTGGCTCCCTGTTTCAGATGACTCTGTCTCCCAGGAGCTCCAGTGGCCAGCTAAAACTGCGCCCGGATCCATGTACTTTGTGCAGAAACCTGCCATTCTGGCCAAAACAGCCCACTGGCGACCCATGGGGCTCCTCTGCCTGGGAATCTCCTGGTCTGTGGGCAATAAAAATCCATCTGGAAATGCGGCACCCACTCACCCTCGCACTTTCGCTGGGAGCTGCAATCCTGAGCTGCTCCTAATCAGCCATCTTGGATCCTCCTACTGTTAAGTTTTTTTTCTTGCAAAGTGGTGTCTGTCAGTAGTCATGTCAACAATAGTAATTGAACTGTGCTGTAGGCTCTATGAGACTTTGCAGAAGGCGAGAAAATAGATCCCAATGTTCAGTAAAGCAGGGTGTTGAGGAAGAGGGTTCAGAGTTGGGTGGAAGGCTTGAAGGGCTATATGAGAGATGTGAAGGTGTCCAGGATCCAGTGTGGTAAGGGCTTCCTTGTTGAGTCCGTCTGGCCTGGTGGGCCTGGGCAGCCTTAGTGATGCAGGGTCCTAGCATGTGTCTGGCTGCCAAGTACATAGAGATTTGTACTTTCTGTACACCTGCTGGGGAGGGATAAAGAATGAGGTTCATGCAACGAAGTCCCCATAAAATGAGTTTGTACCAATGAGCAGCTGGGCTTGGCTCTCAAGGGGAAGCCCTCTATCCTGGCTGTCTGGCTTTTGTGGAATAGTGGAGCCTGGGATTTTTTTAGAGACAGGATCTAAGCATGTTGTCCAGGTTGGAGTACAGTGTCTATTCACAGGTGTGATCATGGCTCTCTATAGCCTTGAAATCCTTTTACTTTGGCCTAAAACTCTTCCTCATAACAACCCAGGAACTGAAAAATTAGGATCCTCTGGCAGCTGCTGGCATGTTCTGAACCACAAAGTTTGCATTTCCTCCACTGCTGGAAACCAACTGCCCCATGGGGCAAAAGAGGAGGGGATTCTCAACGTGTCAGAACCTGCAAAGAGAAAATTACCGTGGAAGGAAATGAAGTCATGGCATAGCCTTTCAGCCAGATTGGGGGATCTTAGCCATGATTTAGATATCTCCAGAGACTACGGTCCACTGTTATGATGAATATTTAGAAGTTGGCAAAATGTAGGAAGTGTGTCATGTTTATTTGTCATTTATTTACATACATTTTCAATGTAGACAAGATGTCTAAGGAATTATAACTTCTCCAGAAGATGATTTATTTCTCTTGGGTTTTACCTCGGGTACCAATGTATGAGAGCTTGAGCAGCAGTGGGCTTAATTTTAGTAAATTTTTGCGTAGTTCATGTACATCTATACATGTCTCCTGTATAAATGAGTTAGATGTTGAATGTGGGAAGTAAAAAAGTTCCTCTTTAAAGTTTCCTTTCTTGTTAAAGAATAAGTCTGCTAATAACTTTGTTATGCCCTATCCTATGTAGCTCTTAGACATGCCATGCTTACAGGCATGCAGTATATTCTATGTACTTGTACTTTAACCAAGATACCTGTGTTGGACATGCTCACAGGCACGTCCCAGGTCTCCACTGCTTTAAAAGTTTTAAGTTGTTAGCCAATCAGGTTTTAATGAGGTCTGGCTCCAGCAAACGGAGATCAGACACAGCAGTAAAGACAAGCTCAAATGCAGAAGGAGTAAATATGTCTGTTTTCCTTTGTTTATTATACTCTTGTGGCAAGATGGCTAGCGAGAGTACCCTTCCTGCAGTCCAGGAAGTAAAAATTGCATTGCTGAAAAATGCTCTGTCTCAGTGCCAATTTTTCTTTGAGGTACCAAGCACCTATTTCCAACATTGAGTGTCTACCAGTTGCATTGCCATATGTAGATCTGTGTCATTTAAACTTTTTTTTTAGAGACAGGATCTAACCATGTTGTCCAGGTTGGAGTGCAGTGCCTATTTACAGGTGTGATCATAGCTCTCTATAGGCTTGAGGTATCCTCCTGCCTCAGTCTCCTGAGTCGCTGGGACTACAAACATGTGCCGCCATGCCAGGCTTAACTGCTTATTTTGGAATAATTCTAGATCCACAGGAAGTTGCAAAGATAGTACAGAGAGGTTCCCCTGTAGAGTTCACCCAGTTTTCCCTAATGATTACACCTGACCTAAGTATAGTAGAACATCAAAACCAGGAAATTGACATTGGTATAAGATGCATATAGTTCTATGAGAGCTATGTGTAGATTATGACAACCACTCCCTGACTCAAGTTAGATATAGAACTACTCTATTGCCACAGAGATTTCTCTCATATTACCCTTCATAGTTACACCCATCCCTTCCCTCCAGCATCCATAACCACTGGCAACCACTAATTTATTTCCCAGCTCCGTAATTTTTGACATTTTGAGAAGGTTATTGTCAATGAAATAATATCGGAGGTGATTTTTTGAGACTGGACCTTTTCATTCTGCATAATGCCTTTAAGATCCAACCAAGATGCATGTATCAATAGTTTACTGTTTTTGTTTTTTTGAGATGGAGTTTTGTTCTTGTTGCCCAGGCTGGAGTGCAATGGTGCCATCTCAGCTCTCTGCAACCTCCGACTCCTGGGTTGGAGTGATTCTCCTGCTTCAGCCTCCTAAGTAGCTGGGATTACAGGCATCTGTCACCACTTCTGGCTATTTTTAATTTTTTTGTATTTTTAGTAGAGATGGGTTTCATCATATTGGCCAGGCTGGTCTTGAACACCTGACCTCAGGTGATCCGCCCACCTCAGCCTCCCAAAATGCTAAGATTACAGGCATTAGCCACCGCACCCAGCCAGTTCACTGTTTTTTATTGCCAAGTAATGTTCTATGATATAGACCAGTTTGTTTAAGCATTCACCTCTTGAACAGACATTTTCATTGTTTCCATTTTTGGAAATTAAAAATAAAGGTGCTATGATCAATTATGTTTAAAATTTGTTTGGATATAAGTTTTTATTTCTCTGGGATAAATGCCCAAGAGTGTGGTTGCTTGGTTGTATGACAAGCATATTTTCTTTTAAGAACGTAGGACCACATTTGCATTTATTTATTTATTTATTTATTTATTTTCGAGATGGAGTTTTACTCTTGTTGCCCAGGCTGGAGTGCAATGGCGTGATCTTGGCTCACTGCAAACTCTGCCTCCCAGGTTCAAATCATTCTCCCATCTCAGCCTCCCAAGTAGATGGATTATAGGCATGTGCTACCACGCCCAGCTAATTTTGTATTTTTAGTAGAGACGGTGTTTCTCCAAGTTGGCCAGGCTGGTCTCAGACTCCTGACCGAAAGTGATCAGCCCACTTCAACATCCCAGAGTGTTGGGATTACAGGCGTGAGATACCATGCCCGGCCGACATGATTTCATTTATATAAAACCTTTTCTTCTGGTCAGGCATGGTTCCTTCATGCCTGTAGTCCCAGCACTTTAGGAGGCCCAGGTGGGAGAATCACTTGAGCCTAGGAGCTTGAGACCAGCCTAGGCAATATAGTGAGACCCTGTCTCTACAAAAAATAAGGGAGAAAAAAACATTAGCTGAGTGTGGTGGCAGGAACCTTTAGTCCCTGCTGCTCAGGAGGCTGCAGTGGGAGGACTGCTTGAGCTCGACAGGTCAAGGCTTCAGTGAGCTATGAGTGCACCACTGCACTCCAGTCTGGGCAACAGGGCCAGACCCTGTCTCAAAAATAAATAAATAAAAATTTTCTTTTAAGAGAGTACCACACTGTTTCCCAGAAGGCATATCATTATGCATCCTACCAGCAATGTATAAGAGACCCCGTTTCTCCAAATCCTCGCTAGCATTTGGTATTGTCAGTATTTTTTATGCAGTGATCTCTTAATCATAGGTTTTTTTCCCTTCTTTTTTTAGACGAAGTGTTGCTCTTGTTGCCCCAGCTGGAGTGCAATGGCACTGTCTTGGCTCACTGCAAGCTTCGCCTCCCAGGTTCAAGCGATTCTCCTTCTTCAGCCTCCCAAGTAGCTGGGATTACAGGTGCCTGCCACCATGCCCAGTTAATTTTTTTTTTTTTTTTGTATTTTTAGTAGAGACAGGGATTTCACCATATTGGCCAGGCTGGTAACGTGCTCTTGACCTCATGATCTGCCTGCCTTGGCCTCCCAAAGAGCTGGGATTATAGGGGTAAGCCCCATCACTGGGCCAAGAGTTCTTTATGTATTTTAGATACACATGTTTCTTATCAGATATATGGTTTTCCAATTTTTCTCCTATTGTGTGGGTTGCCTTTTCACTTTCTTGGTAGTGTTCTTTGACACACAAGCTCTTAATTTTAATGGTGTCTCATTTATCTATTTTTTTCTTTTGTGGCTTTCGCTTTTGGTGACATATTTAAGAAACTGTTGTTTTATCCACAATCATGAAGATTTAGACCCTCTTTCTAAGAGTTTTATAATTTTAGCTTTTACATTTAGGTCTGTGGCACATTGTGAGTTGATTTCTGGATAGAATGTAAGGTAGATGTCCACATTCATTCTTTTACATGTAGATATCTCACTGTCCCAGCAGCATTTGTTGAAAAGACTCTTTTCTCCCCATTTGAATGTCTTGGCGCTTTTGTCAACAATTGACTGTATGCCATAGATAGATAAATTGATAGATAGATAGATTGATTGATTGATTGATTTTGAGATGGAGTCTCATTCTGTGATCCAGGCTGGAGTGCAGTGGCATGATCTTGGCTCACTGCAACTTCTGCCTCCTGAGTTTAAGCCATTCTCCTGCCTCAACCTCCCGAGTAGCTGGGATTACAGGTGCCCAACACCACACCCGGCTAATTTTTTATATTTTTAGTAGAGATGGGGTTTCACCATGTTAGCTAGGACGGTCTCGATCTGCTGAACTCGTGATCTGCCTGCCTCGACTTTCCAAAGTGCTGGGATTACAGGCGTGAGCCAGGGCACCCGGCGGCCATATTTTTTATAGTTGTTTTTCCCTATCTCAAATTTCTACTTACAGAGAACTGAAAAAATGAACCTTCCTAAGGATTAGCTATAGCTTGGTCTAAAGCTCCAGGAGCAATGGTTTTCAACGTTGTGAAGAGTTACTTGTTCTTTACCTTAAGTGAGATCCAGACACTTTTTAGAGAGCAACTTTGGATTTGGAAGAGAAGTAGAAGATTCCACTGGCTTTGATAGTTGGAGGGGAGAAGGGGACTGGAGGAAAACGTAGAGAATTCATCACAATCCTAAAGGTTAATTATCCTTCTTTTCGGTTAAATTTTTAATTAGTCTAGGATTCTCTTTGTTTGGAGGGGAGAAGGGGACTGGAGGAAAACGTAGAGAATTCATCACAATCCTAAAAGTTAATTATCCTTCTTTTCGGTTAAATTTTTAATTAGTCTAGGGTTCTCTTTGTTGGTTTGGATTTCCTCTATTCTCCAGAGAGCATAATATAGCCTTAGTCAAACACAGGCTCAAATTCTAGATCTTCTTTTACTTCCTACCTGTTTGATTTTTCAGTCTTCAATTTCTTCTTTAGCAAAATTAGGATAATCATAATATACACCTCAAAGGATTGTTATGAATTTTGAATAATAAAAAATAAATCACTTGACATAGTGCCATGACATGTTAAAAATATTAGCTATGATTATTTTTCTTATCCAATACCAAAAGTTGTATGTCCTGTGTTCCATTCCTTTAGTTCTTGTTGCATGAAATAAAATAAACTGCTAATCTGATTTTTAAAAAATCCTTACTAATCTCTTAGTAGGTTTGAAATATTTTTCTTTTGTGGGAGTAGCGAAGATTTCAGTTCCTTTTAAGCTTTAATTTCCTGAGTGTGTTACAAACTGCATTGAATTACATTTGACATATGGAGGTTTTTAGGGTCCTAAAGCCATGCCAGGCTTCTAGTAACATATGATAATAGAAAGACCAAAAATCCAGCAATCTGTGAGATCCCGTGGCCCTTCCACTTCCTCCCCATGGCTGTAGGCATGCCACCCACCTTCTGTGAGCTTCACTTTCACCACTCCTAAAATAGGGGTAAAGTATCAGCCTGGACTGTTGTTCAGATTTGCTGTGACACTCAAAGGAGGTAAAACTGCGCTAAGCTTTTAAAATTATAAAGTTGGCTAGATCTGTAATGTGATTTTATTACTTCATTGAAATACTTAGCAAAGTAAACCCTATGACAAAATATAAAGTTAACATTTTAATTTTTTAAGTTAATACTGTATTATCATATTGGTGGCCTCCAGATATAGATAAAAAGAGGACAGTGTGGTCAAAAGCTTCAGTTTTTTTAATGCAACAAGAACTAAAGGAATGAAACACAAGACATATAACTTTTGGTATTGGATAGGAAAAATAATGAGTTAATATTTTTAATATGTCATGGCACTATGCCAAGTGATTTATTTTTTATTATTTAAAATTTTACTTCAGAGCAAGAAGTAAAATATAAAAAGGCTAGTTGTCAATCAAGGCTCTAAGGCATTTCATGCTCAGTGTTTTTGCATCTTGTTCTGAAACCTTAGTGGGCTGTATCTCTTTCTTAGTGCTATAGTCTCTGAGAACAGGAAATGCAATAACTTACCTTATACTTTTAAAGGCCTTAATTTGAGAGCCAAAAAAATGGTCTCACAGGTTCTGGTCTCATCGTCTAAGAAATCCGATACTCCATCATATGGGGATGTGCGTTTGTGTGTGTGTGTGTGTGTGTGTGATTTGAAGTTTACTGATTCATACAATTTAACATCAGAGTCTTCTGTCAAGTTCAATTAAATTATTTACATGTACTTAAAAATAGAATCTATTTTGAAGCTCTATCTCTCTAAAAGTAGCATCAACTCTTCCCTTTTCTAGCTATATATGTACACCGAAAGATGGCTAGAATGATGTCCACCTAATGATAATCACGATTATTTCTGTGTGTTATGATTTTGGGGTAAACTTTGCTGTCATCTATATATTTTCCTATATTGCTTGAGGATTTTTTAATATAGCTTTTTTATTTTGAAGTAGTTATAATCTTTACAGCAAGTTGGAAAATTAGCATGTAGTGTATCATGTACCTTTCACTTAGCATCTCCCTATGGTAAGAACTTAGCTAACTAAAATAAAATGGCAAAACCAGGAAACAGTCATCCGTGCAGTGTGAACTGCAGACTGTATTCAGATTTCACCAGTTTTTCTGCACTCATTTGTGGTGTTACTCCACCTTAACTCTACGTATTCCTTTGTGAGCCCTGCTATGAGGGGTGGGGTTAGGTAGGAAGCAAATTAAACTCAACCTGGATAAACACACACCTGCTTTGAAAAGTCACACTGTCTATCATCCATTGTAACACATTGGCCAGAAGTATCCTCATCCTTCCAAAATTATTGGTAATGATGTGCCTGAGCTGGCTTGTTCCTGCCCTGGAGGCCATTTGTTAAATATTTAGGAATTTTGTCCTTGGTAGTTTGAAGTCAGCTATGGTGAAATAATTACCTCAGAGAAATTTGCAGAGTATAAATCAAGCCCCAGCCCTCGCTTCCTAGAGCCTGTTTACCAACACAGCACTCTTGGTACGGCATTTACAGGTTGTCCGGGTTAATCCCCGTTCCCCTTGTGCTTCTCATCTGGGTCTCTCAGTAAAGCATAATTCCCTAGTAAGACATTCTCTTATCATTCATGATGCTTTTTTCCCTCTCAGGGTTGCCAAATAATGCAGCTAAATAATTTAATAAAAATGCAAGGTTTTCTGTTAATGGAGTCTAATATCTTATATGATCCTTCTGGGTAAATTATCTCCATTTTGCCCACGGACTTCCTGGAATGTAGATACATATTTAACTCCAAGACAGCATTTGAGGGTGTGTGTGTGTGTGTGTGTGTGTGTGTGTGTGTGTGTGTGTTTGCGGGGGTGGGGATTGGGTAGGATCCTTTTAGGCCCTCTCAGTTCCCATCAAGCAGGCAGCTGTTGATCTCATCCACACCCAGGGGCTTTCACTCCTAGCCCTGTCTCTTTCCTTCTAGAAATGCAGGGACTCACTGAGTCCCTTCTGTTGAGGCAGATCATGGGAACTGGGAAAAGAACTTTGGTTTAAACCTGAAAAGGAGTAAAAAACCACAGGGGTTCTTTGTGGATAACAGAGTGGATTCACAAGCTTCTAGATAGTGAAGTACCATATCCTTTTGTCTTTAGTGAAAAAGACAGAACCGTGAAAAAGAGGGAACTGGGCTATGCTTTCTCGTAATCCTTAGTACATTAATTGTAACGGAAAAAGGGGAAAACAAACCAATCTCTATCTTCCCCTTGTCTAAAAGTTTTGCTAGCACTTAATAGACATGTGTACATTAACTGTTATGTGTGTAGCCTATTCCAGGTGTGTGGAAGAATATTAAAGACCTAACAACTGTTTAGAGACAAAATCATACTGGCATTGTAGTAGTAAAATGAACATAAACTGTGGAATTAGCTGAGTTCTGATTCTGACTTGGCCACTTAGTGGCTGAATAAACTTGGGCAAGTTACTAAACTTTTATGTGTTACTTTACTCCTTAGTCAGTGCAAATTCGTTAGGAGCATGAATGATCATGATTGGGCTTCCACCCTGTACAAGGCATTTTATGTACATTTTAAATAATGTTTTAATTTAATTTAATTTAATCCTTACTATAAACCCACATTGTATGATTTTTATTTTGTGGCTAAGAAAATTGAGCCTCAGAGATGTTTATTAAGTTGATCAAGGTCATATTGCTAATAGGGAGCAGAACTGGGATTCAAACATAGTATTCTAAAGCCTGTAATCTCAGCCACTCCAGAGGTCACATAGCAAATTTAAAAATGCATGAACAATTTTTTACACACGTAGGGGCTCAGTCATTGTTATAATGTTATTTGTTTAACATATAGTGAATTATATGTTCATTATATTGGTAATTATATTAAGATATGTAAGATTATATAATAAACATTAATTATTAGTATAATTATTATTTTTTAGACTGAGTCTTGCTCTATTGCCCAGGTCTGGAGTGCAGTGGCAAGATCTTGGCTGACTGCAACCTCTGCCTCTCAGGTTCAAGTGATTCTCATGCCTCAGTTTCCCAAGTAGCTGGGACTACAGGTGCCTGCCATCACGCCCAGCTAATTTTTGTATTTTTAGTATAGACGGGGTTTCACCATGTTGGCTAGGCTGGTCTTGAACTCCTGACCTCAAGTGATCTGCTGGCCTCGGTCTCCCAAAGTGCTGGGATTACAGGCATGAGCCACAGTGCATGGCTGGATTAGGTAATATACATTAATTAAATGAAATATATTGTTATTCAATGTATTTGTGAATAAGCGGCAATAGGCAAGTCACTTACACAGTATTCTCTCTCTCTGTCTCTCTCTCTCTCTTTTTTTAAAGATAGTGTCTCCTTTGTTGCCCAGGCTGGAGTGCAGTGGTGTGATCTTGGCTCACTGCAACCTCTGCCTTCTGGGCTCAAGTGATCCTCCTGCCTCAGCCTCCAGAGTAGCTAGGGTTATAGGCGCCTGCCACAATACCCAGAGACAGGGTTTTGCCATGTTAGCCAGGCTGGTCTCGAACTCCGGAGTTCAAGGGATCCTCCTGCCTCAGCCTCCCAAATTGCTGCGCTTACAGACTGAGCCATGGCGTCTGGCCCGCTTACACAGTATTCTCCCTCATTCATGCTCAGGCATGCCTGTCACATTGTAGTTGTTCAATAAACATTTCGTAAAAAAACAACAAAAAAAAAAAAAAAAAAAAAAAACGAACGAATAAAAACCCCGAATATTCTTAAGGTCCTTTTCAGGTCTTAAAAATGACTCTCGTTGTGATGTACACACACGAAAAATTAAACAATTGATGATCAAATGAAAAGTTGTCAGTGATGTCTGAGTGAGAGGCACCCCAATCCACAGAGGTTTTTCTACAGCGACCCCCTGTGGTGTCGGCAAGTACTGCGAGGGCCAGCTATTGCCCAGGCTTCCCTGCAGTGCCTGGTTCTTGGCATTTTGCCTGGAGTTTGCCCTGCCACTTGTTTGTCCTTCCTCTACGGCCTATCAACCCTATCCTGAACAAAAAGACTTTTTCTGGTTCTTTAAATAAATCACAATGCTCTTGCCGAAGGCATTTTGCTTAGCTTTTTCAGAGAGCACCAGGAGTTAGGGGACAATGATGAAGGCAGGGTGTCTAGGGTAGGAGGCATCTTTTCATGCTCCTGTTCTTTCAGGCTTTATACACTCATATTACCCTTCTGCACTTTATTCCTTTATAATAACAGATGAACTGAACAACATAATTAATAAAAGTGATTTATCGAGCCTTTACCATATAGCACACATTGCAACTTTTTGTGTGAATCCTGTTCCATATCTTATTTAATTCTCTCAACAGCCTGACAAGGTAAATGGTGTGATTTTCCCATTCGGGGGGAAATTTAAAAGACTAAAGTCGCTTCTTCAGTGACACATACCTAGTGGCAGAGATAGAATTAGGACCCAGTTCTTATGTCTCCTATATACATATTGCCTCTTGTAACAGAGTAGAAAGAAAAATAGATCAGAAGGAGTAAAAGCCAGCATCATCGGATCTCTGCTTTATTTCCATTTGTAATTAAAATGAAAGCACCTGGCTTATTTTGAATGGCACTTTCCCATAGCAGCCCCTAATAACTGAAGAGGTATAGCACTAAGAAGCAGGGATACTCAGTGAATTACTGAGTGACTTATAAAATGCCATTTATGGTTAGGAATGGCAGAATAATGAAATAAAAGCTTATCTAGCTAATGTTTTGTAAGAACAACAAGAAATTGTTGCTTTTTTTTCATTCTTGAGATTCTTGGGAGGTAACTTTTTTTAATTGTCTTTTTTCTTTCTTTAAAAATCCCTTTAAGAAACATAATATGTTCTGGCAAAAATATTTAAAACATTAAAAGAAAAATCAAGGTCACCCACATAATAGAAAAAACTCTAGACGCAATAACATACCTTCCCTCGTCTGTTCTCTGGGGAAAGCTTGTTTCAGAGGTGGGGAATTAGGGAGTGAATCTGAAGAACTGCCTTGACCTCTTTTGTCTGGCGTCTGAGCAAGTCTGAAAATATTTGGAGACTGCGTAATTGGTCGCTAAGTTTCCTTGAGTCTTTGTGTTTGGAAATGAATTTGCTGCCTGCGGCGAAGACAGCAATCCATCCTCCCTGAAATAACGAGACGCTACGAAACCCGAGAGAGTGAAAAATCATGCCAGAGGAGTGGACAAGACAATGCTGATGTTTAGGTTATTGTTTTCATGTGGATGTGGGGGAACTAAAACGCAAAACCAAGGGGCACAAAATATCACATAAAATCAGCTTTAGGTTTTCCTTAGGCTCACACTTTTTTCCCCTGGACTTTTGGAAAAATGCTACCCTCCTGTGGTCGGACATTAGAATACAGAGAAACAGAGAGCTTGGAGCAGGAAAATAAGGTGGAATTGAACAGGGAATGAGGTGATTTATTTTTATATGTTTTCTGAAGTGCTTATGGGTTACGAAGAAGACTGCTTCAGACAACAAAACAAAACAAAAACACCAAAAAGATAGCGGAAAGAAAAGAAATAACGAAGCAAATAAAAAACTAAGAATAACAACAAAATGACTTTCCAAAAAAGTGGCCCAGTTCACCTATTTCCCTCTTCATGGAGCCTTTGCTGAGCATTTAAACAAGAAGTGATTCTTCCCTCCACAATTCCATACATAAACACTAGAACTAAAATAATTTATCAAGACTCTGCTGGGTGCCAGGACCTGTGCTAGGTGCCGGGAATGAAAATCTGAAAAAGGAATATGTCTTCCCTCAACTCAGATTTCATTGGGCATCAAGTAGAACAGGGCAGACCAAGTAACTTTAACATACATGGTAAATAGCATGATAGGTACACATAGAGAACTTTGCAAGAACAAATAATGTTTTGTCCAGCTCTTAAAGAAGATGAGGGCTGAGTCTTTAAGTAGGAATAAGATTTATTCAGATAAAAAAATAATAGAAGAAGCATTTCTAGACATAACGAACATAAAACAAAAAATCCAGAGCATGAATTTGACTCGAAGCCTGCATAAATACCTACTCTCTTGACCTGCCAAGGTCTATGTGTATGTGTGTGTCTGTCTGTGTTGGAGAAGATGGGACATAGCAGTATGACCTGTATATGGTAAGTGCCCCATGGTCATGCTCAGGAGAGAGTTTGACTTTATTTTCTAGTTCTGGGTTAGATAAAACAGTAGCCTTGTGTTTAATTTGGCTAAAGTCTCTTACTTCAGTTCTAAATCCCATATTTATGTTAGATGCTTAGTTTCTGTAAGTATGTACGAGTTAACCATAGGTACCAGTGGGAATGGGAAACGGAGGAAATTTAAAGAGGACAACAACCTGGTGTGATTTGCATGTGAAATCAAGCTGAAAACAATGAGTAAGGTGTATTTAAAGGGGACAAAACTTGAGTTAGTTAATAGAGTTCAGGTGAAAAACTCTTAGCAGAAGTGGCGAAGAATAGAGGATAGATTGAAGAACTAAATCTATAGAGCTGCTGAAGATTCAATGTAGAGGGTGAGAAGAAAGAGATGAGAATTAAGTTTACAAATCCACCATATTTCCATCTAACATCTCCCAGTGAGTTGGGGAAGGTAACAGAAGGTGCAGGTCTGGAATGAAAGATACGTTCAGGATGCTTAGTAGCTTGTGGTGTCCTTATGGCTTTAACCATCCTGCATTGAGTATTGAGTTTTACTTCATTGCTACAGCATTTTTTTTTTTTTTTTTGACGGAGTCTTGGTCTGTCACCAGGCTGGATTGCAGTGGTGGGATCTTGGCTCACTGCAGCCTTCGACTCCCAGGTTCAAGCGATTCTTCTGCCTCAGCCTCCCAAGTAGCTGGGACTACAGGTGTGTGCCACCATGCCTGGCTAATTTTTGTGTGTTTTAGTAGAGTTGGGGTTTCTCCATGTTGGCCTGGCTGGTCTCGATCTCCTGACCTCATGATCCGCCTGCTTCGGCCTCCCAAAGGGCTGGGATTACAGGCTTGAGTCACCACATTATTACAGCTTTATCTGTCTTACTTTACTGTAAGGTCATTGAGAACAAGCACTAAGTCTTCTCTATCTCAATATTCCTTAAAATGCATTTTGAAAAATAACTCATTAAGTTATCGAAAATGTCATTCTCAAACAAACATGTATCCAGATTTTATATACCTTGTTAATTAAAGGAATCAGTAGAATGACTGAGCTGGTTGAAGAAGGAATTGAAGAATGGGAAAAGACCTGGTGAAATGACAGCAGTATGTTAGAAACAAAAGTGGTTAATGTGTTTATAGGACAAAAACTCAGTCTTTATTTCCTTGGTTTTATTTTTTCTATCTAGTTGAACAATGCATTATACCTTACCATTTTTCTATGAATTAGCCTCTACCTTTATAAAATTGTAAAACTTCTGAGCTCTCTTGAATTGCTGTATTTCCCCAATTCGAATATTATAAACTATAAAGAAACTATAAAGACATACACTTCTTATTTTCCCTTATTTCTAAGTTTTGAATATTTCATCTACACACGTTTCTGTGGTGGCTATAAGAACATTTAATATGCATTTTTATATTGAATTCATATCTTGTGACTGCAGAAAAAAGATTGGAGGTAATGTAAATTAAAGGCAAAATCAAACCAAATGAAAGGCCAAACAATAAGATCAATAAAATAAAAAAGTCTGGGTACAGTGGCTTACACCTGTAATCCTTGCCCTCTGGGAGTCTGAAGTGGGAGGATCGTTTGAGCCCAGGAGTTCAAGGTTGCAGTGAACTATGATTGCAACACTGCACTCCAGCCTGGGTGACAGTGAGATTTCACTGTAATAGTAAATAAATAAGGCCAGGTGCGGTGGCTCACTCCTGTAATCCCAGTAGTTTGGGAGGCTGAAGTGGGCGGGTCACAAGGTCAAGAGATTGAGACTATCCTGGCCAACACGGTGAAACCTCATCTCTACTAAAAATACAACAATTAGCTTGGTGTGGTGGCGCATGCCTGTAATCCCAGCTAGTCCGGGAGGCTGAGGCAGGAGAATAGCTTGAACCCGGGAGGTGGAGGTTGTAGTGAGCCAAGATCACTCCACTGCACTCTAGCCTAGTGACAGAAAGAGACTCTGTCTCAAAAAAAAATAATAATAAATAATAAATAAATGATAAAAGAACAAAGAAAATAGAAAAATATTGTTAGATGCCACGATTAAATATAGATTTGTTTTCGCATTTATAGGCAGTCAGGGCACAATGGGAACATAGTAAATTTTCTCTTATCACAAGGGAAGAAAATTCTTGCTTCTGAGGTGGTGGTGATTTTTTTGTGTTTTCCTTCTTCTAAATTCTGAAAGAAAGTGTCATGTGGGGCTTCACCTAAATGACACTAACGTCATAGCCCTTTTTAAAAATATTTTATGGTAATTACATGCACAAATTACCAATGACTATCTGTTATAGAGCTTTTTGATCAAAAAATTTCTTTATATTTATAAATATGTGTAGGTACAAACATGTTTTGGGTCAAAAACAGTTTTTTTTATTTAGAGGATTTTCGATGAGGAAGCCTGCACAATGTACTTTTATATTCCTTATGCAGCTACAAAGTTGCTTAAATAAAATGAGCATTCTTTATCAGCTGTTTGCCACAAATCTTAACCTATGGGTTAGATAGGAACTTGACTACATCTCTGCACTTCCACGACTGTACCTATAGGTGGCAGAGCTGTGTCATGAGCTGGTGGGAGGAATTCCTTTGTGTGGGTTTTGTACAAGCCTAGTGAATGTTTCCTAGTCTCACTAGCACCGTGGAAGGAAGTGCCCCCCGCCCCCGCCCACTTTAGCATCTCCAGAAGACACTGGGGTGCTTTTCTCTGGATCTAGAAGAGGTCAGTTGAGGTGTTGACGTAAACATTTGAATTATATACTAAAACTGGAGTTAATCAAAACAGAGCTTTTCTTTGATACAGTTATACAGAATCCCATAACTGCCTATTTTACTGCATGCTGATATGTAAGGCACCCTTCTCATAGAGACTCACTTGTTGCAAACTATCATCAAATAATGTAAATTGTGATGTCTTGAGAGGTGGGCCTATGTCTTATTCTTCTTTGCGTGTAGAATTTGGTATGGCTCCTGGCATATAGGTGGTTCCTATGAATGAGTGGCAGAACATTATAACAAACTGATGAGTGACTTTTTTTTTTGTCAAAATGAGGTTACAATTAAAAGAAACCTTCTTAGCATGGATCATTTTGAGCCCATTTCAAAATGCTAATTTTTCTTTATTTGCTTGTTTCTTTAAGACAGAGTCTTGCTCCCTTATCCAGGCTGGAGTGCAGTGGCATAATCATAGTTCACTGTAACCTTGAACTACTGGGCTAAAGTGATCCTCCTACCTCAGCCTCTCAAGTACCTGGGACTATTGGCACTCATCACCATTCCCAGTGCATTTTTATTATTCTTTTTGTAGATGAAGGTCTTGCTATGCTGCTCAGGCTTATCTCAAACTCCTCGCCACAAGCGATTCCCCCTGCATCAGCCTTCCAAAGCACTATATTACAAATGTGAGCTATGGTATCCTGCTTAACATTATTTTTGATAGTTCTTTACCTTCCTTTTTGTTTTGAGAGTTGGGGTCTTGCTCTGTTGTCTAGGCTGAAGTGCAGTGAGGTGATCACAGCTCGTTGTAACCTTCAACTCTTGGCCTTAAGTGATCCTTCTTCATCAGTCTCCCAGTAGCTCTGACTAAAAGCATGTGCCACCATGCCAGGTTAATTTTGTAAAAAATTTTTGTAGAAATGTATTCTTGTCATGTTGCTCAGGCTGATCTTGAACTCCTGGCCTCGAGGATACTCCTGCCTTAGCCTCCTAAAGTGCTGGAATTACAGGTGTGAGCCACTGTGCCTGGCCTATTTTTAACAGTTCTTCATGGTGACTTTCAAAATTGTACCTCTATTGTGTCATATTGGTTTCTTCATGGATACAGGGATTGTTTCCACATGAGACTATGCTTTTTGAGGGTAGAACCACGCATACATAGGCTATAGGAATGTGCACATAATAGATGCTCACATAACACACAGCTGTTAACTTGTTACATCTAGTGGGTCTACAAGGTAGAGAAAAAGGTAGATGGATAGAGTAGGAGAAGTAACATTCAGAATAAGGATGGGAAATAGCAGGCAAGATTCTCTCCCAAACTATTTTCATTACAGAGATACTGATGTTGATAGATTTCCCCTAGGGGTGTAAATTCTGCTTTGACTTCCTTATCATAGTGCTCATGGCACACACGATAACAAATGGAGAGTGGGAAGATGAGAAGAAATCTATTTACTGTCCCACACATAGGGTTGTTTCCTTCCATTACACTGATAGCCCTGATTTGCCTCACCCTGTTTTTCAAAAGTAGATTAGAGGCTGGGTGCAGTTGCTCATGCCTGTAATCCCCAGCACTTTGGAAAGTCGAGGTGGGTGGATTGCTTGAGCCGGGAGTTTGAGACCAGCTTGGCCAACATCTTGAAACCTCATCTCTACTAAAGATACAAAAAAAAAATAGCGGGATGTGGTGGTGCACACCTGTAGTTCCAGCTACTCGGGAGGCTGAGGCAGAAGAATCACTTGAACCCGGGAGGTGCAAGTTGCAGTGAGCCAGTGAGTTGAGATCATACCACTGCACTCTAGCCTGGGCAACAGAGCAAGACTGTCTCAGGAAAAAAAAAGTAGAATAGAGTTCAGTTAAACAAACAAGCTATGAACAATGCAAGATAAAGTTTTAAAAAAATGCAGCTTGTTTTATTTTTATATAAACTAAAACACCAGAGTTGATTCCTATATTAAATACATAAATTATAAAATAACCATTCATAAAACTTTACATACAGTAAGTTGATTCCAATCTCTACGGTAATACATACAGTAAATGTACATATTCGGGGTACTTCCAAGGATCATTCTGGTGAAGTTCAGTCAATTTTTATTTTTCTTTCATTAATCAACAAGCACTGAAGTGATATATGGAGTCATGCTAATGAGATGGACAGAGAGAACCCCAATTGAGGCAGTTGATTGAATGAAAACTCTGTGAAATTGGACCCTTGGCTACATTACCACAGTAGGAACCTGGGAATTATGTATTCAAACACATTAGCTCTATACTTGCGTCCCCAAAGTATTGGATCTTGAAGGCTAAAACATGCATGAACCCTGTTGAAATGGAATTTTTAGCTAATAAAGATATGGGATTTTTGGCTAATTTTAATACTGTAGATTGTGCTGAACTTTCTGTTGCTCTTTCAAAAAAAAATATCAAACAATTAACCAAACAAATAAAAAGACTTATTTGCTGGTTTATGGGACTGGATAATTGAAAAACCAAGTAGTCTCTGCCTCAGTCAACAATCGGAAATAATAGTAGTGAACAGAAGGTGGGGTGAGAGAGAGAAGAGGTAGTCAAGGAGGGGAAGAGTTCAAACACTAAATGCTCAACAGGAACATGAGTTCCCAGCAGCAGCAGAAAAAAACCCTTCTTGAAGTCCTGCATCCTAGAACAGAAGTACACATTTAGTAAGCGCTCACACCATCATACTATGTACAGAATATATTTGTGCATATATTTACATCACTTATTTATAAAAGTGTTTGGAGTTTGATCTGCCTCATTGTGGGAAGTTGCTATGGTTGATGGGGGATATAGGCACAGTCTGTGATATGTCAGTCAAATAGAAGTGTTGTTACTAACAGATGCTGGGGATCTGCTTCTGCTTGGAAAATTGCATCATCCATTCTGTAGTAAGTTCATGGGGTCTTGATTGTAGGCAAAATTGGGCTAAAATTTGTTTAACTTCACCACTCTTACCTTACAGAACTTTGCATATAAAAAGGATGAAAATATAAGCATGGGTACAAAGACCTAAAAGCAGAAAACAAAACAAAACAAAACAAAAACAGAAACCCTCACCACATCAACCGCCTGTACCTCTGACATACTTGGTTAAATATAGCAAATTATAATCCTATTTTTGCTACCTTGCCCCTATAAGTATATCGTTAGTAGTTTTTTTCCTCTTTTTTTTTTTTGAGATGAAGTCTCACCATGTTGCCTAGGCTGGTCTTGAACTCCTGGGCTCAAGCTGTCCTCCCGGTTTAGCTTTCTGAGCAGCTATCTTTAGGAATTTTGATTAAACATTGGACTTGGACTCTCAGCAACAGATTTGCTTAGGAAGAACCAAACTGCCAAACTAAAGACAGCAAAGGAATGTGAATCTGCCCTGCCCCGTTCTGAAATGGAATCAGAGAAGTTGGCACTTGAAGAGGCCTTACAGGGATTAGCTCCAACCTTCCATTATGTCTGAATCCTCTTGCCAATATGCCTGAAATTAACCCTCAAAATAGTACATTATATAGAAATGACAAGGCAAATGACAGCTTTCCTCACTTAAGACCTAGAAGTCTGCTTAAAGAGGGGTGTGGGTCCATATTGAAAGCATAAACTCATGACATAAATGGTTATCTAAGATTTGATTTGTTTACTTATCATTCAAAAGTTATATTGAACTTTTTCAATATAGTAGATAAATCTAAACTAGTGAAGTGACAGAGTTAAACTGCCAAAAGCTAGCATTAAATTACCAAAACATTGTTATGAAAATTTCACAAAAGGCAACAAGCAATGCAACTCCCAAATTACAGAGCAAATTTCTATTGCTCTGTGTGTGTGTGTGTGTGTGTGTGTGTATGTGTGTGTGTGTATTCTGTGCCACTCTGACAGATTGAAATAATGCAATTGAATATTTTAAAAATAAAACGTCTATGCTATCCATCCATCTTGATGTAATATAACACAGATGATCCAATTATTTAAACATCAACACAAAACCAATGAATATTCTTTTTAACGGTTTTCACAGAAACCTAGGCAACTCAAAAAGACGTGCTTCATTTTAAAACAATGAACTTGTGAATTACATTAAAGCAAACATAAGAAGTACACAATGGGTTTACAGAACAAGTTGACAATCAATGAGCAAAAAGGAACAAGTTTGCCAGAGATGTCTTTAAAATTGAAAGTAAAGTTGAAATAAAAGACTGTAGCAAAAATTATTTGGCAAACTTTATTTCTCCTATTACTAGTGGAGAACAAATTTCCTCTCTACATAAGTGATAGCCCATGCCTTCCATATCACCTCTATCTTATTGACTTAGGAAGACACATACTACCTGCACGAGCAGTTATTTGTGAACCAAAAAAATAAAAATAAAAACAAAGCAAGGTCTATTCTTCCACCCCTAAAACCTAACTATTGGCAATAATTTAATTTATATAGGGTAAGTCAGAAGGGATGTAATTTTTTTTGAGAAAATTCTATTTCCTAAAAGTAGGGTGGCATTACAAAAAAGTTTGACAGTCAATTTGTGATAGATGCTTTTTAAGTATGATAGTCAAATACAGTCTGTCCATGTTTTACTCCTCTTTCATGAAATTTTTCTCTCCCAAATAACTATTTAAATTGGGGCTTTTATTTATCTCAAACCATCTTTAGTAGTCAGGTACGTTTATTTTCCAGAGTATAAATACTTTATTAAGAAAAATTAAGTTAATGACCCCCGAAGAATGCTGTTCTGACTCCTGCAAACTCATTAGCCAAATGCGTCTGGTAGTACAGATGCAGGGGTGGAGTCACAGGAAATCTCACTGTTATTAACACCTTTTTTTTTTTTTTCTATTGCTGAACATCCTATCCAAGGGAAGCATTCATTTAAACATGGTCCATTTCCATGGATCCATGAGTGACTAGAATATACATCCACATTTTTGCTGATGCTTTGATAATCGTGAAAATAGATAATAGAGAGATGTATCTATTGAAATGTTTAGACTTATTCAAGCATATATGAATTTTGAGGCTTATGAACAAGACTTGGTAAAAATTACAGCTGAGCCAATAGTCTAGAGAAATTTGCTAATCTCCTGGATCTTAAGCGAAAAGAAAAAAAACAAACCTTTTGCCTGGCACTAAACACAGCTAAAGCTGCTTAGACAATCATCCCAGCTGTTGCTCTCAAACGATTTTGTGTGTTTATGATACAATTCCGATTTATAGCAGATAAGCGGATTAGGTATATAAACCGTACCACTTTTGCAAATATTTCCAATCACTTACAAATAGTTCATGGAAATAAATTTTGACTTACAAATTTATTGGTGGGAAAGCAAAATTAAGAGAAGGAAGGTATGCGTTGGAGTAGATGGAATATAAATTTACTCATATGGGCCCTGGAATAGAGTGAAGAGAAATTGAAACATCTTAGGTATGAGATAGTAATTTAGAGTAATGTATCCTCTTTCATATTTTCTGACTCAAGTTTGCTACGGTTGAGTCACCAACCATGTAGAGGCACCCTCTTTCACATTCCTTGCCCAATGAACCTACTCTTCATATTTAATCTAGAACCTACCTAGTTGAATAAAGAATCCAGCAGGAGGCCAGGCACGGTGGCTCGCACCTGTAATCCTAGCACTTTGGGAGGCTTAGATGGGCAAATCACTTGAGGTCAGGAGTTTGAGACAAGCCTGACCAGCATAATGAAACCCCTTCTCTACTAAAAACACAAAAATTAGCCAAGCGTGGTAGTGGACACCTGTAATCCCAGCTACTTGGGAGGCTGAGGCAGGAGAATCATTTGAACCTGGGAGATGGAGGTTGCAGTGAGCCAAGATTGAGCCAATGCATTCTAGCCTGGGTGACAGAGCAAGACTCTGTTTCAAATAAATAAATAAATAATAAAAAGTATTCAGCAGGATAGTTTGTTTTGTATCTTCTCAGTAGGACATGTCACCTGACTTTCCTCCAGAATAAAAGAAGTCAAGCTAATTATGTGATACTGTCAGTTCACTCCAAGTCTTTAATGGTTGGCTCTCCTGTGATAGAAGTGGGATTCTGTATGATGGTACGCATATGCAATCAAGACAGCTGGGAGATGTTTATCATAGAAATGACACTCTTCTATCTTGTTCAATAGCATGAGATAATCTATTTGCTAAAGATTATTAAAGATCCTGGTTTTGAATCTCTCAATTTTTATTGCTAATAATGTCCCAAGTAGCTTGATGGGCAAGCTTCAGTGCTATAGTGCTTAAATTTAACCAAACTGAAGCACTATTTTATTACATGAGGGAATTTTTTTCTCAATAACACAAGAAAGTCAAATAATACAGCACTTATAATAATTACAAAGCACATTGTGCTACTTTAAGCACCTCTTATTCTAAAATTGCAAATAAAACTTTATGAAAAAGCATTTTAACCCCATTTTGCAGATGAGGAGACTGAGGCACAGAGGTTAAGTGACTGGGCCAAAGATACCTGGGTCAGCAGTAAATATCAGAACAAAAAGTAGGACCCCAGCATTCTAGTTTTTCTTGTACATTCTTCATTTATTATTCTGGCTTTGCAAATGCCAGTGCTAAAACTGAAGGATGACACTGAACCCACATATGGAAAGATTTCATAGAAAGAGTTTCTGGCTCCCTACACATATTCTCTATGCATGGGAATTCTAGTCCCACAAATAAAACTTCAAAAATTTGAAAAATTGAGGTTGTTCTGTTATCTACAGTAAATGAGGTGTAAAATTAGCTTTTCAGGAACATATATTTGCTCTCAGAGATAAATCCAAGACTCAGTAATATACAACTTAGGAAAAGTATCAGTCTTCTAATTGTCTCTGTTAGAAAATGACCTTGTCAGTAACATAATGTTATTTCTATATAAAAAAGTAGAGCTATCTTGTTGCTGTCAGCTGTCTGGGAAAAAATGTTATCACTCTAAACAAGAAGAGGTCAGAATGCTCTAGGCATGTAAGGATTCTTTAAAAAATAATAGTTTAGTTTAATATTCACATCTCTGTGGCAAATCCGACTGTTGGTAGAAATTTATTCATTGACTCTATTTTGTTTTTGCCCAAATCATATAGCATATTCATTTGTAGGCAATTTTAAGCAGCCATTTGAAAACCAGTATTTTGGAAATGAAAGATTCATAGATGATCTCTGGCCCATGTTCCCCATAGACGTTAGCGTTCTACACAGAACTAAGTCAGGGAGCATGTGATTTACAGTATTATCTTCTTAATTTTCAATATGAATGAGCTCAGTCCATTGTTGATGGAGGGATGCAGATGTGAGAGTAGGACAGGGAAGCATCCAATCTGCTTTTATTTCGCATGTTACATTCGCCCAGGTCCTTTGACTTTGTTACCAGTTTTGTTACGGTCACTGTGATCCACTTCTCATCTGTTGTCTGTGGAATGAATTCCACGAGCTCCACCTTTTGCAGAAAAACAAAAGATAGGGTGTTTTTCTTCCCATTCACGATGCGGATGTCTCTGTTCCTGAGTTTAAAACAATCATAAAGACAGAAAAGCAAATCCCTGTAGTAAGAAACCAGACTTTTCAAATGAAACATTTTATTGTAAATAGCTCTTCATAGGTATTCCTCGTGCTTCACTCCCCACCCACCCTTGTTTTTTATTTTTTTCTTTTTTTTTTTGTTCTGATCTTTTAAAATGATGTTTATTATCAGGACTAGTGTTTCCATGGGGTGTGGTGTTACATTAAAATGACTCCCCCTGCACAGCAGGGGTTGAATGTTTCATTGTAACTTTGGTTCCATGCCCAAGACACATCTTTGCTTGATCTGCTGAAACTAGTTCCAATGCTGAACTTTTTCTTTACACAATATATGTTTATAGTTCTTCTCTTCTGATTTGACATATACATGTTTCATTAAATGCAGCATATATTGTAGATTTTCAACAGGGTTGTGTAGGAACTGTCAAGTAAGAAACCTTGAATAATGGCTTTAAAATACACAGCTGTAGTCCTGGCTACAGGGTAGTTCTTAGCTTTTGATCTCCCTCTCACTGCTGTAAACAATTTTGCCATCTTTGAAGGTTTAGAAGCATTTGCCTTTCTGGACTCTTATCCGTGTTTTCGGTAACTCTGTAAAACAGAGGAAAAATTATTTTATCATCATTTTTATTAATAGCCGAATCATAAAAAGCAAACTTTTAAAAAAGACACAAATTTTTTATTCTTTACCACACTTCGATGTCTATTATCTTATGCAAGTTACATCTCTAAGCTTAGTTACTTTAATTTTAAGTGAGAAAATAGAAGTATCTGTTTCAAGGGTTGCTGCAACATAATGCATATAAAACAATTAATGGTTCTTGTCTCAAAGTAAGTGGCCTGAAATATTAGCTATTGTCATTAGTGTCCTTTCCTTTGGGGACTTCCAAGGTGATAGGTTAAGAAGTTAAATTGAATCATCATGCCCAACTTATCCATTTAAGATGTTATTTTATTTTTGAAACTTATTTTAGATTCAGAAGGTAAATGTGCAGGTTGGTGACGTGGATATATTGCATAATGCAGAGGTCTGGGCTTTTGTTGAACTCATCACACAAAAAGTGAACATAGTACTCAATAGGTCGTTTTTCAAACCCTGCCACCTCTCTGCCTCCCTACTTTTGGAGTCTCCAGTATCTACTGTGTTTGTAAGATGTTATTTTAAAAGAAGATCTGTCTATTCCCTTCAGTGACTCACTCTGTGTCACATTTCCTCCCCAACAAAATTGTAACTGTTGGCATGTTGTCTCTACCTAAAGTCCTGATTGGAGAACTCCCTGGGAATTCTGCTACACATGTTTCTTGGTTGGCCCAGAGAGATCCCTGAGAAGGTGCTATCCTGACATGTGGCAGTCAGGACTCCTAGCCCTGTTCCTCTGTAAGTCCATATGTCTGAGTTTTCACTTGTGTAGAAATCCAGGTCTTAATGCTATCTTCCAGTGAAAGCCAGAAATAGCACAGAAAATGTGTTATGAGGATACGCTGTCATGCACTACTTAAGGGCATGGCCTTTCGGGTCTGAACAATGTGGATAGAGAAAATGGGATTTCTGTTTTCTTGCTGTATGCCCAAAGATTAACTTCTTTAAGCTTCAATTTCCTCATCTATGAAATAAAGACACTGATTCTGTAGAGGGACTTTACTATTATTCCAGAAATGTTAAATCCAAAGTTAAATGTTAAAACCACAATCCAAAATGGAGGGAAAGGAGGCACTTAGTACCCCAAGGATAATTCCAGTGAACCAACCAGAGGCAACTTAAGGTTCCACAGAAATTCTTGCCGTGAATGCATATTTGCAGAGCCATTTTGCTCCCAAGACAAGGTTAGACTGGGATGAAAGAGTGACAGGGTGACAGAGGAGAACCTACGGGAAGGAAGTGCAGTGGTCGGGGAAAGAGCACACTGAGGGAGAAGGTATGAAGAGGCATAAAGAGATTGATGGTGTATGCACAGAGGCACACTTGCCTTATGTTGCTCAGACACAGAGTTGCTCATCTTTCCTTGCCTATATCTGAGCAGAGAACTGAAGAGGGATGACAGGGCAGAGACAAGGGCCACAGCGTAGTTGTCTCCTTGCCCCATGCTTCATCAAAAAGCTACCTCCTCAGCCAAAAGCTGTGGGTTGTACCACCAATGATGGGAGCCAGTGAGGCAGTGGAAGAAGCTGGACCTTGGCCAGGCTGTGAGCAGTGCAGTGGGCATCCTCTGCATACCCTTCTGAAGAATTCACACATATGTTGCCCAGAATAGCCAGCCTTTGGTCACCTCTCATAGAAAAGACATCACATGTTAGTCAATAGTAGCCAGAGAAACAGCTGCAATAACTGCCAAAGGAGTTGAGAGGCAGAATCCTTTTCCCTCTCCATCGTCCCTGCTCTCCGGAAAGGTTCAGCCTTGAGGAGGAAGAGAAGGGGAAGAGATCTATTAGAGTCAGACCCTGAACTACAGTTCCATTAGGGTACCTGGCTCATGCCTAAGGTAGAATAAGGGAAGAAATGAGAATAAGCAGAGACTGAAATTGAACTTTTAAACTGGGTTAAGACTTTTGAGAGTTGAGAGTGACTGAAAAGTTGAGGGACCAACCTAATAATTAATTAAAAGATGATAGAGGGAAATAACACAGTACCTGAGTGAAGAAAGCTATGAATTGAGAAAATAGATAGAGTTCATATTTACATTTCACTGGGATGAGAGCCCCAAAAAACTAGTTACAAATATAACATTCTCCTATTCCCTGGTAAAGAAGATAGTTGATCTGAATGTGTATAAAAAATTCTTTGGGGTTATATTTTTGTTTGGGTTTTTAAACATAGAATAAATATACAAACACAAAAAATCTTTTACTTGCAAACTTTCAATGTATAGGCTATCAAAGACTAAATCCTATATATTGTGTCAAAGCATGTGTGCATCATTTCTACCTATCACAACTGAGGTACAAGCCCTCAACTGAATAAACACATGTTGGTTTTGAAAACCAATGGACCTCACCGGCAGTCCAGGCAGTCTCCTGGAATGTTAAATTTCTATCCTTTGAGAAGTACTTATAAAAGGAACTGTGATTTCTGTAGTAAAGTGAGATTTGTTCAAATCAGGATTCTGAATTACTGCAGTTACCCAATGGGTCACAGGGGTTCTTTTTAACAGATTGCTTAGCAGTGCTGCACTTTAGTTTCCTCATCTGTAAAACGGAAAACGGCAATTACCACTATCATTTTTGAGATTACTACAGGCTACACATTCTTTTTTTTTTTTGAGACAGGGTCTTGCTTTGTTGTCCAGGCTGGAGTGCCATGGTGCAATCTCGTCTCACTGCAGCATCGACCTCCCAGGCGTAAGTGATCCCTGCACTTCAGCCTCCCAAGTAGCTGGTAGTACAGGCACGCACCCCCATGCTCAGCTAGTTTTGGTATTTTGTAGAGATGGGGTTTTGCTATGTTTCCCAGGCTGCTCTCAAACTCCTGGGCTCAAGTGATCTGCCTGCCTCAGCCTCTCAAAGTGCTGCAATTACAGGCATGAGCCACTGCACCTGGCAAATGCCACAAACTCCAAGTCTTAAGTACAGTGATGTCACCTCTGACTTGTGGTTGTAGCATCTGTAAGGAACACCACCATCTAAGCAGTTACACCATCCAGGAACACAAGGGTCATCTCTGACACCTTCCACTCCTCATCCTTCATATGCAATTTATCATAAGGTATTCAATAACTGGTAGCTATTATTATTTCCTCCATTATACAGATGAGGATATGGAGTCTGAAAATTATTCAATAATTGGTCCATAAAAATCCTGGTAGGGAAGACATAATAATACTGAATGAAATGTAACTGAAGCTGGAGGATCAGGGAAGCCTTCCCTGATTTTCCACTGAGATGGGAAGGATGAATGGGTATCAACCATTTAATGGTGATGTGGGAAATGTGGTTCAGGAAGATGGAAGCACATCCTAAAAGGCATGATTCAGGACAGAATGCTTGGTATGTCTACAAACCTGACCTTTAACGAGCGTTTCTATGTGCCAAGTACGAAAGTAGTTATTTTACCTGTATAGAATCACTCAATCCTCAGAAAAACAGTGGGTGCTATTACTTGCTAATTTTTTATATTAGGAAATCAATGTTTGGAGAGTGTTATATTTTGAATGTTTGTGTCCTCTCCAAAATTCATGTTGCAACTTAATCCCCAGTGCAAGAGTATTAACAGGTGAGGCGTTTAGGAGGTTATCAGGCCGTAAGTGCAGAATGGATGAGGGCTTATGAAAGCGCTGCAGTAAACTAACTGAGGCTCTTTTGCCCCTCCATCCCTTCTGTCCTGTGACACAGCTTCGCCCCCTCCAGGGGATACAGCAACAAGGCTTCATCTTGGAAGCAAAGACCAGGCCCTCACCAGACACCAAACCTGCTGGTGCCTCGATCTTCAACTTCTGGCCTCCAGAACAGTGAGAAATACATTTCTATTATTTATAAATCATCTAGTCTCAGGTATTTTGTTATAATAGCATAAATGGACTAAGAGAGTTATAATAGTCTCTATTATGCAGGATTGTTTTAAGTATTACAAAAAAATAATAAATATAAATGTACTTTTTGAACTGTAAAGCAAGATGTTCTCTCCTTCTTCCTTATCATAATATCATTAATATTATTTTTAAAGTATTTATTGATTAATGACTACATGGTAGACACTGTTGATTATGTGCTAGGTATTTGGTATACAAGGTTGAACAAAATTATATGGTCCTTATCCTCATGAAGTTTATTTACAATGAGATAGACATTAATTTTTATATTCCCAATGCATAAAAACTTGTCCAGAAAGGAAACTGAGAAAGATGTCCTTGTCGGAATCACAACTGAATTGAGATGCAAAAGGTAGGTGAGTAGGTGTTTACTAGTTAAAGTAGAAGGGAAGCATTCTTTGCACCAAGACAGCTTGGGCAAACCCTGTGGAAGGCAGGAGGGCGTGTGGCTCATGAAGGGAAAGTGGAGCACTGGGAAGCCTGAGAGATTGCCTGTGTGGTTAGAACCAGGCAGGGCTTTGTTGGCCAAGTTAAAGAATTCAAATTTGATTTTTTTTTAACTTGTTATCAATAGGTTGGTTGAAGGGACTTGATCCTAATAGTGATGTTTTCCTAGGAAGAGATCAAGGCAAAGTTTGCATTTCTAAAAGCTCACTGTAACTACTCTGAAGAGAATGAGATAAAAGAATGTCTATCGTGGAAGCACTGAGCCCAGTTAGTGGGCTATTTCAGCTGTGGAGGAGGGGGAAATATATTTGTGTCCTCTTTCCTTTGTCAATGCATTCTTTAAGGTAGTCTTCAAATGGTATATTAAAAAACAAATCGAATATGTTATATTTATGACTGTGCTATCCTTGGCTCTGATCTAGCATATCCCAACTCTGCTTTCATATTCATTTTCTCAGCTATTCATTCATCCATCTGCCTCTCAGTTCATCTGTCAATCTGAAATTTATTCTGCACCTAGGATAGATAAGGCACTGTTATAGACAAAGATACAAAGATGAATAAAACTAACTTTTACTCTATGCTCTATTAGTACAATTTGTGAGACAAATAGGGAAACAATTTATATACGACTGGATAAAGCTAATGGATATATTTACATAAAAAGGAATTACTAACTGGCATACAATGATTCATTTTATAGACTTTCCTTATCAATATAAAAAAATGAGGAGTAAAATTTTCCTACTAATACTTTGTTTATTTATTTTTTCGGGGGACGGAGTCTCACTCTGTCACCAGGCTGAGTGCAGTGGTGCGATCTTGGCTCACTGCACCATCTGCCTCCCAAGTTCTAAGTGATTCTCCTGCCTCAGTCTCCCAAGTATCTGGGATTAGAGGCACACGCCACCATGCCTGGCTAATTTTTGCATTTTTTTTTTTTTTTTTTAGTAGAGATGGGGTTTTTACCACGTTGGTCAGGCTGGTCTCCAACACCCGCCTTGGCCTCCCAAAGTGCTGGGATTACAGGAATGAGCCACTGTGCCCAGCTGATCCTACTAATACTTTAAATGATAAATACAGTAGAGACTGGTCATGTTGCCATTTGTTTTCCCCAGGTTACCTGAGTAAATATTTGCATATTTTAACAAATAATACAGTATTTAATTTCTCTTGTTTTTTTTTTTCATTAGAACAATAACAGTATTATGTGCCTTTTGACTTTTTTTTTATGTTACTAGACAGGAAGTAAAAATATTGGGCTGTCAAGTTAAAAAATTTATGGTTAACCCTGGAGAAATATCATTAAACATTATATATATATATATATATATATATATA